>NC_045966.1:32583933-32936304 GCF_010909765.2 Amblyraja radiata | reverse complement strand
ACCACCTGCACCTTAGCACAAAGCACGCAAAAACATTGTGCAATGCAACAGAATTTCCTGAATTTCTCCATCTCCACCTCATCTGCTCCCAAGACCTTCCACTTCAGGAAAATTGGAATGTTTTTTTTCTTCAGTAAACGTGGTTTTTCCACTTCTGTTGTGAATGTTGCCCTCATCCATGTCTCATCTGTTTCCTACAGTTCTCGACTTGCCCCTCCCTCCCCTTGCCCCTTCCAGCAGATGGAAAATGAATTAAGTTTTCCTGGTCCCTGCCTTTTAACCCATTAGACTCTGCGTCCAAGACATAATTCTCTGACATTTCCGCCACCTTCAACATATTCCCACCACCAGTCAAATCATCCCATCCCCATTAGTTTCTGTTTCCATAAAAACCACGCTCTCAACTTTGTGGTTTGCTCATCATTTCTGACCCAACCACCTCCCCTCCCCAGGCACTTTCCTTTGCCACCACTGGAGATGTAACACCCTACCGGGGAGCACAGAAAGGCCTTCCAGTTGTGACATTGGTTCACTTTCACCCCCTTTAAATCCTGTCCAGAGTATTCCATAGGCAAGGGAACTGTTCCACTGGACATTTGCATCCTGTCCACCAGGGCTTGTTGGAGCTCCCAATTGTAATCATTTTAACTTCCCTTCCCATTCCCATAGTCATCTTTCTGTCCTCAGCTTCCTCCATTGCCAGAATGAGGCCATGCACAAGCTGCATCACCTTGGATTCTGCTTGGGCAGCTTACAACCCAATGTTATAAACATTGAATTCTCCAGTTTCAAGTCATAATCCCCAACTCCCCTCTCTTACCTCCCCATACCACCCCCCCCCCCCCCCCCCACACACCCTCCCAACCCAGTGTGTGCACAATCTCCCGCCATTTTCCACCACCAAGGTCATCCCACTTCTTTCCCCTCCTCAGTATGCTCATCTCCAACCCATCCCATCTTTGATACCCCATTTCCCTATTATCCCCATTCGCAATTATCTCCCTTCTCCCTCCGCTCCTTTCCACTAATATCCCACCCTGAAGGTTTTACATTTTACTCTGCCTCTTCTTTCCTTATCTGACAATCTTTTGTCTCTTGTTCACCTGTAGCCTTTGCCACTATCTCCAACCATTAGCTGAGTGTCCACCTATCACTTGCCAGGCTTTTTCCCCAAACTCACCTCTTTTCCTGCTTTCTTTCCCCTGCTCCATCAGTCTGAAAGGGGTTCAAGCTGAAACATTCCCTCCATAGATGATGCCTGACCTGCTGAATTCCCCCAGCACATTGTTTTTTGCTCAGAATTTCCTGGCCACTGAGTTTAAGTTCCTGTCCATTGCTGAATAATGTGATCACAGCTAGGTGGCAGCAGGGTGCTGTAAATCATTTATTTGGCATGACCTTAGAAATCTTTTTCCATTCAGAAATGCTATCCAGTGATATCTTTTGAAGATGACCCAGCTGACAGATGTCAAATGCTCCTCCCTTTCCCTATGTTTTCCCCCCCCCATGAACGATGTACTTAGGGTTGTTCCAATATTCCATAGTGTGGAAAAAAAGACGCAAAGTGATGGAATAGCTCACATGGTCAGATAGCATCTCTGTAGAACATGATAGATGATGTTTTGGGTCAACACCCTTCTTCAGACTGATTAGAGGGGGGCAGGAAAATAAAACTGGAAGAGAGGAGGGGCAGGAGAAAATCTGGCAGGTAATAGGTTTATACAGATGAGGGGGAGGGGGTGGGGTTAATTGGCAAATGGTGGACAAACGCCAGGGATGAAAAGACAAAAAGAATGAGACAAAAGGATTGAAGAGTTGTGAATTGTGAAGCAAGAAGAAGGAATGTAGATAGAAGGCGAGGAAGAAGGGAGAAATAGGTGCGTCCAGTTGGGGCACAGGGAATAGTAGGAGGTGGGAGGTGGGGGGGAGGTGGGGGGGGGGGGCGGGGTGGGTAGTTTAGGGGCTGAGAGGGGACAGGGGAGAGCTTTGTAATACATAAAATTGAAGAATTGAATGTTCATATCGTTCGGTTGTAACCTACCCAAGCAAAATATGAGGTGTTGTTCCTCCAGTTTGCCTGTGGCCTCATTCTGGCACTGGAGGAGGCCCAGGGCAGAAAGGTCAGTATGGTACTGGGAAGAGGAATAAAAATGGGTCGCAACCGGGTGATCCAGTAGGCCTTGGCAGAACGAGCGCATTTGTTCGGCGAAACACTCGCTCAGTCAATGAACAGGAGGTCAAATCAGGAAAACCAGATGCAGTAATTGTGGTTAGAGGAAGTGCACATGAACCTCTGCTTCTCATGGAAGGACTGATGGGGTACATGGATGGAGGTGAGAGAGGAGGTATAGGGACAGGTGCTACATCTCCTGCATAGTGTGGAAATAGTCCATGTGGCTCTCACCAAAGATTTGAACACAATGTTCCAGGGTGTCACTTTGGGATTGCTGTACAGCCCTCTGTTGGATGAGATATTAAATAAACCCCACAAGTGGATGTGAAGGATCCCGTGGCAATGAACATCCTTGTGTTGTGAACAATATTTATCCTCCAGTTAACACCATTGACCTTTATCACATGTATGTACGTGGTAGCTTATATTCAAATTGGCTGCTTTATTTTCCTAACATTACAACCATCAATGCAGATCAAAAAATTTCCATTATCTGGAAAGATGAGTCAATCCAAGTTTTCTGTTATAAGCACAGTGAGATACAAGTACAGTGGAAATCTTGCTTGCAACGGCATCACGGGCACATTGACTCAGACAAACAAACAAAAATATAAATTATACATAAATTATACCTAAATTCTTTCTGGCTTTGTTCTAGGGTTGCAAATCAGGGGGGGGGGGGGGGGGGGGGGGGGGGGGTTGTATGTAAGTAATCCCTCGCCAAGATAGTACAGGTGCTAATGAACCTGTAAATGCATGATTTTCAAAAAATAAAGAAAGTTTATATCATGGTATAAAGGTCTCCTCAGATTTTTTTCTGTCCTGATAGATATTTCCAGCGTTCCCCCTTATTTCACATTTCCACCCAGTGCAGTGTTAGTATCCCAGGGTTCTTTCCTCTCTCCTTTGTTCCCCATCATTCCAATCTAGTGGCACCTCTTTCAGACAGATCAGCTCTCGTGAACCAGCTTTCACTCTCTCAGTCGCACCACCAATTCTTGTGTCATTCAGTCTGGCTTGCTCTCCATCCTGTCAAGTCATTCCCTTTGTTCTCTCCACCATCCCCCTTCTCTGCATGTTTAATTTTGGAAATTCTCTGAACTCTGATTGAAGGTAATCAAACTGAAACAATGTCTGTTTCTTTCTCCATGGACAATGTCAAAGTGGCTGAGCAATGCTAGGATTTCAGATTTTCATTATCAGCAGTTTTTTTAAAACATTTTTATTTATACAATTGCTTCTAAACTGTGTCAGTGGAAGTTATTATTCTGTAAATTATTCATGAGTCCCAAAAATAGCTGCTGGGTTTAATAATGCTTTTTCATTGGGCATGCATTTAATAATCAAGTAATTATTACAAAAATGATTTAAAAAAAACAGGATTATGAATGATGGAATCCTGGGCACTGGTTTCTCATTTGTATTATCTGGGGTCATGATATATAAAGGAAGCTTTCACAACTGCATAGCAACACTTCCACACCTAGTAAATGTGATAACTAGACCCCCTCACACTTTACCATTAAACACAGGTTTCATCTCGAGTAATTCATATAATAGCATACAACACGGGCCATTTGAAGTCATTACCTACATTAATTACTACCAATTAAGGTGAAATTAATTAGAATTATTTCCTTTAGGATCTTTGTAATTTGATCAGGTTTAGCTTTACCCTCCCCTCTCGAAGGCAGTGACTCCCTTTGCAGTGCAATGTTTCCATAAACAGCAAGCTGTGTGTATGACCCCAAAGCCTGGGTTGTTAATTAACTGAGTGTTTAAAAGAAGAGCACACAGCCTGGCTGACTACAGCTCATGTCACTGCAAAAGCTGGATTCTATCAGCACTCGATTATCACCAAATATTTATCTAAACCTGGCCCGCTTATTTAGTCCGTTTATTTTTGGTAGTCTATTCTAATGTGATCTGAATAACATGTGAAGTGAATAACACATTTCTCTAAAATCTGACTTTCACGGAGATTGATCTTAATAAGCAAAGCCGCGTATTTTTGAAGAAAAGATGAGGAACAATACAAATGGGCAAAGAAGACTTGCTGGACATTCTTTGGCTATGGTTGTTTAGGTAAGACCAGAACTGTGCAAGGATTTCTACTGAGTGGAACAACCATGAGGTGCGTAGTGGAGTAGCCAATAGAGCTCCTGTGACCTGGGTTAAATTAGGCCTCTAGTGCTGTCTGATGTGCAATCTCTGTGACGGTGTAGTAAGGAGTAGAATCTGGAATAATTAATGAGAATGTTGGGAAAGTATAATGAGATTAATATAGATTGGTGTAAGATGGAACTGCAGATGCTGGTTTAAACCGAAGATAGATTCAAAAAGGTGGAGTAACTCAGTGGGACAGGCAGCATCTCTGGAGAGAAGGAATGGGTGACGTTTCGGGTCGGGTCTCAACCCGAACGTCACCCATTCCTTTTCTCCAGAGATGTTGCCTGTCCTGCTAAATTACTCCACCTTTTTGTGTCCATCTTGATGTAGATTTGATTAATTTGATGATTAGCACGGAGTTGTTAGCTAGAAGGTCTGTTTTCATGCTATCTGACTCATGCTGTCTTATGATCTCCTCTGAGAGTGTGATATGGACTGTGAACAGGGTTACATTGAGCACAAGATCATGTGAAGTACTATGTATCACTTTGGCTCAGGTGTATGAACCTCCAAACCTGACCAGAGAGATTCAATGCTTGCATGATAATTCTTACAAAATTGAGTATGGAACACAAAACTGGTGTAGATCAGTCTGACAGTGCAGCCTGTTCTTATGAGGGTAGAGAAAAATATTGGAGAAACTCATCGGGTGAGGCAGCATCTATGGAACGAAGGAAATAGGCGACGTTTCGGGTCGAGACCCTTATGAAGATGTTTATTTGCTAATGTTCAATCTGAAAAAGGGTCCCGACACAAAACATCGTCAGTTGCTCCTTCCACAAATGCTACCTGATCCATCTGAGTTCCTACAGGACTTAGTTTTTCTTTCGGTCAAGATTCCAGCATCGGCAGTTTCTTGTGTCTGGGCTTGAAATTTTTTTTTGAAAATGCAAATCAGAAAACATAAAGTGGATGAAATGCAGGTTCACACAGTAACCTATCCACTACAAACTGTCCTTGAACTTTCCGCATATAAATTATTCTTAACAAATATTCAAACAAAACAGACCAAACCAGGTTTGTAGCAGATTACTATAAACACTCTTCAAACATGGAGGATGAAAATCTTCCATGTTCTACCCTTCAATGTTTGGGGTATTTATTTATTGTTGCCCCAGATGTACAGACACCAATGTAATTGTGAATTGTCACCAGGAGGTCCACAACAGCAGTATTCAATTTGCTCAGAAAATAATGGAATGGGCAAGGGAGGTAAAGTTGCTTCTAATTTTGTTGCAGATTAAAACATGATCCAGTTTATTTGAGTTTAAACCCCAAATGGCTGCAAAAGTCCAAATGGTAGTTGGCACAATGTATTATTCATATTATTCATAGGAATAATGGAAATTAAACATTTGCAAATTATCTTCCTACTTATTTTGCTATAATAAGATGAGCAGTAGTCTCTGAAAAACACTTCAAAACCGCAAATAGCCAACTGATGATAAAATAATTTCCAGCTAAACTTCATCATAGAGGAAAGTTAAGAGGAACATATTGGAATGTCTTTTTTTGCATATCTTTCATTAATTTGTTCTATATCTCTCTATATCACTGTCTATATCTCTCGCTTCCCTTTCTCCTGACTCTCAATGTGAAGAAGGATCTCGACCCGAAATGTTACCCGTTCCTTTTCTCCAGGGATGCTGTCTGACCCGCTGAGTTAATCTAACTTTTTGCGGTTTAGCTTAGTTTTAAACTTGCGGTTTAAACCAGCATCTGGAGTTCCTTCCTACACATCATGGAATATTTGGTCACTTTTAAAAATAAATTCCTTTTATTCCATTTGCCAATGTGAGTGACAGGCGCTGGCACATCTGTATCAATTGCCATTTGGGTAACGGCAGTAAATCTCAAGATTTTACTTCGGAGTCACGTGAGTGACTACGTGAAGAAGCCCGCCAGGACGCATGCATGTCATATCGTTACACGCATTGCGAAACGTCAGATGCGGTGGAACGACGTTCCCCCGCAGCGGCAGTTTAAAAGCCGCAACTTGCAGGTAAGAGTTTACTCTGCGGTCTTTTTTGTTTCCATTTCCAACTACAGGTGGGAACATGGACAAAACAAAGAAGACAAGGTCTGCGAAAAAGCTGGTGAGGGAGGACCGCGGAGCAGCGGGCAGCCAGCAGCAGCCAGCAGCACTTGGATCACCGGTAGTGGGATCAGCTGTGCCCGATGTCGCCTCCGCACCGGCCAGATCCACGTGGCCGGGCGGTAAGGCTAGACAAAAAACAAACAAGGTCGTGGACTCAGAGGAGTCCGACTTTGAACAACCGCGGGCTGCCAGCGACCGTGAGCGCTGGAGCCGGATGGAGCGGTGTGTGGAGCATTTGCTCCAACGTGACAGACTCCGGGAGATGGAGTCGGGACACAGTGGGCCCTATGATAAACCCACAGCAGTACCTCTTGAAGGGCTGCACAGTGCTTCTACCTCATCAGAGGGGAGCACTGCGGGTCAGTTCTGGGCTGACCTGGAAGAGGGGTCCGCAGAAGGAAAGACAAGTGTGCAAGGGGTGCAGGAACGAAAGAACCTACTGGACATGGTGTCCAATTTCATACAGCCAGACCAGACTGGTCAAAATCTGGAGCCAAAGCTAGCTGCCAGTATAGACTATATGTCTCTAAACCAGTTACAAGAACAGGCTGTACTGGACACCACATCAAGACACCTGGCACCGGGCAACTGCATATCCCTGAATGTTCCAATAGTAAAACACCTGTATATGGAAACACATTGGAATAGGAGTCAGAAGTATGGACGTCAAATTACAAAAAGTATTGAAACTCCTAACAGCAGGGATAACAGCATTTGCCCGCACAGTGGATGACAAGGACATGTCCCAGGACCAACAAGATGCACTGGCACTACTCTGCAACACTCAACATGAGATAAACAACGTCAGGAAGAGTGCCATTCAACCCACACTAAACCCAAAATTTGCGGGACTGTGCAAACCTGGGACCACAAAACCACCAATACTATTATTTGGAGGCAACCTATCGAAGCAAGTCAAGGAGCTCGATGAGGAAGCAAAAACCCTGGGACTAATAAAAGGGACTCCATCAAAAACCCACTACAGCCAAAGACAGCACCCCTACGCACCCACCAGCAGAACAAGAATGACTGGTGAAAGCTCGAAGGCCCGGTACTCAAAACATGAGTCTTTTTTAGGCCATGGCCCAGGCCGGCCTTCTTGGAAGATGCGGGGACCTCCAACGCCAACCAAACCACAAATCCAGACACCAGCGCAACAACAGCAGCGAAGAACCTACAAAAAGAAGTAAACCTGCCACTGGTAACTATGGAGGTAGGTGGGTCTGGTTCCCTACAAAATACAGGGAGCATGGAGGTTGGTGGGAGATTACACTCTTTTCTGAATGCATGGAGCATGTTAACAACCGATACTTACATCTTAAGCAGTATCCAGGGATATACAATAGAGTTTATACACAAGTACAGCCCTCCAGTTCAACATATACCGAACCGAATGTTCGTGCTTTCTGATAAAGAAAAATCAGAAGCGCAAGCTGAACTGGAGCGGCTTTACGTAAAAGGTGTAATTGAGCAAACTCAGCACGAACCATTAGAATTCGTGTCAAATATATTTACCAAAAACAAAAAAAATGGTGGTTGTCGCATCATCATAGATCTGACAAAATTGAATACATTTGTACAATATATTCACTTCAAAATGGAAACCTTTGTTACTGCTAAACAATTAATTTCCAACGGTTACTTCATGGCCAGCATCGATTTAAAAGATGCTTAATATTCAGTGCCTATACGAGGTGACCACAGATGTTACTTAAAATTCAACTGGATGGGACAACATGGCAGTATAAAGCACTGCCAAATGGGTTATCATCAGCCCCCAGGCTGTTCACAAAAATTTTGAAACCAGCCCTAGCGTTTCTACGGAAACGAAAACACATGGTCATGGCATATTTAGATGACATACTCATTGTGGGCAAAACTTTGGAATTGGCCAAACAAACCGTAACAGCCACAAAACAGTTATTTGAAAAACTGGGATTTATTATCCATCCAGTTAAATCTAAACTAACGCCTTCCACTACTATGGACTATTTGGGGTTCACCATTGACTCAGTTCACATGTCGGTGACTCTGCCTAAGGGAAAGGCTAGAGATTTAATAGAGGCTTGCAATAACCTCATTGACATCAGCAAACCATCCATCAGATTGATAGCAAAAGTAATTGGCAAAATGGTGGCTGCCTTTCCAGCCACACAATTTGGACCTCTACATTACCAAAACTTACAGAGAGCAAAAATACAAGCACTCAAAATCAATGCAGGTCACTTTGACAGACCTATGAAACTACCAATCAAAGCTAAAATGGAACTAAAATGGTGGATAGATAACATCTGGCTTTGTTCCAATCCAATCATTGTCAGTAACCCTTCCATGGTACTACAAACTGATGCCAGTGCACTTGGGTGGGGAGCCACCAATACCATCACCAGCTGTGGAGGTAGATGGACTGCTCAGGAGGCATCATTATTACTCACACTGGGCATAAACTACCTGGAAATGTTGGGTGCATTCCATGGCCTAAAGTCATATTGTACTGGGTCATATCACCAGCATGTTAGACTACAGATAGACAATACCACCGTGGTAGCATACATTAACCACATGGGTGGAAACAAATCGACATCATGTGACAATCTGGCTAATACAATTTGGCAATGGTGTATCCAGAGAGATATTTGGATATCAGCCACTTACCTACCAGGAAGACTAAATTTAGTGGCAGACACCAGGTCACGCAAATTTAATGAAAACACCGAATGGATGTTGAATAAAAAAGTATTTGCTGATATTACAGCAAGATATGGAACACCAGATATCGATCTATTCGTATCCAGACTTAACCACCAGTTAGCAAATTATGTTTCATGGGAACCAGACCCTGGGGCAGCGGAGACAGATGCATTTTCGCTGCATTGGGGGAAATTGTTTATTTACGCATTCCCTCCTTTCTGCCTCATCAGTCGGGTATTAAGGAAAATACAACAAGACTCTGCGTCTGGTATTTTGGTAGTACCCGATTGGCCTACTCAACCATGGTTCCCAGTGGTACAAAACATGGTATTAGAACCATGTATCACCATCCCACATAGACCAGATTTATTGCTACATCCCGTAACAAGGGATAGCCACCCATGCCATAACCATTTGAACTTATTAATTTGTAGAGTTTAAAAACACCTCTACTACAACTGGGACTGACAGACCGAACAGTGAACATGATCTCGGCGGCCCAAAGACAGTCAACCAAAAAACAGTATCTGGTCTATATCAGGAAGTGGGAGATGCATTGTCACAAAAACAACATCACCCACAGAGACATGAACATCCCGTCTGTTCTGGAATATCTAGTAGGCCTCCACTATGATGAGGGGCTCAGTTACAGTGCCATCAACTGCGCCAGAAGTGCCCTATCGACTTACCTATGGCAGGGGACAGAGCGTTACTCTGTTGGGACTCACCCACTGGTAACAAAACTTATGAGGGGAATTTTTAATACTAATCCCCCAAGAACCAGGTACTCCCAAATATGGGATGTAAGTATTGTGCTGAAGATGCTCAGGAATTGGTCTCCAGCAACAGCTCTGTCCCTACACAGACTGACATTAAAAACAGTCATGCTAATGGCATTGGTCACGGCACAGAGGGTACAGTCACTGCATAAACTAAGACTGGACAACATGACTTCCTCAACTGAAAATATTACGTTTCATATCTATGAATTAGTAAAGCAGAACAGACAGGGATCAGCAGGCCTCAATATACAATTTAGGTCATACCCAACAGATGACCGTCTCTGTATAGTAAGACATTTGTCGTTATACATGGAGAAAACGAAAATCATAAGAGGCAATGAGAAGGCACTTCTGGTCAGCCACAAGCAACCACACAAAAGAGTGACGGTCCAGACCATCTCAAGATGGCTGAAACAGGTGCTAACACAGGCTGGGGTGGATATTAATATTTTTAAATCCCATTCCACCAGGGCTGCAGCTACATCAGCAGCAATACAGTTGGATGTACCAATGGACCAAATCCTCAAGGCAGCAGGATGGTCAGGGGAAAAAACATTCCAACTATTTTACAACAAACCAGTAATGAAACCTGGAACGTTTGCAGAAACAGTTTTAAGTTCTGTAAATTAATTTAAACCCATAAAAAGGGGTTATAATTTTGTGTTAATAAATTTTATGATTTCAATGTCGAATTCATGTCCAAATTATGTTAACACAATTCCTCCTACAGTCATCAAGGCAGACGTGATGCATGGACTCGTTTCCACGGCATGAAATCACAGAGCTTTAAAATCTTCACGTAGTCACTCACGTGACTCCGAAGTAAAATAGTAAGATTAAACGAGAACTTACCAGTTTGAAGTTTGATCTGTATTTTATGAGGAGTTACGATGAGAAATTACGTGCCCTCCGCTCCCACCCTTGATCATATACTCAACTGGTATCTCTTCTCTAATCTTACTATGTTTAGTCATTACAGTTATCTGTGATTTCACACCACTGCTTTGAAGAATGATACGCATGCGTCCTGGCGGGCTTCTTCACGTAATCCCTCATCGTAACTCCTCATAAAATACAGATCAAACTTCAAACTGGTAAGTTCTCGTTTAATCTTACTATCAATGCACTCAAACATCAGGTCATCATTTGCTCCCTCACTATGCACCTTTGTCATGCAAAGTCATTTTGCATGAATGAGGAGCAGTAGGAGGCTTCTTGCCCCCTCATTGCTTCACATTAAGATCATGACTTATCTGATTTTAACTTCATAGAAACATAGAAACATAGAAAATAGGTGCAGGAATAGGCAATTCGGCCCTTCAGTACCCTGTTCCTGCTTTCCTCCCATAACCCTTGAAGCCTTTAGCCCTAAGAGCTAAATCTAACTCTCTCTTTTGCATTTCCATCCACCTGTGGTAACCTTTCACCCCTCTGCTTATCAACAATCTTTCTGCCTCAGCCTTCAGAATGTTAAGTGATTGTGCTCCCAAAGCTCTGGGAAATCCAGACATTATTATCCTTGAGGTTCAGCTTCGAAATGTATTGCCTAGATCTTCACATAGTAGGACATGGAGCCACAGAGCATGGAAAGGAGTTATTAATGAAGCAGGTTGTAAAGCATATCCTGGCCAAAAGTCCTAATGGCCTGGACCTGCAAGATAATTTTGCTTCTATCATCTTCAAGCATAAATTAATATTAATCTTTCCCTTAATAGACTTTATCCTAACTACCAAATGTATTTTGAGGAAATATTTAAACTAATTCTTGGAACACATTATCCCCTTGTCCATCAGAGAGGATCTGTTGGAGGTGGAATCAAAGCTGCACAGCTGAGAAAATAGATGGTTATAATAATATTATTGTAAAGTGACAACCAAATGAAAGTCAAAAATAACAGCGGTTGCTAGAAATGTGTGAAAAAATCACTTTACTCTCTCAGAAATGTTTCAAGGATCTTTGAAACTGTATCAAGAGTGCAAAATTCAAGGGGCTAGAAGGTGGGGTACACAGCAATATTTGGATATTTAAGTCGAGAAACATATATGACAGTTAATTTAAGTTTATTTCCAATCAAGGATCGAGGTTGTCAGATTAACATCTAAGGACTTCCTTCCTTGCGCAAAGCTCCTTCACAGCTTTTTCTGGGTAAATTTACAACACTTCACTGATATCCTCTGAGGCATTGCAATGATATGAGGCTTCCTTGAGAAGATCCCAGCCCAAAGCTGGGAACTTAACCCAATTTAAGTTATAAGCAAATGTAATTATTGTTCTGCATTGTTTCAGTCCTCTAAATAGCTCATGATGACCTCAGGCAGATCTGCCAATACAAGTCACAAGATTGATTAATTCCAATCCAAAAACCAGACCCCAAGCTACTAGACCTCTATCATCTTAATCACCCCGCCCTTCTCCCCCTCTCCCCGGAAAGTGTGTGTAGGACACGTGGGGTTGTTGAAATTTTAAATAGCAGGTTACACAATTAAAAAACCATCCTCAACACATGGCAAAGTAAGGTACTAAGCCACCTCTCTGGCTGCCAGAGGCTTTGCTATGTGATGTGGCATACTTGTAATGTATGCTCAAACTGTATTGTTCCATCTGCTCCTTCTAAAAGTAGCTGTTTCTCTAGCAACCAGGAAATGAACCATTCACCACAAAGCCAAGTCACACCACCATTAAGATCACAGGTTAATATTTTCCTCTGAAATTCATAGCAATTGGGTAGAGAAAAGAGGGATTTGCACAAACGAATTGATGATGAAGGAATAACTCATTTATGATTACTGGGGGTTGTTAGAGGTCCATATCAGGCTCCAGTGTGTTGTCCATTGCCAAATGAATGATAGTGAGTGCACTAAGGCTACTTACACACAGGAGTGGCAGCTCCATTGTACAGGACACATTTGGCAAAGCTTTAGCAATAATTGCACTTCTTAGCACTTGTTACCATCACTAATTTTGGTTGTGACCAAGAGTTCAATATTCCCTTTCCCTTTCCAGTTCTGTCCTCAACATAATTCTCTGAAGTTTTCATCAGTGCCCTTCTGCCTGCATCTAAGCCTCTTTGCTTTGAAATAAATTGCCCACAAATGGTTCAAAACCTGGTAACAGTATTATTCACAGACAACAGGCAAAACACTGGAGGACGCAAAGTGCTGGAGTAACTCAGCAGGACAGGCAGCATCACTGGAAAACATGGAGAGGTAATATTTTGGTTCGAGACACTTCTTCAGACTGATTGTTGGGGGAAAGAAGAAAGCTGGAAAAGGGGAGAGACAGGCCGAGGTGCAGCAGGTAATAGGGTGGACATAGGGGTGGGGGGTGTTGATAGGTAGATGGTTGGAACGAAGGGTAGAGATAAGAGCAGAAGGTATGAGATGGGTTGTGGTTTGAGAATTCAGAGGGAGGAAAGTATCAGGAGGGGTGGCGTGGAATAAAACAAAAGTTAATTAATTAATTGCGCGGTTACTAGAAACATAGAAACATAGAAAATAGGTGCAGGAGGAGGCCATTCGACCCTTTGAGCCAGCACCACCATTCATTGTGATCATGACTGATCGTCCCCAATCAATAACCCGTGCCTGCCTTCGCCCCATATCCCTTGATTCCATTAGCCCCTGGAGCTCTATCTAGCTCTCTCTTAAATCCATCCAGTGATTTGGCCTTCACTGCCCTCTGTGGCAGGGAAATCCACAAATTCACAACTCTCTGGGTGAAAAAGTTTTTTCTCACCTCAGTCTTAAATGGCCTCCACTTTATTCGAAGACTGTCACCCCTGGTTCTGGACTCGCCCAACATTAGGACCATTTTTCCTGCATCTAGCTTGTCCAGTCCTTTTATAATTTTACATGTTTCTATAAGATCTCCCCTCATCCTTCCAAACTCCAGTGAATACAAGCCTAGTCTTTTCAATCTTTCCTCATATGACAATCCCGCCATCCCAGGGATCAATCTCGTGAACCTATGCTGCACTCAATGTCTCAATCACAAGGATGTCCTTCCTCAAATTAGGAGACTAAAACTGTACACGATACTCCAGATGTGGTCTTACCAGAGCCCTATACAACTGCAGAAGAACCTCTTTACTCCTATACTGAAATCCTCTTGTTATGAAGACCAACATTCCATTAGCTTTCTTCGCTGCTGCTGTACCTGCACGCCAATTTTCAGTGACCGGTGTACAAGGACATTCAGGTCTTGCTGTCCCTCCCCCTTACCTAACCTGACCCCATTGAGATAATAATCTGCCCCTTGTTTTTGCCGCCAAAGTGGATAACCTCACATTTATTTATATTATACTGCATCTGCCATGCATCTGCCCACTCACTCAACCTGTCCAGGTCACCCTGCAACCTCCTAACATCCTCTTCACAGTTCACACTGCCACCCAGCTTTGTGTCATCCGCAAACTTGCTATTGTGGCTCCTAATTCCCTCTTCCAAATCATTAATATATATGGTGAACAGTTGCGGCCCCAACACCGAGCCTTGCAGCACTCCACTCGCCACTGCCTGCCATTCTGAAAAGGACCCGTTCACTCCTACTCTTTGCTTCCTGTCTGCCAACCAATTTTCTATCCATGTCAACACCCTACCCCCAATACCATGTGCTCTAATTGTAGTCACCAGCCTCCCGTGCGGGACCTTATCAAAGGCTTTCTGAAAGTCTAAATACACTACATCCACTGGCTCCCCTTCATCCATTTTACTTGTCACATCCTCAAAAAATTCCAGAAGATTAGTCAAGCATGATTTCCCTTTCATAAATCCATGCTGACTTGGACTAATCCTTTTACTGCTATCCAAATGCCCCATTATCACCTCTTTAATAATTGATTCCAGCATCTTTCCCACCACCGAAGTCAGGCTAACTGGTCTGTAATTCCCCGTTTTCTCTCTCGCTCCTTTCTTCACGTGGTCCGCCCTGTTTCAACTAATGCAATCAACTCGACGTGCACAAACGGAAGATCAAATAGAACAAGTTGTCCAACAACTTTAGGCTGTGCACGCCACACGAATGAAGAAGAAGAAATCCCAGGGGATATATTATTCTTCAGTCCCATTAGCCTACCTTCTGTTGTCCTATGAAAGTTTCACATTCCTCTGGCTTCCGGCTATGTTATACATCTATTCTTTTAGTTTTATTCTATCCCTAACTTCTCTTGTCAGCACAGTTGCCTCCTACTCCCCTTAGAATCTTTCTTCCTTTTGGGAATGAAATGATCCTGTTTTGGAATGAAATGATCTTGAATTAATTAATCAATTAATTAATTAATTGATTAATGAGGATGGGTGAAGTAGATGGAAGTCCATGTGAGGGGTGGGATAGAGTAGGGTAGCGCAGTGTAGTGTAGTGTAGTTCAAGGGTACCTAAAATTGAAGAATTCAATGTTCATACCATTAGGGTTGTAAGCTACCCAAGCGGATCATGAGGTGCTGTTCCTCCAGTTGTTTATGGCCTCATTCTAGCAATGGGGGAGACCCAGGACAGAAAGGTATGTGTGAGAATGGGAAGTGGAGTCAGAATGTTAGCAACCGGGACCTCCAGAAAGCCTTGGCATACCGAAAGCAAGTGTTCAGTGAAATGGTCGCCAAGTCTATGCTTGGTCTCACTGATGTACAGGGGGCTACATCGGGCCCACTGGATGCAGTAGATGAATTTGGACGAGGAGGACATGAACCTCTGTCTCAACCTGGAAGGACTTCTGAGGTCCCTGGAAGGAAGCTCGGGAGGAGGGATAGGGACAGGTGTTACATCTTCCTGCAGCTGCAGGCGAAAGTACCTGGGGATGGGGTGGTATGGGTGGGAAGGGATGAGTGAACTAAGGAGTTGCAGAGGAAGCGGTCTCTGTGGAAGACGGAAAGGGATGGAAATGGGAAGATGTGGCCAGTGGTGCGATCCCGTTGGATGATATGTTGGATGCGGTGGCTGGTGAGGTGAAATGTGAGGACCAGGGAACTCGATCCTTGTTCCATTAGGGGGGAGGGAGAGCAAGAGCAGAATTACAGGATACAGAGGAGATGCGGTTAAGGAATCCATCTATGACAGAACCCACAGGGGAACCCACATTTACTAATGAAAGAGTCTCAACTTGGGAGCAGTTGTGGCAGAGATGGAGGAATTGAGAGTAGGGAATAGTGTCTTTGCAAGAGGAGGGGTGGGAGAAAGTGTAGTCCAAAATACTGAGATAGTAGGCGTCTGTCAATAGTCTGTCCCCTATGATGGAGACAGAGAGATCAAAAAAGGGGAGAGAGGTGCCCCACCTAGACTTGCACCTACTTCCCTCCTGCTACTTTGGCTTCACAATCCATAACTCTTCAAACCTGTCTCACACCTTCTTCTCGTATCTCTGCCCTTTGTTCCAACCATCTTAGTTTTAGTTTAGTTAAGAGATACAGCGCAGAAACAGGCCCTTCAGCCCACCGAGTCCTCGCTGACCAGCGGTTCCCATTACATTAGTACACAATACACACTAGGGACAATTTACAATTACCAAAGCCAATTAACCTACAAAAATGTAAAGCTTTGATGTCTGGGAGGAAGGGAGAAACTGCAAACTCTGTACAGACAGCACCCATGGTCAAGATCAAATCCTGGTCTCCCGTGCTGAAAGGCAGCAATTCTGAATTCTGAAATGCGCCCCTGTCTATCAAAAATGCCCCTCACCCAAGTCCACTTATAACCTTCCACACGTGTTCTGCCTCTCCCCTTTTCCAGCTTTCTTCACCCTCCCAGTCTGAAGAAGGGTCTTGACCAGAAACATCACCCATCCATATTCTCCAGAGATATTGCCTGACCTGCTGAGTTACTCCAGCATTTTATGCCCTTTTGTGTATTAACCAGCAGCTGCAGTCTTTTGTTTCTACAGGCAAAACATTGGGATTGGCAGCACTTGTTCCTACATAGTATAGATGGCATTTAAAAATCAAACTGGTGCACACATCATGCCTGGATGCCATTTTGGTGAAAGCATCAAGCATTAGCATACACGCAGTTAACATCTGCAGGGGAATGTGGAGCCAGTAGGTTGTGCTGCCGATCAGCGAGTAATGCTGAGTTAGTGCCAAGGCTGCCACTGTGAAACTCAATGTTCCAGCTTTCTTAACCTCACACATCTGAACATGCGTCTGGCAGCAGTAAAGCTCACAAGTGCTATTTAACGATATTATCAACTAATTTACAGTTCACTCATGTCTGATTTCCTCTAGTTGATTAGTGATTTTATAAGTGTTTTGATGCTTTCTGTAGTTGCTTAAATTTGCACAGACTACTGTTGTGGAGAGAGGCTGTCTGCGGGAGGCCTTGTAAGTACAGACTGTTTAGGGAACCATTTTCCTCCCTAACCCTCACTGAGAAGTAATGTGTGAGCTGTCTGTGTGTCCATGACCTTGGCCTCACAGAAACTTCCCTTCTGCGGTAAGCACAAAGCACGATAAAAAACGGCATTTCTATTGCCTGTAAAGGGTGGTGTGCTCATACTATCATAATAAACGCATAATACACGTTTACTTATTTTCTTGCTGGAAACATGCAATCTTCTTGACAGGCACATCTTGTGGAGCTATAAGTTTCCCCACACTGCAGTGTGCTCTGACTGTGTGTACTGAATATTGACTCTGCCAGGAGAGATTCCACTCACTTGGCTTTCAACTGATGCACTGTCATAAAAAATGGGTAAATCATTCCCAATATCCTGGCAACGGCCAAATTGTCTTCAAACATGGGAGTCCACAGTGTCATAGTGGCAAACCTAAAAGTGCTACTAGGTGGCATAGCCTATTGGTGACATTGTGGCTAATTGTTGACAATATGGCTCATGTTACTGGTGTGTGTGAGACTCATTATGTGCCCCACACATTAATGGATCTGAGTAGTAGCTCTGTCTCTGCAAGCTATCAGGGCAAACCCTGCAGGACCATCAGAGTATAGATGGTCCAATACAGATAAAATTCCCAAAACACATTTATAGACTAAATCATGCCATATTCCATATGAGCTAATTACTTCCCACTGTGCATTCCTTTAACGTTGAGCTACATTTGCTTTCTACTGCTCCTCTCAGAGTGGGTAGATAGCTGGTGGAAAGCTGCTACATTTCAGTCAAAGTGATATACATATCCTGCAGTGGCCCTGTGCCCATGGTTGGAGTCTAGGTGACTAGGTTTTAGCTGACAGCAAGGGAGTTGTTGGAGTGGCAGGCGGGTGGTGACATGAATACTGTGGGGAGGGAGCAATTGAATCATACTCCACCGGGAACACTGACATCCCTGGTGAAAGCCCTCATCTATGGTAGTAATTTTACATTTTGAACACACCTTAAAACTCTCTGGTCATTGGCCTTTCGTAAATGTTTTCTGTCAGTGATGCAACTCTCTGAGGGTTCTTTGGTGTCTCAGAGTCCAAAGTCAAGTGATAATTAGCCCTTCATGTATATGATATCATGCTTATCATTTCTATCTGAAGCTATTACTGTAAAGATAGCTTATCTTATCTTCCATTGGTATAGTAAAGATGGGCGTTAGAGAATACCATAAACAAGTCATTAATTAACTAAAGTATTTTATGGCTTGATTATGCTGCATTCAGACATGTTCAGGTTAACAGTTTAGTGACCCCTACCCAGTTTATATTTATCAGTTAAAGGCAGCACAGTGGTAGAGCTGCTGCCTCACATCATCAGATACCCAAGTTTGATCCGAACTTAGGTGCTATATCATTCTCCCTGTGACCGCATGGATTTCTTCTGGGAGATCTGGTTTCTTCCCGCACCCCAAAGACGTGCAGGTTTGTAGGATGATTGACCTGTGTAAAATGCCCCCAGTGTATAGGGAGTGGGTGAGAAAGTGGGATAACATGGAACTGGTGTGAACAGGTAATCAGTGGTCAGTGTGGACTTGGTGGGTCAAAGGGCCTGTTTCAATGCTGTATCTCTAAACTAAACTAAAACTAAGATAGTGTTGAATTCTGTGGAGAACTTTCTATTTCTACCAGCCAGAATAACACCCCTTCCACTACAACCCCATGTCTTCTATGGGTAATTCAGTTTTGAATCCAAATAACCAAGTCACTGTGAATCTCATGCATCTTAATATTGTGGATCAACTTACCATGAGGGACTTTATCAAATACTTTACTAAAATCCATTTAGACAACATACGCTGCCATCAATCACCATCATTACCTCCTCAAAAAACTAAATCAAGTTCGTAAGACAAGACCTGCAGCAGACAAAGCTATGCTGACTGTTCCTAATTAGTGCATTCTCTTCTAAATGTGAGTAGATCCAAATCCAAAGAATCCACTCCAATAGTTTCCCTATCAGTGACATGAGTTTCACCAGCCTATAATTTCCTGGATCATCTCTTCTCTTTTTAAACAAAGGAACAATATTGGCTACTCTCCAATACTCTGACACCTTGCCTGTGGCTGGAGAAGCTGCATCCCTCTCCTGACTCTCTCAATAACCTGTGATAGATCACATCATGTACTGGGGATTTGTTCATCTTCATGCTCTTCAAGAGCATGAACACCAGCTCCTTGGTCTCAAACTGCCCAAGCATATTAGTATTCCCTACACTGATCTCGCTGTCCCCCTGCCCTTCTCCCTGGTGAAGGACATGTGCAAAATACTCACTTAGTACCTTGTTTCCATCCTCTGATCAAGTATAATTCCCTCCTTTATCCTACCTTCTCTTCGGTTAGCCTCTCATTTTTAATGTGCGTATAAAAATGCTTGGGAGTTTCTTTAATCTGACTTGCCAATAATATTTCACAGCACCTTTTGCCCTTCTAATTGCCTGCTTGAGTTATTTCTTGCTTGCTTTATATTCCTCAAAGGCCCTGTCAGATTTCATCTTTCTAAACCTCCCTTAATAAATGCCAGTCCGCAGAATAGAGATCTGGTCTAAAGGCACAAACTGCTTAATTTCTTGTTTTATCTTATCACATTGAAACCTGAAATCCCAGGAGTCCATCTTGTGAACCTCAATCAAGTCAAATCACCTATCCACTGCCTTGTCAGATCAATTTCCTCGACCCATACTCCATCACTTCTTACCCTAATTCTGTATTCAGTTCCAACTATTATGCAACGTGAAAGGTTTATCTTCATTTCAGAATACGCAACAAGAGAATTGTCACATTGAAGACACATTGCAAATAAATAAATCATTCAGGGACCTTATAATGACAGATCATTTTGACTTTTCATTTGACTGTTGCTTTGAACATCAAGCAGAAGAAAAGTACATTTTATATTGAAGCATTTAATCTCAAAAGTAAGCAGTTTTACTCAGATGGCATTCAAGATTTCAACCTTTTTGAAAGAATTTAAAACTAGCCATTACCCAAGAAACAAGATAGAAGATACATTTATTTGTCACATGTGCCAGTTGGCACAGTGAAATGTGATCACCATACAGCCATACAATAAAATAAAGAACACAACACACGATAGAGTTCAACATAAAACATCCCCGCACAGCAGAATCAAAAGTTTCCCACTGTGAGGGAAGGAACCAAAGTCAGTCATCTTCCTCTGATGTTCACCCGTGGACGGGGCCTCCGGAGCCCTCCTCAGTCGCCGCTACGGGCAGCCCCGCCGCTCAGGCCCGCTCGCCGGGATGTTGGCACTCCGACGTCGGAACGGGAGGCCAACCTCAGCGACTTGGACTCCAAATCGGCCGCTTCCCACCAGAGTCCGCAGCTCCCGACGTCCCAAGGCTGCGCCGGGCGGAGATTCAACGCTGGCGGCCCTCGGTAAAGGGCCCCAGGGACTCCGCAATATCGGTCAGCACCGCCCGTGCTGGGAGCTCCGTGAACCACAGCCCCGCGATGTTGGAGCAGCAACGGCAATCCAGGAAGGCATCGCCCGCCCCACGGTGAATCCAGCACCGCCACTGCCGAAGCTCTGGTCCGGTTCCCGGTCTCCGGCAGGAAAGGCCATGCCAATCCATATGTTAGGCCGCGAGGACTCGACTCGGAGAAATAGTCGCATCCTCGCCAGGAAGCGACTGGGAAGCAGTTTGCCCCTTACCGCTCCCCCACATAGAAAAACTAAAGAATCCCCAAACAAAACTATTTAGACAAACTAAAATAAAAAAACATAGGAAAAAACAGACAGGCTGTAGCCATGTACCCATTCATTGATTTGTTCTCAAACGAGCTTCTCACAATGAATTTTAACTGCAATTGCACAGATACTCAATGTATCAATCTATGACTGAAATAGTTAGAAGCGCTTTCTTGAGTCAGTCATGATATGTTTTCCTACAAATTGTAGGTAAATTATTACAAAAAAGCTGAGTTGCTGTATAAAATTATTCCATGAACTAAAGTAAGTCATTCTTAAGTGTTAATTTAATTGCTAAAAAGTAACAGAAAATGCTCTAAGATGGAAAAGTAATTGGGATGAAAGCTATTAGAAGAAAAATCTGAAATGCATTCTATTAAGTAAATGAAGTAATCTAAGAAATAAACATTTTTTTGCCAGGGTGGTTGGGATCTTTAAATAAAATATTTAAATTATAGATTAATTATGGATGAAACACAATTATGGGATTGAATGATTCATCAGAATCACACCATGCCATTTACAATTATAAACAGATCATTAGAGAGTTTCATGAGGTCAATAACACCAGTGTAATGAGAATTCATAATTTTGTGTTGTTGAGTGAATGAACTATAAGCTCATAATGCTGAGGTTAGAGGGCCAAATGAGTAAATGATTTTTAAACCTCAATATAGAGAATTAATTTAATTTACTAACATAACTTCCTGATTTGATAGAATGATTAAGTATTCAGCTTTCACAGATCTTATACTTAACCAGATGCCATATTATCTGTGCTTCCATTTAAATGTTACGCAGAGAATATCTCCAGACATTGACGAAAAATTTCAAATACTTCTTATTCCACAGGCAGATTATATATAGAATCATTAAAAGTTCTGATTGATATTTTTAGTGAGATTTCCAGAGCAATTATTTATTTAAGAAGTTGAGACAAAATTCTACTCATTTGTTTTCAGATTCGTGACAATACTGACTACCCTTAAGTAGGGGGGGATGGGATTTGGATAGGGCATTTATATTGGGATGCAAGTTTAGGATTTCCAATAGCGATTCATGATTGTAAATGAGATTTACAAAGCCTTTGGCATGCTGAAGAGTACAGGGGGCCATTTTACAATGTGGAAGTGGTATTTTCCAATCCTCTCCATCCCCTTGAGCTTTCCCGCGGCACTCTCATTTATATAATTTGGTAACACCAGATCTCTGTTCAAGTTACCAGAGTTTTTCTTTTAAGTTCACCCCGTATGCCAAAATGAATTAATGTGCTGCTCACATTGCTTATTTTCTCATTCTATTTTCACTTTTTAACTTTGAAAACTCAGGCATCTTTTCTAAACCCTTTATTTTTTAAGTTTGAACCATCTCTGATCAGTGCCTTTCCATATGTTCTTCCTCTATCCCTTTAAGGTATGTGCATATTACAGTATTTTTCTGAACTTCCCTAGGTTTTTTTTGCCCCATTTTGTCGTTCCTTGTTCTCAGATATTTTTAAGTTTAAGTTCATTTTGTTCATATGATAATTTGAACTAATCACCTGTAGCATGAACTTCCACAATTTGCCGCAATCACCACAATCCTGCAATTTGCTCGTCTCTTCCCAATTCAGTTTTGAATGAACATATAACATAGAACTGTTCAGCTTAAGAACAAGCCGTTCAGCCCGCAATGATCTGTGTCGATCATGATACTAAGACTAACTGTTATCCACCTGAACATAATCCATATGCCTTTCCAAAGGTCTCTCAAATGCCACTATCGTATCTGCCTCCACCACCATCTCCAGCAATGTCTCCAACACATATCCTTTAATTTTTGCACCTCTCACTTTAAAGTGATCCCCTCTAGTCTTTGGTATTTCAAACCTGAGATAAGGTTCGGACTGTCTACCCTACTCACGCTTCTTATAATTTGATATATGTCTATCAAGTCTCCTCTCAACCTCCGGCATTCCGGAGAAAAATTGTCAAGTTTGTCCAACCTCTCCTTGCAGTTAGTGCTCCCCTTATCCAGGCAGCATTCTGGTCAACCTCTTCTGCACCCTCTCCAAAGCCTCCACATCCTTCTTGTAATGAGGCGACCAGAACTGCACACAATATTCCAAATGTGACCTAACCAAAATCTTATAAAGCTGCTTCATGACTTCCTGATTCTTATATTTAATGTCCTGACCAAAGAAGGCGAGCATTTTATGTGCCTTCAACACTATATATCTGTGTTACCACTTCTGGGGCCTATAAACCAAGATCTGAAGATCCATCTGCATATCAATGCTACTAAAGGTCTTACCATCAACCGTATACCTTCTCTGAGAATACCCAAGGATTGCATAATTTCCTGATTATAATAGAATAAAAGAACAATGCAGTGCAGATGGTCATTCAGTCCATCATACCCAGTCACATAATCCCATTATTTTGTTAATTCCCCACAGTCTGCAAAATACCCCCATTTAAGTATTCATTCAATTCCATTTCGAAAGTTAGGGTAGACTCTGCTATCAAATTGCCCATTCCAAGAAATATGCTCCACTTATTCTCAAGATTATCTGATTCAGTGGGAAATCATCTTGGCTCTGAGTTGTGGCCTTCTACCTTTAGAAACATATTCCCTTAATCGTTCGTTCGCTCGTGTGTCAGCTGACGTGTAGCTCGCTGTTGGCTTCTGTCGTCGTCCAACATGTTGACAGATTGGTCGCTTGACGCAACACAGAGTGCATCGTGTTGTCGTTTCTGGGGATCGCCACGAGGAGGCTTCTGTCATGACCCCCATTCTCTTGACCTTCATTATAGTCAAGGTATTGACATTTTGATAGCTCTCAATTTGCTTGCTCACATTCAGATTTGGTCTCTATATTCCTGAAGTCACTTTAACATTTTGACTTCCTCATATTCTCCTTAAATTTCACTGCCAAATATATGCCAATTTCACCTAGTTCTTTACATCCTCCTGAGATTGTTTCCAAGTTTTGAAATTCCTTAAGCCAGAAAGAGCTGATCAAATCTTATGTGATATCAATGCACACATTTCTCCAGTCTGAAAAATAATTGCTCAACAATCTCCTCTGATTTCTGTTCCAAACCAGTTACATGGATTGTTACATAATTTACTCAGGCATTGTGCCTTTCATTTCAAAGGACGTCAATTTTGCTTACGTCTGTCAAATGCTACTTTATCATGTGGCACTTGAAACACCATTGACCCAACATCAAATGCACTATTGTAATCATTCTTCTACAGAACTTCAACAAAACATTCACCCAAAACAAATTAATTTTTATTTATGTATGCTGGCATTTATTAACCTTCCACAACCTCCCTTGCATGAACTGGATAAAGCTATCAATCGCCAGGCAGCCAGGATGTCTCCTGGAAAGGATGGCATATCGCCTGACATAGTTAAGTGTGCAATCTGTCAACTCTTGCAATACCTGCACATCCTTCTCCTGCTCTGCTGGAGAGTAGATGGTGTCCCTCAAGACATGTGTAATGGCAACATTGCCATGCTGTATAAGAATAAGGGATAGAGCAGTGATTGCAACAACTACAGGGACATCTCACTTCTGAGTGTTACAGGAAAAGCCTTTGCCAGAGTGATCCTGTAAAGACAACAGACTGGCCAACAGGATCACCTCTAACAGATGCCAACACACACATAACAGAGTTATCACCACATCTTAACATGGTACTTTATGTAGTTTCCTTAAATGTGAATGGAAGTAGGATTATTACATTTAAGAAAATTAACAAACCATGGGCAAGAATTTCTATTCAGTGTTTAAATGTGGCTGCATATTTAGTTTGCATAATGCACTCTGAAAACCTGTTCCAGGGCTCTCCATACACAGTATTGACAAAGGTCACAGAGTGTCTACAAGGATCACATCTCAAATTTTCATATGATATAGAAGGAGGCCATTTGCTGCATCCTGTCTTCCTCAGATGACAAATTATTTTAAAAAGTGAGCCCTAGATAGAGAATAGAGGCTTGCTTTGTTTATTTATCATATGTAGTCTTTGCTGGGGAGTCCAAGGTTTTCATAATTCTTCGGGTTGGTCCTCCTTTGAGTAGTTTCTTAAGTTTCGCTCTGCCACCCAAACTGCCACTGTCCATAGAGTTCCTACCCAAACAAATGTTTGGCACAGAAAGCCTCCTGGGGGACTTTTTTTGAAGATTACAACAAAGTTGGATATATATGGAAACACATGCAATGTATACAGTAAATGTCAAGACCCTTATCAGCTTTAACGTACAGATGGATCTTGTGGTCCCTGGCATAACAACCAGAAAGTGGCAGAAAAAAGAAGAGAGTGGGAAAGAAGCCATTTGATATTCTTGCCTACATTGGTCAGGACATTGTATAAGGGTCAGGAAGTCAAGTTGCAGCTTTAAAGGATTTTGGTTAAGCTGTATTTAAAATATTGTGTGCATTTCTGGCCACCACATTACAGGAAGGATGCAGAGGCTTTGGAGAGGGTGCAGAAGAGGTTTACTGAATGCTGCCTAGATTAAACGGTTTTAGATAAAAGTAGGGTCCCAACCCGAAGCACCACCTGTCCATTCCCTCCTGAGATGATGACTGACTATCTGAGTTACTGAGTGATTATAAAGTTGAATCCATGTAAATAATCAACACCTGCAACTAACAGCTCTACTAAATCCCATTGTTCTGCTATGTTGCAATATCACAACTGGTTTATCAACTGTTTTCCAACGTTAGAGTTAATTATAAACTTGATCTTGAAAATAGTCCAGTGATGAAGACATAGTGCAAGGACACATGGAAGACTCCTCCCTTTTCCTTCACATTGTAAGCTCTACAAATGTAAAATGATATGTATTCTAGAAACAGAAAATACAGTTACTGAGTGGGTATTATCCATGCCTAACTTTTTTTATTCCACTCTGCTCAATTGCCCTACAATTTTCTTTTTCCAGTTCTTTAATGATTGCATGAGTGTTGTTTTCCCCTCTCAGTCTGAACTGGGAAATGTCACCAACTTTGTTTTCAATATATACTCTTAATTCACCATCTCTATAGCCCATCTCTAACAATATCTTTCCCTTCTTCAACTTAAGCATGTTCATTTTTGGGGAAAGGCTTAAAATCAATTTTCACTATAAACCCCATTGATTCGGAATGGACTATACTTCCAACCAGTCCACATTCAACATTCACTATTCAATCTCTCAGCTTCTGTTGCCATTGTATCTGATCAGAAGACAAACCTCCTTACAAATTTTCCTCTTAGCCAGGATTCCCTTCCCGAATAATAGAATTGGGCCTTGATTGTGTCCATTCCAATCTCCATATTCCACTTCCCTTCATGACAGACTTCCACTGCCCACCAGTCTCCACATTCAATGGATCATTTTCTTGCAGTCCTTTAATTTACTTTTATCTCCAGCATGATGCTAAAATGAAACACATTATCATCCTTCTGTTGAACAGTCAAAGGAGAGCATTCCTTGTACATCAGCCCAAGCACCTTCTTCCCTTTCCACACAATTGCAGAAAGTGCTAAATCTGTTTTTTTCCCTCTGCCCTTATCACTGCCCAGGGCCTCTAAAACTAGAGACTGCAAATGCTGGGAATTAATATTTCAGTAATACTAACTTACACCCACTCTAAACCCATCCTTTGTTTGCTATCATGTCATTATATTTTACTTTTCAACATATTTATTTATTGTTTAATCTTTGCTGTTTTCCTCCCTGCTAATGATCTTCCCTTTTGCCCTTTCCTTCTCTCCGTTTCCTTGTTAAGTTTTGAAACCTCACTGATTTATTTCCAGTTCAAATGAAAGATCATCAACCAGAAACATGAAAGAATCATGGCATTGTAACAGAATGGGAGGAGGCCATTCAGCCCAGGCCGGCACTCCCCAAGAGCATTCCCGTAAGTTCCATTTCCCCATGGGGAAAGTTCCACCCTCAAGCATTGTTTTGAAAGCAACGGTGTTTTAATTTATTTCCACCCTTCTGTCAGAACGTGAGTTTTCCTTGCATGGCACACATTTTTCTCTTGTTATCCTATTTTCTTTACCAATCATTTCGAATCCATCTTCTTTGTTTCTCAGCCCTTCTAAACAGTGTCCCAGAAATTCAACCAGTGCTTTTTCAGCGCTACACTATTAAAAATACACATTGGATGCAAGGAAACAGGATATCAAGCACTACTACTTTTATGTACAAGGACATCATTTTGATAGTCCTTTTAAAGAGTTTGGTTGAATGTTGACCGAGACGAACAGTGCATTTTATCATTCATATATTTACTGCTGAATTTGTCACCTGATACAGTTGAGCTAATTTCCCTCGGTTCTAATCTCTTACAATAGCTTTAGTTCTCCTAACGCATTCAACATTCCCATTGCCCATTTCAAATAAACAAGTGGATACTTTGGTAATCTTAAAGGTTCCATGGTGTAACGGAAGTGAAGCTATGGGGCCCGGAGTCAGTGGGTTGGGTGCCGGAAAGGTGACTAAAGATCCTATAGCGCTCCGCTATAAGATCTTTGAAGGTGACCACCGAGGTATCAGCGGGACACTGTGAGGTCTGAAGCCCATTCCGAGTCGCCTGGGTGAGTGAACGCCGCTCTCTTGCTGTGAATGTTGAGGGTTAAGTCGGTGAGATGAAGTTCTTGTTTCCTTTCGAGTTGCTGTGAAAGAACAGCGTTGGCAGGAAGCTGCCTTAAAAATGCATTGAACTGAGGGAGCGAGTCTTTTCGTGACGACGTAGCAAAGACATGCCCCCAAGAATCCGTTTTGTGCGAATTTGCAATTCATTTTATGTTGCTTAATAATTTAACCTTAAAGGTTGTGTTTGGGGTAGAGTTTAAATCACGTGTAGTTAATGACCGGACCGCCAGAGTAAAACCCGACTCCTACCATCATCGTCATTCGATTGCAATCGGAATCAAAGATCCGCAACAGGATCTTTGATCGAAATCATTCAAAACGTGTTGCAGCTTTGAAAGTTCACAGTACAGGGTGTGGCTTGCTGAGATCAGGCCTGTCATTGTCTTCAACACACAAAGATAGGGAAGAGTCAATTCATTCTCTGGGGTTAACACGGAGAATCCCCAAGCGTCCATTTAGCTCCGGTGTGATGACCACAACCAGGGGGACAGGGATATGAGACAGCCACCCAGCATCTCAAGCGGAAAATGACTGAAAAATGAATGCAGCAAGTTGAGCAACATTTGTGAGGGTAAAGGAACTGTCGATGTTTTGGGTAGAGAGAACCACTCTCCCCAGATGCTGCTCGACCCACTGAGTTCATCTGGCTGTTAGTATTTTTCTCTCCAGAACCCAGCATCTCTTCCCTCGGAGTCTTCACTCAGATTAAGCTCTGTACTCTCACTATTGGCCCCTCCATGACTAATTATGTGCAGCTGAAGCCTCTTATGATCCTTATTCACTGGACACAGCACCAAACAGACCTTTCAGCCCATCAAGTCCTCTACACTAAATATCAAGCACCCATTCACACTCATCCCATTTTATTCTCCTCACATTCCTGTCAACTTCTCACAAATTCTACATAGATAAATACGTTATTATTCGCTTAATGTGTTTAGGATGTGTGCTGCCCCCAGCCATTCACAAGTGGAAGTGCAGACATCACACAGTACCAAAAGTCAGGAGTGGATCATAAAACAGAGGAGCCATAGGCTATTTGGCCCATCTAGTCTGCTTCGCCATTCGATCATGGCTGATCTATTTTTCCTTCTCAACCCCATTCTGCCTTCTCCCCATAACCCTGGATGCCCTTACTAATTAAGTTACTAATCTCCATTTCGAAAGTACCCATTGACTTGGCCTCCACCTGGCTCTCTGGAGCTTTGAGGATGCAGTTCTACGAACTTTTCCATTGTACTCTCCTGTGGAGAAGCAGAAAATTCTAAATTAAGAAAACCTAAATAATAATGCTCATTGGAACAGTGAATATTACAGGATAATTATTGAAAATGTTTAAAGACAGGAATTTCATTTTTGTATTTTTACCATTATATCCTTTTTGGTGCAGATAATATCCATTCAAAAGTATGATCATTTTCATCTTGTGAAGTAGCTGAATCTTTTAAATGAGAAGCCATCATCCGACACACACCAGCTACTTTGCTATTGTGGGATTTATGATGTATTTTCAGTAAAAAAAGTTAATGAATACACAAAAATAAACAAAGGATGAGACCAGCCAAGTAATTAACAAAGATCAAGAATTACAACGTTCATTCTGTTATCCAACTATCAATATCTTAAATCTCACTTTAATTTTTTAGACATTTAAAATTGTGAAGCAGATTTCCTCCTCCACAAAATAAAACTCTTCAATTTCTCATCACACCTGGGAGGTTCTTGAGAACATTGTTAAATTAATGTTAAAGGTGCAATTTTTTCATTGCCCTCAGATGTGAGTGTCATATGGATTGACATTGAAGGCAACTGGAATAAGCTGGGATATCTCTCACATGGCAACCATTTCATTATTCATAAGATTCATAATAACTTTACATTCTGCCCGTTGCTGCATCAGATTGCTTCATAAACGATTCCAGTGTTTTGACCTCTGCTATCCTAACTGGATGTTTATTTTAAGTGCTGATCGTTTATGGTTGAAAAGAACCTCCTGCCATTTGTCTTTTTTGTTATCTTGGTCTATTTTAAATGTTTATTTTAAAATAGTACTTGAATAATATTGGTAATATTTGAATGATCCTGCATTTTAATAAAGCACATCTCCTCGTCAACACAACTTTTGAAAATCCTTATTATCTCCAAATTCCTCACAGCTCTAAAAATTCTTGTGAATTTTGTTATCAAGACTTCCTTAATGTTCAATCAGCAAAACTCCACTCAGCAACTGAGGCGTGGTCTGACCAGAACACTGAACTGTTCGATGATAACTTCCTTATATTCTAAAATTTGACTACCTGCTTCAATTTTCCATTGACTTTCTTTATCGTTTGTCAATGAAAATTCTCAGGACAGGATTGACCCCAAGACTACTGTTCACTATCACATGCAAATTGAACCAACAATTTTCAATGTTATTTCCAATAACTTAAGTACATTATTTCTCAAAGTACCGAAGTAAACCTATTCAGTCAGTTTTGTTATTTTTCTTGAATATGAACATTAAAGTGTCTTGTTACTAATCTATGGCATTTCCCCAGTGTCCATGGGTGCTCTTAATGATTAGCAGTGTCTCACCATTTCCTTGTTAGACTCTTAATATTCAAATCAATAATTTCCACCATTACCAAAGTATTCGTTTCAAATCATGTCTTTATGATTGGGACAAACCTTTCATTTATATTGAATTCTGTAACTTTGCCTGGATATTGTTTTGGGAAGGAAGGTATGTTGAAGGTGATTTGATGAAAGTAATACAGGTAGTTCTGCTATAACGTGTGTTTCCAAAGGACAAAATGAATTTAGGGAAGTGATGATTTAGGGAACTTTATTTGCATTACATGGGCCAAATTGATTATAATGTGATTTTGATTGGGAACTAAAGAACCACTTAAAAGTTAATTTGGAAATTAACAACCAGGCAAAAAAGCTGTCTCGGATTATAACAATACAGTGGGAAAAAGCATGTTTCCCCGTGGTAATCGAACACCATTATCTTTAAGAACATAGCTGCTACTTTAACCGAGCGTTGCCAATGAAAATGACAAGCAGTCACTTGCATTAACACTTGCACAGTAACAATACTTTGTTAAATAGTGTAATATAGGCTCTTTTGTATTTTTAGCTTGCAGTAGCAAAAAATAATTTATTGGTATTGAAAAGATCTTTATTTTTGAAAACCCACATGAAAAAAAGTCTGTTATCGCAAATCTGAAGCACTCAAGCCCCTAACTTTGTTTCCCCCATTGACACGATTGTCGTTAGACGTTTATGCAGTCTCTTTACGTCTGGTCAGCTATGGGAGGGACTCAACAGTGGTAGTTAGCAAATCTAAATTGGTCAGTTGGAGGAACACTGTGATCAGAAGGTTGTTACTTTAGGAAGGTTACCTAGATAGGTAAGTACTTGAGTACAATTTTATTTAATACCTGTTTGGGAGTCAGTGTAGATCACTATGAACAGGAATTATGTCTGAACAGACTTGGCATGAATTAGGATTAGGAATTGCAATACACCCATCCATATTCCTTACTAAGTGTCTGAAAGCTTTAGAAAAGACTAAAATTGCATGCCTTGTGAAAGGCCAGTTTTGTGGCTCTAACAATTGTAACAAAGTGAATGTTCACATACAAAAAATAATTTATGTGAACTTAAAACACGAGGTTATCAATAACTGTTTCCAAAAGCCAAAAAGGCAACCATTCAACACTCCTTCCTGAATCATTTCCATTCTTTTTGATTACCTGATTGTCTGTTGTCCCCATAAAGAAAGATTCAAAGAGATGCTGTGCTGAAAGCAATTTTCACTCTTATCTTAATTTCACTGGAATTCCTACCCATACTTCAGTGCTCATCCTTGAGATTCTGACAGAGCAAACTAGGTGCTTTGATTCTCGGTGCTAAGAGAGTTAAGAACCTTTGTCGGCCACACTCCACCTTAATGAAATAGTTTAATAACCAATGTTGATTGATTTATGGTCTAGATCGTGATTTATCACAAGGTGCAGTGGGAGTATTCAGACACTGACTATATCACACTGTGCTGACTGCCTTCACTGTCACCACACTTATTAAATCTTTGATTCTCTTTTTGTAGCAAAATGAACTTCAGTGGCAAGTATACATTTGGGAATCAGGAAAACTATGAAGAATTTATGAAGGCTTTAGGTAAGAGATCCTTTGTGATGATACCATTACCATCAATTAGATCAAACATATTGATCAAACAATAAGTGAGCATTCTGTCCTTTTCAATTTTTAAACAAGTACCACAACATATGCAAGAAGGCGTGAAATTTGTGCTCGGCTGATATTATTGAAAAAGCAATGTACTTCGTTTAGGAAAGATAAAATGCTTTTCTTACTAAGTCGTGACCTAGTTATCCAGTCAGTAATTTGCATTTACAAGGAACTGCATATGCTAAAAGACACAAAGTGCAGGAGTAATTCAGCAGATCAGGCAGCATATCTGGAGAATGTGGGTAGGTGACATTTGAGTCGGGACACTTCTTCAGACTTATCCGTGAAAAGCAAAATATGTAGGAAGGAACTGCACTTGCTAGTTTAAACCAACGATAGATACATAAAGTTCTTCAGCTCAAATCCCAATCTGTGCGGATTTAGTTTATCTTTGATACATGACAATTGGCCTGCATGCTTCAGTCAGGAAGGAGTAAATTTAGCCAAGGTTTTTAGCAGCTATCTTTCTCATGCTAAGCAGATATGTGTTTAAATTGGATGTGAAGTGCATCAAGCATTTCATGGATGCAGTGTTTAATTGTTTAATTGTTTATCAGGACGTGAATAATGCATCAGAGTGCATTGTCAATACGTTTCTGCTCTCAGCAAGAGAGAAAGCAACAGTAATGGATAAAAGATAGTCACTGCGACTTCTTTCAGAAACAACTGGTTAATAAATCTGGTCCAGGAGGATCATTACTATTTATTAACCTCATTAGCTATACAAAAAATTTGGAAATGAGATTAAACAAGTAGCTAAATTGAAGAGAAGTACACGTGTTAGGCTGAATAGTTTCCTTCCATGCTGTAATGATCTATGCGTTGCATCTGAGTGAGCAAAAACTGAAATTTAATTAACGTCAAAATATTCAGAAAGTACAGGTCAGTTCCACAGAGCAGTGTATTTCATCTCTACATTAATTTAGCAAAATGGTTTTGTTAAGCAGTGTGTACCTTTCCAAAAAAACAACAAATCTGCCAAACTTTGGAAAATTTTGGACCTTTCTTCAGATGGAATTGCCGTTTGGTCAATTTCCTTGCACAAATGCTACCTGACTCATTGGGTTCATAGAGTCACACGGTACGGAAACAGGCCCATTAGCCCAACTTGTCCATGCCAACCAACCAAGATGCCCCAGCCCCATCTATGCTAATCCTACCTGCCTGTTTTTGTCCCATTTTTTTCTAAACATTTCCCATCCATGCAACTGTCCAAATGTATTTTAAACATTGTTATCGTATCTGTCTTAACTACTTCCTCTGGCACCCCCCCCCCCCCCCATGCCAGGTCCCCCCCCCCCTTTTGTTCTCAACGGCCCTCCACTCCGGATCCCCCTTTGTCCTCGGCGGCCCTCCTGTGCGACATCAGGACCCCAGGCCTCCTGACCCTGGACCCTGCAGTCTCTTGTGTCTCCATTTAAAAATGTTTAATTTTCTGAACTTCTTTCTTTCATTCTTAATCGCATTTACTTGCTTCTGACCTTGACAGCTGACGAAGCGGGAGGCACAATTTTGCTGGCTCTTAAAGGGCATTTGGTGTGTGGGGAGGGCAGCACAAGACATGCTGCCCCTGAGGCCACATCGCAGCAATCAGGGTGCTTCAAACTAACAATGTAGGCCCTCTACATTCATAACAGGTAAACACGGCAACCAGATTGCCCAGTACTGAGTACTTGCATCAACAGTCAGGGAAACATTTCATTTTCTGCCATGTCAACTGTTCCATGAAGAAAGTTTTTAAAATAGCACACGGCAGAATAACTTAATAATTCAATATGAGAAGTCAGTAACCAATTCCACTTATTTGATCTCGAGGAGGAATTCAACATAATCAAATTTTAATAAAGTCATACTGGCTGCCTTATTTTGGTCACTTTATCTAGCAAGAAATGTCTATATTTTTAACTTCATTTATAAAGCCCCCGAAGCCTTGATTTATAGAGACACTGCCCTTTACTATGAACTGTATAATAATAATAAGGCCTAATATAAAACCTGTTCACATAGAGCCAACGACATGGAGTGTGACTCAAAATACTCTTGGGGCTTATAACAAGATGAACCAATATCAGTGAGACACGTCATCCTTAGAGTATTGGCAGGTCTGGGCATGTTATTCTTAGTTGAATAAAAAAACATCTTTAGTTTGCACACACTATCCTAAACAAATTCTACCTTATAAGCAATGCAAGCTTCAAAAGTCACAGATGTCCTTAATGTAATATTAACCCTGTAAACATATTTGTAATAATGTCAAGCACACATTTATCACTCAACCCATATTTCCATCAAAATTCTCTCCTTCCTTGGTGTTACTTTTTCTTCTTTTCACTTTTCTCTTTTCCCCATCTTTTCTGTGCTTGCATTTGTGTCCCCACCTCTGTTCTTCGCTTGCTTCCAATCTCTCTCCTCATCTCTCTGTACCTTGCCCATCTCTTCATCAACATGTGTACATTGTTCAAGATATTATTTTGCCTTTGCATACATGGAGGTTTTCGTAGTTTTATTTTAGATCGAAATGGCTGATTTATTTAATCCTTCCTTATTTACAGTATTTCTTACAGCTAATCCACTTTAATTACATCCAACACTAGAGGGCCTAGCTATAAGTTGAGAGGGGTAAAGTTTAATGGAGATGTGCGGAACAAGTTTTTTTTCCACAGGGAGTGATAGGGGTCTGGAACACATTGCCAGGAGTGGTGGTGGAGACAGATACGATCGTGACAATTAAGATACATTTAGGTAGGCACATGGAAGTACAAGGAATAGAGGATATGTATAGGCATGACTTTAACTTGGCATCATGTTCGGCACAAACATTGTGGGCCTAAGGGGCCATTCCTGTGTTGTACTGTTCTATGTTCTAATTGAAACTAAACGTGACAAGGGCAGTTTATTAGGTTTTGAATAGGCCAGTAATCATCAGTATGCTGGTGGTTTAGATGGAGGTTCACTTGCCTAATCCACTGTATCCTTTGTTCTCGGTGTGGACTCACATACATGGGCGAGACCAAGTGCAGACTGGGCGATCATTTTGCTGAACACCTGCCTTCCTTCTTGGCCTACGTGATCTCCCGGTAGCCAAGCATTTTAACTCCCCTTCCCATGCTGACCTTTCTGTCCTGGGCCTCCTCCACTGTCAGACTGAGGCCACGCGCAAATTGGAGGAACACCACCTCATATTTTGCTTGGGCAGCTTACAATCCAGCGGTATGAATATTGATTCCACTAATTTCATGCAGCTCCTGCAATCCCTCTCTCTCCACCCCTCCCCCACCCCAGTCATCCTGCTGGTTCCACTATTCCCATCCATATATCCCTTCGATACCACCTCTTTCACAGCCAACAATGGACCATCGTGGGCTCCACCTTTCCTTGGTCAGCAATGGCGGCTCTGATTTGTTCTGAACCTTTTCATACCTCGAGTTTTCCTCTCCCCTCAGTCTGAAGAAGGATCTTGACCCGAAACGTCATCCTTTCCTTTTCTCCAGTGATACCGCCTGACCCGCTGAGTTACTCCAGCATTTTGTGTCTACCTTTGGTGTAAACCAGCATCTGCTGTTCCTACACATAACTATTTATCTATGCTCATTTTAGATTTAGTCATTAGCTCTTCAAAACTGTTGGAAGTTGTTATTTCTAACACAATTAAAATGTTCTAAAGACCACCTGCAAGAAAACTAACCTATGAAAATGAATGAGCAACTTCAGTTGTATTATTCATCGTAGGACTTTGTGTTCATTTGATGCATTATTCATGATGCAGGTGTGCCTGAAGATTGCATCGAACAGGGGAAGAATGCGAAGTTTGACACAGAGGTTGCCCAGAATGGTGATGGATTTACATGGTCTCAAATTTATCCATGTCATACTACAACCAATCAATTTACTGTCGGGAAGGAATCAGAATTTGAGATGCTGAATTGTGAAAAAGCTAAGGTAAAGCTGAAAAAATGAATTTCACTGTTGCTTCAATATTGTATTAATCTTTAATATTTGGAATTCCATGCACTTCCATTATCCCGTTGAATTAAGTTTGTGAGCTGAGCATTGAGGATAAATTATATCAATGATTTACACTTTTGAGTACTCCTAGAGTGTCCCGCATTCAGTTCTCTTAATTTAGGGATAGCCGGAATCTCATTGGGGGTGGTTCTGAAAAGTTCATTGCTTTCTTGTGGAATTTAGTCAGGTTGAGGTGAGGTGCCGAGATACATCTAAAGGGAAGCTGTGTAGGTGCATGAAAAAGGAAAGTATAGCACGTTTACTGATGAGTTCGCTGCAGATAGTTGGGAGGAAGCTCAGATGGAATCTATGATGGCGTACATTATTTAGGATGAATCAGCTGTTCCTATTATGCAAATTTGTTAAACTAAAAATATCCCTTTTGCTTTTCTTCAGATTACTGTAAAACTAGAAGGAGGAAAACTCATTATGAATTTTCCCAAGTATACTCATACAGTTGAGATTGAAGGAGACAAACTGATTGAAGTGAGTGGCTGGTTTAAACATTTATAATTTAAATTACATTTTCATAAAAAGATTGTTTTGCTGTACTGCACTTATAACCTTATTGTCACAAACCTTTTTTTTATACAGACTGCAGTGTCCGGTGAGATCACTTTAAAAAGACTCCACACAAAAAAAAATTAAAAAGATGAAGCCAGGATCATGGCAGATGACAGCACAACACTGCAGTAAAACACAATTCAGGATATTGATTATTTTTTCCATGGAAAGGACCACAGGTTAAGATTTGCTATTCAAAAAATAATCATCAGCATTTTTTATATTGCTTGCATTTAGTAATTCCAGACAAATAAAGAGAATTAAATCTATGTGACATTAATGCTAAATTTCTGCCCTGAAATCATATCCTCATATATCGTTATTCCTTGAGGATGGAATATGCTTTCTTGCTATCCTAGTTGCACTATTCATTCAGTGGAAGAATACCATAATGAGTGAAATATGTTCAATGTGCAGGTGTAGGCAGGTTTAATCAGCTACCATGTATGAATGCATAAATAAATCAAATTAATTGTGGAATCTTCTCATGTCTTCTGCAATTTTATCCAAAGCTACTGTCATTCAGTCCAAATGCAATGGTGTTGTGTATGGCTCATACAAGTTCTATCAACTGATATCAACGTATTTTGTAAATCATAGATCACAGAACAGTGTTGTTATTCAGTCACCCTCAGGAGTCTGCAGATTACATTTGTTAATAATACAATCATTAACTATTCTCATTTTACAAACTACATTCAGATTAAACACTAAATAAAGTTGTGGTGGCACAGTAGCACAGCGGTAAAGCTGCTGTCCCACAGCAGCCAGAGAGCCAGGTTCAATCCTAACTATGGGTACCAGAAATATTATCTCGCTCACAGATGCTGCCTGTGGCATTTTGCGCAGCTTAGAGTTGGGATCGATCTTGACTACGGGTGCGGTCAGTGCGGAGATTGTACGTTCTCTCTGTGACCGCGTGGCTTTTCTCCCAAGTGCTCTGGTTTTCTCTCTCATTCCAAAGACAATTGGCTTCCATAAATTGATAGAACTAGTGTACAGGTGATTGATGGTCAGCATGGACACGGATGGGCCGAAGGTCATTTCCATGCTGTATCTCTAAATTAAACTAAAGTAAGAAAAGTGAAATGAAACAGAAAATACAGTGCGACAGATATGTATGTCCACCCCCTCACGCGCTTCCTCCTCAATGTTTAGGGAAATGGAACAACTGCCATCTGACTATTGTGGCTGAAATGCACCATAACTAAACACTGCATATGCAGTAATTTGCTTAGGGATCCTACTGAATACCCACACACCATGGGAAGGAAGGGTTGTTGAAGATGGGTGTAAATATCCTAAAAACTATTTTATTCACATCACCTAATGATTCAAATGCAAAATTGATCTTCTGAGCCGTTACTATGCCCTCCCTCTGCCAGGATTGCAATCAAATTCAAAGAAGTGAAAGGGAGAAAATACTATTCAGCTTTTATCTTTTAAATTGTTTCCCCTTCAATTGTGCAGCATTATGTTTTATCAAAGGGACCTCAATGGGTAGTTTGCATGCTGAACCATTTCATCAGTGTTGTAATCAGTTTTTAAGGTCAAGGAAACCAGTCTGCCATCTTTGCTCTGAACAGGCCTATAAAAAGGCCAGTCGTGCAGCAAAGAAAAACTGAAGTAATGGTCTCCCAGCAAAATTATGCACTTTTCAAACAAGATATGGTGGATCTTGTGTTGCAATCTGCTGACCTTGGAGAAACTGGCGATGTTCTATGCAGGAAAATCACGAACAGTATTTCAATTTACAGCTATTTTCGCCATTTTTAATTTTGCATCTTGCACTCGGATCAGCCTCAATAGGAAATACCTTCCCCAACCCAACAGTTGTGAGATTACATTGACGGTTTTCTCCCCAGGTGATGGTTGGATTTCCATCCTGACAAATCCAGCGTTAAAACTTCCGCCTTCCGCAGAGGCCGTTCCCTCGCAACTGTTTCGGTGGGCGGCGCGACTCTCGTCAGCAGCGGCCTCTGCAGTCCGTCTGTGTTTTATTATTTTTTGTCTCGTTTTTATGTAGTTTTTGTTATTTTTTTTGTTGGGGTATGTGTGTGGGGGGGAGGGGGTAACTTTAAAATTTTTCCCCTGCACGGGAGACCCGACCTTTTCTTTGTCGGGTCTCCGTTGTCGTTGGGGCTGCAACGTGGAGCGGCCTCCAACAGGAACGACCTGGGGTTCCAGCTGCGGAGCTGCCGACTACACACCGTCACGGGGCTGGCCGAGTCCGGAGCGGGTGGAGCGGTGGTGGAGCGCTGCTGCGGCCCGACCCCCGGAGATTCGGAGGCTGCAACTGCAGGTCTGGCGGACGGCGGCACCGGGAGCCCGCGGGTCCCTGCTGGGAGACCGCTTTTCAGGGCTTCCGCAACGGCGACTTCTCCCGCCCGAGTTGCGGGGTTGGAAAGCACCTGGAGCGGGTACTCACCATCGCCTCGCGCGGCTTGGAATGGCCGCGGGACTTTGCGAGCGCCCGCCGGGGCTCTAACACCAAGATTATTAAAAAAAAAAAAAAAAACATATATCAGTCTACACCTTATAAATACATATAAAAGGTGTATGTTAAACATACAGTTTAGCAAACAGGTTCAGTGTAAGTTCAGTAGGGCATAGCCCTGCTAATCAAACAGCCATGTCATTCTACTTATCCTTTTCGGTCCTTTTTTAACTCTTGCGCATATTTAAATGCATCTTCTGGGTCAATAAAGAAACGCTCCGATCCTTCGTATGTGACCCTTAATTTGGCAGGATACATTATTCCATATCTCAGGTCTGGAATGTCTCTGAGAATAAGACGCGTCTTAGTGAAGAGAGCTCACTTCTTGACCACCTCTGCTGGATAATCTCTGAAGAATATTATGTTTTCTCCTTCAAACATCAGGGTTCCTGCAGTTGTCACTTTCTTCATGATGTCTTCAAGAACTGCTACATTGTGTAGTTTAAGAATAATCTGTCTTGGTGGGGCTCCAACCCCTGATCGGGCTCTCTGGACTCGATGTGCTTGATCAATTTTAGGTCTCTCAGGCAGATTAAATACCTGTTGAAGTAAGTTGGCAGTGAAGACCCGAGAGTCTTTTCCACTTACTTTCCCTTCCTTCACTCCAACAATTCTTAAGTTTTGGCGTCTGGACTGGGCTTCAAGATCTAGGCATTTGTCGGTCATTCGGGCCAGTTGCCCAGAAACACGGTCTAGGTTTTCCTTCACTCTTTGCGTTGTGTCAGAGATGTCTGTAGTAGTAACTTCAAGTTCTCTGATAGCTTTGTTTTGTTTTTTTGAAGTGAGGAGAATGGGCTCCAACTTTTTGCTAAGATCTTCTTCAACCCGTTTGATTTCTTCTTTCAAAACGGTATTTACCTCTTCGCGATCTTGTAGAATGTCAAATTTTCCACAAATTTCCTTATTCCTGACATCCATTCTTGTTTCTAGCTTTCCCAGCTGATCAGTCAGAATATCACCAAAGTCTTTTGCCATAGCCCGTCTTAAAGATTGTTCCTGTTCTTTTATATGTTCTTCCATGGTAGGAATAAATCCTTCTCCTTCAGATTCTCCCTCAGATTCTTCAGAGGTTACTTTCTCTAGCTCTTGAACAACCTCCAGTCGGGTTCTTTGTCTGGTCTGAGGTTGAGTCGGCAAAGTCCGTTTACTCATTTAAAATACCGGTATCCATTCGGTATACGGCGATTTCTGATGACGTCACTTACGCGACGTCGGGCATCTGCCGGTAAGTGTTTTTCAGTCGGTCCGTTTTACTTTTCAGGTGTTTTAATGTGTTTTAACGCATTTTGCGGAGCGGATCTAAAATGAGCGCCTGCTTACTGCTCCATGGCGCCACCGGAAGTCCCTGAATGCAATAGGTTTAAGTAGAACTAAAATTAAAAGCAATAGAATTCATAACTGGATATTAAAATAAATCTAACTGGCAGTAATGGGGAAAAAATGCTGAAAAACCTTAGATAGACCCAAAAAGCTAGAGTAACTCAGTGGGACAGGCAGCATCTCTGGAGAGAAGGAATGGGTGACGTTTCGTTTCGAGACCCTTCTTCAAACTGGACAGGGATAAGGGAAACGAGAAATGCTGTATGTCTGAAGAAGCTTAAACTTATTAAACAAGCCTCTCAGCTATGCAAAGTTCCAGGCTGCGTGGAATCTTGTGCTTTCAGATGCCCAGGATTTTCTCCTTAGTTTCCATTTTTGCTGTTGCTGATTATCCCTTCATTTTCCACAACAATTGGTGCTTGCAATATTATTGGTTTCCCTTGACTAAATCTAGAAATTTGTGTCAAATTCTGGCAATAAAGACAACAAAGTAGAAAGATATAATGCCTGGAATCCTGGTTGCCTAACAGTTTTGAAAGCATGATGTGTGTGATATAAACTCATACACACCAGGAAGGTTCTAGGTTTGGGATGCTCTGATTATATAGCGGGAGCAGTTGAGAGAGTCAGCCTGCATGACAGTTCCCTTGACCTGTTGGAAGGTTCACATACTGAAGAAGCAGCTCTCTCAACTATCTTCTGCGGTTGCAGCTGGGGAGGGGGTGGGAAGGGTGGGAAGGGATGAGTTAACCAGGGAGTTGCGGAGGGAACAGTCTCTGTGGAAGGAAGAAAGGGATGGAGATGGGAAAATGTGGGTAGTGGTGGGATCCCGTTGAGGTGGCGGAAATTTTGGAGGGTTGTGTGTTATATGCGTCTGCTGATGGGGCGGAAGACAAGGACTAGGAGGACTGTCTCTGTTAGGGGTGACTAGCTAGGAGTGGGGGGGGGGATCAAAGGCGGAGCATGGAGGAGACACGACTGAGGGCCTCATTTATGATGGGAGAAGGGAACCCCCATTCCCAAAAGAATTAGGGCATCTCAGATGTTTTATTAAGGAATACCTCATCTTGGCCGCAGATGCGACGTAGATGGAAGAATTGCGAGTAGGGGATAGAGTCTTTGCAGGAAGCAGGGTGGGAAGAAGTGTAGTCCAGATAGTTGTGGGAGACAGTGGGTTTGTAATAGATGTCAGTCAATAGTCTATTTCTTGTAATGGAGACTGAGATCAAGAAAGGGGAGGGAGGTGTTGGAGGTGGTCCAAGTAAATTTGAGTGCAGGATGAAAATTGGTGATGAAGTTGATGAAGTCCATGAGTTCTGCATGGGTGCAGGATGTAGCACCGATGCAGTCATCAATGTAACGGAAATAGAGTTTGGGGATAGGGCCAGTATACGCCTGGTAAAAGGATTGTTCAACGTACCAAAAGGCAGGCATAGCTGGGACCAATGCGGATGCCCATAGCTATGCCTTGGACTTGGAGGAAGTGGGAGGAGTCAAAGGAGAAGCTGTTCAGGGTGAGGACCAGCTCCGCTTGGCAGAGTAGAGTGTTAGTCGAGGGAAATTTGATGTTTCTGTGGTCGAGGAAGAAACTGAGGGCTTTAAGGCCTTCCTGGTGGAGGATGGAGGTGGAGTGACTGAACGTTCATAGTAAAGGTGAGGGAGTGGGGAAAGTGGAAGTCATTAAATAGATGAAGGGCATATGAGGTATCTTGGACATAGGTCGGGTGAGATTGGACCTAGGGAATAGGATGGAGTCGAGATACGTGGAAATCATTTCTGTGGGACAGGAGCAAGCAGAAACAATGGGTCTGCCAGGGCAGTTGTGTTTGTGGATTTTGGGGAGAAGGTTAGGATGGGCTGTGCATGGCTGGGAAACGATAAGGTTGAAGGATGTGGAAGGCAGACAGCCAAAAGTGATGAAATCAGTAATGGTTTTTTGAGATTAAGGCCTTGTGCTCATATGTGGGATCATATTCCAAGGATAAGTAGGAGAAAGTGTAAGAGTTGACGCCTAGCCTCAGCCCCGGTAGAGGTCAGTGCGCCAGACCACCACGGCACCTCCTTGTCGGCGGGTTTGATTATGTCAGGGTGAGCAGAGGGCAGTACGTTTGGGGTTGAGGTTGGAGCAAGGGGAATGGAAAAGTTAGAAATAAAGAGGTCCAGAGATGGTAGAAGGCTGTTCTGGGGAGTCCAAGAGGAGGGGGACCAGTAGAGTCAGGAGAAGGGGTCATCACTGGGTGGTCAGGACCCCTTCCCATAGAAAAAGGCGCGGAGGCGACGAAAGAAAAGCTCTACGTCGTGGCGGACCTGGAACTCATTGAGGTGGGGGCAGAGGGGTACAAAGGTATGGCTCTTTCAACCAATGTGGATATAGATGGTACATAGCTTTAGAACATAACACGCAACCCATCTAGAGTTTACCCTATTAGTTGCAACCTGCGACAACCAGTAGAAATGCATGTAGGAAGGTGTCCATGTGATGAAATGTCAGTACAGTATCAGCAGACTGACCACAGTATTTACCAAGGCAGGAGAAATAAGTAACCCAGTAAAACACTTCCTCATATAGAGAAATTGCTCTTATTACAACAAGGCTGTATAAGCCATCTGTTATAATTGGGTAAAACACAAAGTTCTGGAGGAACTCAGTGGATGAGATAGCATCTGTGGAGGGAATGGGTAGACAATGTTCAGTTTGGGTTCCTTCTTCAGACTGCCAAATTTTACAATTGGATAAAAAAGGACAAAATGCTGGAGTAACTCAGTGGGTTAGATAGCATCACAGGAGAACATTGATGTGTCGGGTCAAGAACCTTCTTCAGACTCGTTTCGGATTGAGACACTTCTTCAGACTCAATTGTCAAAAAACAGAAACTGCTATGGTAAAGAGACCAGAAACAAGCCATTCGGTCCAACTCGCCCATACTGACCAGAATGCCCCAACGAAGTTAGTCCCACTTGCCTGTGTCTGGCCCATATCCCCCTAAATCTTTCCTATCCATGCACCAGTCCAAATATATTTTAAATCTTGTTATTGGATCCGCTTCATCTACTGTCTTTGTCAGCTCACTCAATATATCCATGAACATTTGTGTGAAATGGTTGCCCCTCATGGATCATTCCCTTCTCACTTTAAGCCCATGTCCTCTTGTTCTTAATTGTCCTAGCCTGGGAAAATATCTCTGAGCATTCATCCTATCTATTGCTCTCATTATTTTATATAACTACCGCTCAGCATCCTGCACTACAAGGAATAAAGTTATAGTCTGCCCAATCTCTCGCTATAGCTCAGGCCCTCAAGTCCTGGCTGATTCACTGGATGCATTCAAAAGAGAATTAGATAGAGCTCTTAGGGCTAGCGGAATCAAGGGATCGGGGGAGAAGGCAGGAACAGGGTATTGATTATGAATGATCAGCCATGATTACATTGAATGTCGGTGTTGGCTCAAAGGGCCGAATGGCCTACTCCTGCACCTGTAGTCTATATATCTATGTAGCATGTAACATCTTCATAAATCTTTTCTGTACTCGTTCCAGCTTGATGGCATGTCAAAACAATGCTGACTATCCCTAGTCAATCCCTGCCTTTCCAAAAGCATATGTACCTTATGCCTCAGAATCCTTTCTAGTAACATTCCTACCACAGGTAGCACCAAGTTTTTTCTTAGCAGCCCTTCTTAAATAGTGCCACCAAATTAGCCATCCTCCAGTCTTCCAGCATCTCACTCATGTCTAACGATTTATGGATCTCAGCAAGGTTTCCTGCAATTCATTCTCTAGCTTCCCTTAGCACCCTAGTATATACCTGAGCAGACCTGGAGGATTTGTCTGCCTTCAAACATTTTCTTACCTTCTTGACGAAATTACAGAATCTCCTCAAGACATCACCTCGAACTTTCCCAAATTCCCTTACGTTCATGTCATTCTCCACAGGGAAGAAATATTCATCGAGGTCCATCTCCATCTCCTGCAGTTCCAAGCATAGATGACCACATTGATTTATGTGTGCCTTACTCTCTATCTTTTTTTTTGCTAATACATCTACATAATCTTTTTGGATGCTACTTAATCTTATCTGCACACACACCCACATTTTATTCCAAGCACGGGATGTATACCAATTGTATCCATTGGACAATCCAAAAATACTTTCAAAATGAACAAGAACGTGCTTACGGAAATGAAAAAGAAATTCTGGTATCCTTTGAAAGTAATTTCCACAACGAATGTAGTTGTGTTAGACGGACTAAGTATTATGCAGGATAGTCTCAGCTAGGAAAGCTTTACGATGAAAAAAGCAAATCAAACAATTCACCCAATGTGCAACATTTACAAAAGAGATCCCACTTGCCAAGCCTTTCTTTTGGTGGCTAACTGTCCAGCATAAAACAGTGGAGAAGCACCATCACCAATGAGTCTTTCACAGAGAAATTCCAATGAAAAAGGACTGAGCCGAGTAGACCAAGGCTTAATTGTCAATCAACACCAAATTCATAGAATTCAGACAAGGATATTGGCAGACTAAGGAGAGTATAAACATCAGTAATGTTTTCTTCTGCTTGATCACAACTGCCATGTGCATTGTGGCTAGGATTTGGTTCTCCAACATCCTGCTAATTCTTTCTTAAATTGGAGAGCAAAGGGAAGAGAGAACAGCAGATTAACTTGAATGATGTTTTATGGAATCAGCACAGGTGTGATCCTGAGTGAAATTGTTTTGTGTATTACCACAATCTATTTTGTGATTTGTGAGAACGAATTATACATATTTTGTACTTTTGTTCCACTAATTCTGGTAAAGAGTCACACTGCTGTGTTGAATTTTCTGTCTGCCTTTTAGTCAGCTGAGCTATTGCACATTTACAACATTATCTAGGGCTTTTCTTGCAAAGTTGAACCAATTCATCTTTAGATCAGTTATGTTTAAGGACAATGCCTTCTGGGTCAATGACATTTAGTGGTATAAAATTATGTAATTGCCTCATATACACACAAAAATAAAAAATCTGGTTAATTAATCACTGAGGTGTGGCTGTTAAATCTGTATATATAGCCAGGGTGTCTGGTCATTGTATTCACTGGTCTCTTCATCTCCAGACTGTGCCTGATCACAACTGTAGCAACATGGCTTTCACCGGAAAATATGAAGTTACAAGTCAGGAAAATTATGAAGATTTCATGAAGATCCTGAGTAAGTTATACCAATTTACATTGATAGTTGGATCAAAAAGGTTCATGTGTGTTATTTTACATAATATTGTTGTGCAAGTGATGGTCCCGAGTTGATTTACTGAGTTGAACAGCAACTCATTTCTAAAGATCAACTGGTTTAACTTTGCAACTGTAAGTTTTATTTAATCCTGCTTGGTAACCAATAATGCACGCAAAAATGTGAATGGTAAATTGTTGCAAACATTCTTGCCACCTGATATACCTTTTTCAGGGCAATGAACTTAAGTCACACCTGATGCAGAGCATGTGCAGCAGCACGTATGCATTTTGCAGATTTTAGATAAAGATTGTTTTTTTTATTAAAACTTGTCTTAAAGCTGTTACTGGCAATAAAGCAGCAATCTTAATTTCCCTCCAAAGCCGTTGTGAACATCTCGTTTCAATGCAATTCTCAGATAAGTTCAGTTTAGTTTATTGTCACATGTATCGAGGTACAGTGAAAAACCTTTGTTGTGTGAGATGAGACTTATTCCATTACTGCAGTCTTGAAAATTTATATTTACTCCTGTTCTTTGTGGTTCTCAATGAAGGACAGGTCAGCTTTAAAGCTAAGTCAATTCCTATCAATTTTCTTCCATCTCAGCAAAATTGTTTGAGAACTTAAGCACGCACTATTTAAAATGTTTTTTAATCCACAGAATGTTGCAGGAAAAATTGACTAAAATAATGTACAGCTTGGAAAATCTACAGAATAATTCCAGAACTGGACCAGCCTAAAGTTTTATCTCAACCCATCATCATAATGAGACCATCTATCAATTGTGTAATTACTGGAGTAAATAAACCCAAACCATAGAAAATTTATAAATTTAAAAAAATGCTAGAAAACTCAAAGTTTAGTTTAGAGATACAGGGTGGAAATACCATCCACCAAGTCCATGCCAAATATAGATCACCCATCCACTAATTCTATGTTATCTCAGTTACACATCCTACACACTAGGGACGATTGAAATAAGTCAATTAACCTACAAACATGCACGTCTTTGGAATGTGGTAGAAAACCAGAGCACCAGAAGAAAACTCATGAGGTCACAGGGAGAACATTCAAACTCTGCACAGACAGCACCCGTAGTCACGATCTTACCCGGGTCTCTGGCACTGCGAGGAAGCAGCTCTACGCTGCGTCAGGGTGCCACAGGCAGCATCTGCGGGGGAGTTATTTCTGGTCAATGGCCTTTCATAAGAAAATAAAAGATAATAATTGATCTGAGAGGCTGTCTCTTTATTGTTCCAATGCTGCCTGATCTGCTGAGTATGTCCCACATGATCAGTTTTTATTTCTGAGTTCCAGCCTCATTGGTTTTCAGATTTATGCTGAACAATGATGTAATATGGGCTGCTCAAGTCAATAGAATTGAATTGAATTTTGGTAGAGTGCAGTCATTTAGTCTATGCATTGAGCACTAGCAACTGAAGGCAAAATTCAATCCAAATTATCTCCACCTCTGACAGTAGGGTTATCAGGCTTCCCTCTTCATTTATTTGATTTTATCGATCTGCAAATATGAATAATTTGTTTGAATTCTATATCCGAGTCACTGATTTCATCAGATGCACAAAATAAGCCAGAATGAAATCCGGAATCATCACAGGCAGGATTTCATCAACCCTGGCATTACTGTTCTAACTGGTACCCACTTCTCTTTTACTCTAACCTTGACCGGAGAACCAAGCATCAGCGGTTAGTACATGAAAGGCACAGTTGCTAAGAACAATTATTTTGTGAAAAAAACATTTGAATAAAACAAATAGATTTTGAAGCAATGTAAAATAAGACTCTGATAGTCAAACTTGATTATTTCTCCTCAGAGTATTCTGCTGATGTCATTGAAAAGGGAAGGAACGCCAAGGTCATTACGGACGTCACCCAAAATGGAAATGATTTTACCTGGATCCAAATTTATCCTGGTGGAAAAACCATGAAGAACACATTTGCTATTGGCCAGGAATCAGATATGGAAACCATGGATGGCAAAAAATTCAAGGTGAGCCTGGAAAATGTTTGATTTACTTGGTAACATTGAGATCATTTTAATGTCTGGTTTACTTTAGAGGTGCAGCACAGAAACAGGCCCTTCGCCCCTCCAAGTCCGCGCCGACCAGCGATCACCCCGTACATTAACACTATCCTACACACTAGGGGCAATTTACAATTTTACCGAAGCCAATTAACCTTGTACAATTAATCAAACTTGTACATCTTTGGAGTGTGGGAGGAAATTGGAAAACCCATGTTCACGGGGAGAACATACAAACTCTGTACAGACAGTACTGGTAGTCAGGATTGAAACCAGGTCTCTGGCATTATAAGGCACCAGCTCTACCGCTGCGCCACCATGCCACCCCCATGGGTAAGCAAAGCATTAAGAAATAACAAGTGGCAATTATTATCCAATGCCCACCTATTAAGCAAATGTGACCATCCACATTCACTTGGGAACATGGCTGATCAGAATGTAGGTTTTTCATGAGATCAGTGCTGAGATTGTTCAGGAATTCACTTTCTTTGTCATCTACAGATTCCAATTTAATAATTCCTGTAGTCATCTATATGCCTAGACTAAAGGTGACAGTGTACAGTACATGTACATAACTCGCTCAGTAGCTGAGCATGTAATAACAATAGGACTGCACCTCTCCATACGCTCATGCCTATGGTTTAGATCTAATATTTATCTATTGATCGATAGCTTGTTTCTCTTAGGTTGATCTTATGATCGGCTGCAAGGGCACCCCTCACTCTATCATTTGCTTAGTTTCCATCTTTTCCATTTTAGTCTTCATTCCATATGGTCCGTTCATTTGATACAGGAGAGGTTTCGCTAGTTTTATTTCATCTCTATCAAATATAATTTTAGATACACTTAAGACTGGTTGTTTCAACTAAACAAAAACATTTTTCTTACAATTTTCATTACAAAAAGTCACAAATATTCAACTCTATTGAACCCACCTTTCTGTTTTTTAATATATCAGGCAATAGTCAAAATGGAAGGAAATGCACTTGTTTGCGACTTTCCAAACTATCACCACACTTCAGAGATTTCAGGAGGAAATCTTATTGAGGTAAGTGATTTTTCAGTTTTAAAATAAATTCCAAATGTTAGCTGGAACTTGCGCAAGTCATTTTTTTTTCTTCTTTTTGGCAGACATCAGCATGTGGTGGTGTGGTTTACAAGAGAATTAGCAAGAAAACTGCCTAAAACAGGAAAATGTGTTACTCCTTTTGGAATGAAAAACACCTCCATTATACATTGCTTTGCTTAAATTAAAATAATATAATTTCTGTAATCTCAATGCTTCTTGTTGTGAACCGTAAATTTATTTAAATGTCATATTGCACTTTCACCACTTCTTTCCCAATCAGGAATGGTATCAAACAGTACAGGAACTGATAAAATGTCAGGAATCACAACCATATTTTACCCAGATTCTCTTTCGTTAGTTAATTCCTAGGAAGCGTATTGCCTTCTCTAACAATGACCCCTACATAGATTGCTGAAACCCAGTTGGTAAAGGCTTGAATAGAAAGGGAGTACTTTCAAGGTGCATGAAAGTGGAAGTGAAGATGGTTAAAAGAACAGTTTCACTGAGGAGCTATGTGATTACTTGTGAAACTTAGTCATGGCTTTCAGAAAATGATGGGAAATGGGGTAAAAGTGAATTCTTATTTCTTTTCTATTAAAAAATTCCTATTGAGAAAAGCAATAAATAATGCATCTGGTGGTTCAACTGGTTAAGCAGTGAATAAACAGAAAGAGGTGGATTTTCATGTTCAATTCTCATTCTATGTAGAAATAGTTCGTCTTGGGCATAATGGGCAAATATTGCAGGATAGTTTGGCTTAGGCTGCCATTCCTGACTCAGCTTGAACGTGCATGTGTGTGATTGTTAAAATCGTTACAATAAGGGAGAGCTCTGGCAATATTTAATGATAATCATGTCTGAAGAATCAGAAAGTAACAATGAAGATGTATGTCAGTGAGAGAGAGGTATGCATGAATACAACCATCAGTGGTGGTCCCTCCTGGTATGAAGCCAAGTGAGAGACAACACTGGAAACAGAAAAAAACAAGCCAAGTGTAAACAAAATTGCTGGGATTAAAAAAAAATAAGAAGGGAAAGAATGAGAATTGGAATAGATTAAGCAGCTCACATAAAAGGAAAACCACAAATATATTGCAAATACTATTGAAGATCACCCAAACCATGTGGGCATTTAGGTATAAAACCACATATTTGTTGTGATATAGAGCACGGAAGAGGTGCCAAGTGAGAATTTTGCACCCATCAATTACAAAGGAGGATGTTGCCAATGCTTAAAAGAAAAAGATCCATCTACATTTGAATCCAATGCAAGCCAATGGGGTGGGAAGGTGAGACATTCTAGAATATTGTTTAGGAAAATGATTTGTGTGGTGAGACTGTAGATAAAGGAATTACAGAGGATAATGGGGAGATTTGACAGAGATGTACCTAATCACTCACAAATTTAAAGGAGTAAATAATGAGAACAGTTTCCAGTGTAAACTCATCCAGGGGCGGAAAGCCCGGGGGGGGGGGGGGGGGGGCCAGAGGGGACACGTCCCCTCCATGTTTTGAGAGGTGGGGGACATCCCCAAGTTTTTGTAATCCGGATTTTAAAATCCGGTGAAATCTCCGCTTTCCGCGAGACAGTGGGGGTGGGACTGATGATCGAGGGCGCCGATTGGAGGAGAGAGACGTCGGTCAGCAGGCAATGGGGGTGGGACATGATTCAGCGCGATGATTGGAGGAGGGAGGAGGTGGGACTGAGGATAGAGCGCGGTGATTGGAGGAGGGAGACGTGGCACAGACCTGCGCTTCATCCGCAGCCAGGATGATCCCGGCTGTCCTGTCTCCTCCCGAGTACCCCCCTCGCGGGTGGGCAGAGAGGTCGGTAACAAAGATCCTCCGCTATAGAATCTTTGGTCAGCAGTCAGACGGGCAAGCGCAGAGAAACAGCGCTAAACCCAGCTAAACTCTGCCTGTCCCGCCAGGTGAGCCTACAGCCTTCCTGGACTTGCGGGAAATATGGCCAGCGCAGAGAAGCAGCGCTGGTATCCCGTCAGTCCAGACAGAGCTGTAGTTAACCCGGTGAGACAGGCAGTTGAGCTGCATTTAGCGCTGGATTGAGCCTCCGAAGCCTCGCGCTTGTGTGTGAGTGTGCGCATGCGCGCGTGGCCTCCAAAAAATTGTGTCCCCCGTCCCCTCCATGTTTTGATAGCGAGTTCCGTGCTGTGTTGGTCCAACATATCATACTTGTTTATGGTGAATGGGAAAAGAGCCAGAGATACAAGTAAAAGTCATCCAAACACCTGCCTTAGGCTGCTCTGCCATTCAATAAGAGCACAGCTGCTTCCATGCCTCATTACCTATCTTTACTTTCCTTCCCATATTCTCTGAGTGTCCAAAACTCCCCCAATCTCAGTGACTGGTAAATGTTGTTGTTGTTGCCTCAAAGGATGTAATGCTGAGGCTTTTTTGGGTGCTGGTGAGGCCATGGTTGAAATATTATGAGCAATTTGGGGCCTCATATCTGAGGAAAGATATACTGGCTTTGGAGATGATCCAGAGGTTTATGAGAATGATCCTGGGGATGATTGGGTTAATGTTTGAGGAGCATTTGAAGGCTATGGGCCTGTACACACTGGTTTAGAAAGATGAGGGGGTATCTCATTGAAACCTACCGGATAATGAAAGGTCTCGATCGATTGGAGTTTCCAGTGAAGGGAGAATCTGGACCCAAGTGCAGTGTCAGCATAAAAGGAAGTACTTTTAGAATGGAGATGAAGGAATTTCTTTAGCCAGAGGGTGGTGAATCTGTGGAATTCTTGCCACATTTTTAAGGTGGAGATTGATAGGTTCTTGATTTGGAAGGGCATCAAAGGTTACAGGAGAAGGGAGGAGAATGGGGTTGAGTGGAAAAATAGATCATCCCTGATTGAATGGCAGAGTAGACTTGATGGGTCTAATGGCCTAATTTTGCCCTTATGTCTTATGGTCAGGGTTGGGTGTAATCAGACATTTTAATGGTATTCAAATTCCACTCACAGTCTAAAAGCAGATTATTTGTGGAAAAATTATGCAAGCTCTTTGGTGTCACAGTAAGATATACCATTCAAGGGAACTTTACAATTGGGGAAAAATCATTACAATGGTGAATGGAAGTGAATTTCTGAGATACAGCTAGGAGGACTGACCATGGAAAGTAAATGTGTTAACACTTACAAAAAATGGGACAACTCTCAACGATATGGGAGTTCTTTATAAAAAATACTTGGAATAATCAGCAGGTCAGGCAGCATCAATGCTGAGAAACAGAGTTAATATTTAATGTCAATGACCTTTCATCAGAACTAAGCATGCGTCATTAATACATTATTTGATCAAGTTCGTTCAAGTGAGTTTATTGTCATGTGTCCCTGATAGGACAATGAAATTCTTGCTTTGCTTCAGCACAACAGAACATAGTAGGCATTGACTACAAAACAGATCAATGTGTCCATATACCATTATATGAATATATACACACATGAATAAATAAACTGATATCAAAAGAATGGACTTTGCTCATTAGGGACAATCATGCAGATTTCCTGCCAAAGTTTACTGTGGGCTATTTGCCTACATTTACCTGAACAACACAACAGGGGAGCCGTTGAGTACAAAGGAGGGACTCGGCAGGGGGCCAGGGGAGAGGAGCTGCTGAGACCGAATGAGGGACCCAGCGGAAAGGGGGCACCTAGGAGGCCGAGGTGAGGTCTGCTCTATGATTTTACCAGGTTTTATGCAAAGCAAAGCATTTCACTGTACCTAGGTACTTGTGACAATAAAGGTATCACAGAATAATTGAAACGGCTGTTAAGGCCGTCACAGAAACAAAAAACAGAAATGCTGGAAGAACTCAACCTGCATTTGTGCAAAGAGAAGCTAGTTAACATTCCTGGTCGAAGCACTACATCAGAACTGAGAGAGAAAACGTGTTAAGCTAAGTAACAGAGAAGGTGGGGAGGGTAATAGTTGGAGAAAAGTGAATGTCTGTATCGGCTGATTGGACACAGCCATTGAATAGACAGTTTAATTCTTTTGTCCAAGTAATATTTTGCTAATATAGCGAGGTCTGAGCAAGGTTGTACGGACTGACTTACTGGGCGAGCTGAGCAGGCCAGAATAATCAAATTAAAAACGGGGATTGAGTAGAAACATAGAAACATAGAAATTAGGTGCAGGAGTAGGCCATTCGGCCCTTCGAGCCTGCACCGCTATTCAATATGATCATGGCTGATCATCCAACTCAGTATCCTGTACCTGCTTTCTCTCCATACCCCCTGATCCCTTTAGCCACAAGGGCCACATCTAACTCCCTCTTAAATATAGCCAATGAACTGGCCTCAACTACCTTCTGTGGCAGAGAATTTCAGAGATTCACCACTCTCTGTGTGAAAAATGTTTTTCTCATCTCGGTCCTATAAGATTTCCCCCTTATCCTTAAACTGTGACCCCTTGTTCTGGACTTCCCCAACATCGGGAACAATCTTCCTGCATCTAGCCTGTCCAACCCCTTAAGAATTTTGTAAGTTTCTATAAGATCCCCCCTCAATCTTCTGAATTCTAGTGAGTACAAGCCGAGTCTCTCCAGTCTTTCTTCATATGAAAGTCCTGACATCCCAGGAATCACTGGTGAACCCTCTCTGTACTCCCTCTATGGCAAGAATGTCTTTTCTCAGATTAGGAGACCAAAACTGTACGCAATACTCCAGGTGCGGTCTCACCAAGATGATGTACAATTGCAGTAGAACCTCCCTGCTCCTGTACTCAAATTCTTTTGCTATGAATGCTAACATACCATTCGCTTTCTTCACTGCCTGCTGCACCTGCATGCCTACTTTCAATGACTGGTATACCATGACACCCAGGTCTCGTTGCATCTCCCCTTTTCCTAATCGGCCACCATTCAGATAATAGTCTACTTTCCTGTTTTTGCCACCAAAGTGGATAACCTCACATTTATCCACATTATAATGCATCTGCCATGCATTTGCCCACTCACCCAGCCTATCCAAGTCACCTTGCAGCCTCCTAGCATCCTCCTCACAGCTAACGCTGCCCCCCAGCTTCGTGTCATCCGCTTACTTGGAGATGTTGCATTCAATTCCCTCGTCCAAATCATTAATATATATTGTTAATAAGCTGGGGTCCCAGCACTGAGCCTTTCGGTACCCCACTAGTCACTGCCTGCCATTGCGAAAAGGACCAGTTTACTCCTACTCTTTGCTTCCTGTCTGCCAGCCAGTTCTCTATCCACATCAATACTGAACCCCCAATACCGTGTGCTTTAAGTTTGTATACTAATCTCTTATGTGGGACCTTGTCGAAAGCCTTCTGAAAGTCCAGATATAACACATCCACTGGTTCTCCCTTATCCACTGTACTAGTTACAACCTCGAAAAATTCTATAAGATTCGTCAGACATGATTTACCTTTCATAAATCCATGCTGACTTTGCCCTATGATTTCACCACTTTCCAAATGTGCTGTTATCCCATCTTTAATAACTGACTCTAGCAGTTTCCCCACTACCGATGTTAGACTAACTGGTCTGTAATTCCCCGTTTTCTCTCTCCCTTCCCTTTTAAAGAGTGGGGTTACATTAGCTACCCTCCAATCCTCAGGAACTACTCCAGAATCTAAAGAGTTTTGAAAAATTATCACTAATGCATCCACTATTTCTGGGGCTACTTCCTTAAGTACTGTGGGATGCAGCCTATCTGACCCTGGGGATTTCTCGACCTTTAATCCATTCAATTTACCTAACACCACTTCCCGGCTAACCTGGATTTCACTCAGTTCGTCCATCTCATTTGACCCCCGGTCCCCTGCTATTTCTGGCAGATTATTTATGTCTTCCTTAGTGAAGACAGAACCAAAGTAGTTATTCAATTGGTCTGCCATGTCTTTTTTCCCCATGATCAATTCACCTGTTTCTGACTGCAAGGGACCTACATTTGTTTTAACTAATCTTTTTCTCTTCACATATCTATAAAAACTTTTGCAGTCAGTTTTTATGTTCCCTGCCAATTTTCTTTCATAATCTATTTTCCCTTTCCTAATTAAGCCCTTTGTCCTCCTCTGCTGGACTCTGAATTTCTTCCAGTCCTCTGGTAGGCTGCTTTTTCTGGCTAATTTGTAAGCTTCATCTTTTGTTTTGATATTATCCCTGATTTCCCTTGTTATCCACGGATGCACTACCTTCCCTGATTTATTCTTTTGCCAAACTGGGATGAACAATTGTTGTAGTTCATCCATGCAGTCTTTAAATGCCTTCCATTGCATATCCACCGTCAACCCTTTAAGAATCAATTGCCAGTCTATCTTGGCCAATTCACGTCTCATGCCTTCAAAGTTACCTTTCTTTAAGTTCAGGACCCTTGTTTCTGAATTAACAATGTCACTCTCCATCCTAATGAAGAACTCAACCATATTATGGTCACTCCTGCCCAAGGGGCCACGCACAACAAGACTGCTAACTAACCCTTCCTCATTACTCAATACCCAATCTAGAATAGCCTGCTCTCTCGTTGGTTCCTCTACATGTTGGTTTAGAAAACTATCCCGCATACATTCGAAGAAATCCTCTTCCTCAGCACCCTTGCCAATTTGATTCACCCAATCTATATGTAGATTGAAGTTACCCATTATAACTGTTTTACCTTTGTTGCACGCATTTCTAATTTCCTGTTTGATGCCATCCCCAACTCCACTACTACTGTTAGGTGGCCTGTACACAACTCCCACTAGCGTTTTCTACCCCTTAGTGTTTCGCAGCTCTACCCATATCGATTCCACATCCTCCAAGCTAATGTCCTTCCTTTCTATTGCGTTAATCTCCTCTCTAACCAGCAACGCTACCCCACCTCCTTTTCCTTTCTGTCTATCCCTCCTGAATATTGAATATCCCTGGATGTTCAGCTCCCAGCCTTGGTCACCCTGGAGCCATGTCTCCGTGATCCCAACTATATCATAGTCATTAATAGCTATCTGCACATTCAACTCATCCACCTTATTACGAATGCTCCTTGCATTGAGACACAAAGCCTTCAGGCTTGTTTTTACAACACTCTTACCCCTTATACAATTATGTTGAAAAGTGGTCCTTTTTGATTTTTGCCCTGGATTTGTCTGCCTGCCACTTTTACTTTTCACCTTGCTACCTATTGCTTCTACCCTCATTTTACACCCCTCTGTCTCTCCGTATAGTAGAGGTATAGCCAGTCTTGATACAAACAGAAAGAGCACAAAATCTCAAGTTGGAACAGAAATTGGTAGATGCTTTTCACATAAAAATTGCACAGAAACTATGAAAGATTATAACAATTTAAAAAAAGATTAAATCAGTTGAAAAACACAAAAGCAATGTGATTAAATTGACTGCCTAAAAACAATACAAAAGTCCATGAATAACACAAATATAGTTAGTTTTTAATTTTGTCACAGTAATACTTCTAGTAAACGCTGTTGTATCATGTAAAAGTGTAAAACAACTCCCTCTGCAGGACCCTTTAACAAACAACAATTTTACCAAAGACACCATGTCACCCTGTGCGTTCACATATCTCTCCACGAACAACTGGCTGTGATACTGTTTAAAAAGTGAAAACAGCATTTTCCCCAAGACTCACAAGGAACCTGTAATACATGGATCTGAATCATGAAGTGCCTAATAGAGGCAAGCTCTTAATAACTTGGCTGCACAGTTATTTAATGTATCAACCAATGTAATTATCTTCTGAAAAAAGTAAAGATACCAGATTTGCAAATAAATAATTTTTAACATACTTTACCTCGTTTGCCATGTTTTATATTTGAAGATCTGGAACATTGCATTTTTAACAAAGCTTTTTGAAGAAATAAGTACTAACTTAAATATAATGATGGCCTGGTTATGGAAACAGTATACCAGTGTGAAGCCAGTCTGACACAATCTTTCATTAATATTTTCTAATACTTGCATCTTTGAATGCCAGGGACTCTCTAGTGTGTCGATATTTTTGCATCATTTACAGGGACAGGCATCATTAAGAGTGGGGAAGAGTACCTTATGGTGATAAAGGTACAAAGACAGGAAAAATAGGGAATTCTCTTAGCACTGCACAACATTTCTCTTCATAGATCTTTCTTCCTTCATTTCTGTCACAAGGACATTTGCAGAATACAAAGGGAGTATGGGAAAGTACTATGGAACTAAGGGCACAAAGCTAAAATAATGAAATTTGAATAATCAAGATTTGAATCTGATAGGGTAGCATGATGGTTATGTTACAGAAGGAGTGATTGAGAGACATGTACTAATGATCAAGAGATGGGGCTGGTAGTTTAATTTAAATCACATAAAGAGAACTGGGGAATTTCAAATTAGTTAAGAACATAGAACTATAACTGTACCTCATAGGAACAGAATCTTGATCCCACAATGTTACATTTTTTGAGGTGGTGTCAAAGGTAATTGATCAGGATAGGGCAGTGGTTGCTGTCCACATGGATTTTAGTGAGGGACTTTGATTAAGTCCCCAATGGTAGGCCGGTCCAGAAGAATAAGATGCACTGGATTAACAGCAATTTAGTTGTATGGATTCAGAACTGTGTGCGTATATAATGGCTTGGACATAAATGTATAGGAAGGAAATGCAGATGCTGGTTTACATCAAAGATAGACACAAAACGCTAGAGTAGGACTGAAGAAGGGTCTCGGCCCGAAACATCACCCATTCCTTCTCTCCAGAGATGCTGCCTGTCCCGCTGAGTTACTCCAGCATTTGTGTCTATCTTTGGACATAAATGCAGATGGGTAGGTAAGCTTACAGATGACACCACGATTTTCGGGGTCACAAACTGCGAGAAAAGCTGGCAAAGGATACAGTAGGATATAAATCAGCTGTGGAAATTGGCAGAGAAATGGCGGATGGAGTTTAATCTGAGTAAGTACGAGGTGTTGCACTTAGGGTGATTGAATGCAAGGGGAAAATATACAATTAATGGCATCACCCGTAACAATCCACATCTCCCTGACAGTGGCAACACAAGTAGATTGAGTGGTAAAGGCTTGCCTTCATTGGTTGGAGCATTGAGTTTAAGAGTGAGGAAGTCACGTTGCAGCTTTATAGGACTGTTTCGGCACATTTTGGAGTATTGCATACAGTCCTGGTCACCCTATTACATGAAAGCTGTGAAGAATTTGGAAAGGATACAGAGGGCATTTACTAAAATGATGTCTGTATTAGAGAGCATTAGCCACAGGGAGAGGTTAAACAGACGGATTATTTCTCTGGAATGCCAAAAGAATAATCAAAGGTCGAGGGGAGACTGATAAAAAAGTAATCCTGGTCAGACGGTCAGAACCTCAGCAGTCATTCCAGGTGAGACACCTCCTCTAAAATCATCTACTAAAATTGGTGCTCCTGCTGTGGCCTCCTTTACAACGACAAGACCGAGTGTAGACTAGATGTCTGTCTCGCGGAACACTTGCACTCGGTCTGCCAAGTCCGCTCTCAATGAGCATCACATTCTTTAACGCACTTCAGCTGAAATAATTGCCTAATATCCCTGTATTCATTTATTACCTCTCTCCACCATGTACTCTCGTTATATCTATATTAGTTGTTTTCTCTCTGCTGCGCTATCATTTGAAAAATTATTGATTTGTGATATCAATATTTTTGTGAAAAGGCTCAGATTTGGATGACGATTAAAATGTCAAAACATCGAACATGTAACTGATATTGCCCTTAAAATTAAAATTACCTTCAGTAATGCAATCAAAATATTCTAAAATAAATGTACCGACAGACCAGTTTAATCTCTGTTCTTAACAAGCTGACATTTAGACATTTCTCTCCTAAAGAATAAACTGTTAAAATTTGATTTTTATTACATGGCTGGAAAATTCTCCAGGAATTAAGTAGCTTCTATTTGAAATTCCTAAAATACCCAAATCCTAGCATTTGAAATTTAAAATAAGCATAATATTTGTAGTGAAAGCAAATGTTTTCTAAACTAGACTGTTTTCATATTCAAAATTCATAGGGAATGAAAAAAAAAAGTTTTGTTTAGAGATACAGCGTGGAAACATGCCTTTCGACCCAAGTGTGCGCGGACCAGCGATCCCCGCACACTTATGGACCTGTCCCACTTAGGCAACTGCAGGAGACTATGCCGTCGCCACATGTTCGCGGGTGGTTGCCGGTTAGTCGCCTTCATGGTCGTGAGGAGTTCCTACATTCTGGGAACTAGTCAGGGCCTCATTATGGTCACAGTGGCAGTGGGTTGCCAGGAGGTCGAAGGTTATCGTAGGTTTTTGTAGGTTGTAGCCAGTGCTGACTGGTGAATTTCATTGGCTCATCGGGAAAATAAAACGTAAGCAGTAGTTTTCCGAACCAAGGATAACCGACCGGTAATGTTAATGTCTGCCAAGCTTCACAGCCGTGTATCTCTGGCTTATGAAAAGTTGTCTCCACTGTTCATCACGGTGTGTGCCTGTGTCACATTGGCTTTGCACCGTGTGAATTTCACTCAGACAGCGCACTCCCCAGTAGGAAGGAGTGAGTGAGTGTGTTCCACTCTGACAGTCGCCATTCCAATCGCCAGCAGTCACCTGAAAAATCGCTTAAGTGGGACAGGCCCATAACACTATCCTACACACACTGGGGACAATTTACAATTTTACCACGTCAATTAACTTACAAACGTGTACGCCTTTGGAGTGTGAGAGGAAACCAAAGATCCCGGAGAAAACCTATGCAGGTCACAGCGAGAACATACAAACTCCATACAGACAAGCATCGAACAGTCAGGATCAGACCCAGGTGTCTGGCGCTGCAAGGCAGCAACGCTACTGCTGGGCCACCATGCCGCCCACGTTTTTGTAATGTTAATTTACCTAATGATTGAGATTAAGAAATGTGCATCAAGCGATACCCCTGGAAAATATTGTAAACATTTAATTTGGTGCAGGTAAGGGAAGATGATTGATCTGAATTATTTTTGTATTTGTGCGTAAAGAATAAAACATGCATTTCATTAATATCATCGTAATTTAGGAAAATTCCACAAATAACTTTAAGTACAGTAACTCCTATGTTCTGCCCACATTTTGGCCATCCATCTGTTGCATTCTTGTCTCATTATGCTGGTTCAGTTTGTACTGGGTACAAGCACCAAATGTAATTCAATCAGCAGACAATTGCAGGAAGCAATATTGTGTCAGGCATTATAGATGTTAGAGAATAAAAGACATTCAGTTTCATTCACATAACACAATGAATCAATACAAGGATATTGTAATGTTACCAGTTGTGGTTTCCATTATTGCCCAGCAAGAGCTAATGTAAAGCAGGAAGGAAGCATTGTTGCAGGATTTCAAATAGTTACATTCGTGAAGGAACAAGTGGCACATAGTTCATTTACTGTTGGATAACAGATTAAAATGAAACAATTAACAATGGATCCATTTCATAAACAACCTGTGACTATACTTTGACAAGTAAACACCATGCAGTACTTACTGTATTGTATGTTGTTAATATGTGGTGGATTCACCAAAGCCAACATAGCAGGATTGTGATTGTTTCCATCAGCCCGCCCTCAAACTGGAACACTGGGGACATGCTGCTGAGAGGATATATTGTCTGAACCGTTCTACATTTCAACAAGGGATTAAACCCATTTGAACCGGTCGCCTCTCATTGCCAATGTCTATACTGGAATGATTTGAGCACATTTGAATTGGGACAGTTAAAAGTCAAGTAGGCATTTTGTAAGGTCCATGAAAATCTATTTGAGCTTAGGTTTGCTGTGTCATGAGCATTATGAAACATCTGGATAAGGCAAGGACACACAGATGAGATAGTGGAAGAAGCTAGTGGGAAATGAAAAATGGCCAGGTGGCAGAATTAGCTTGTGCTCTGCGGCACTTCAGCTTTTAGTTTGTCAATAGACCTTGCATTTGGTCTTAGCTGGATGTAAGGGTAGTCAAGCAAGATGAGTGGTTTGCAAGCTTGATGGTTTTATTGAGCTGCATATGATCCAGCTGTGTGAGGAGACCATCATTTGGGACGACAGATGGCACAATGGGCTAAGTGTTCGGCTGGCGACCGGAAGGTAGCCGGTTCGAATCCCGCTTGGAGTGCATACTGTCGTTGTGTCCTTGGGCCTGACACTTCACCCACCTTTGCCGTGTGTGAATGTGTGTGAGTGATTGGTGGTGGTCGGAGGGGCCGTAGGCGCAGAATGGCAGCCACGCTTCCATCAGTCTGCCCCAGGGCAGCTGTGGCTACAGAAGTAGCTTACCACCACCGAGTGTGACTGAGGAGTGAATTAATAATGCGATGTAAAGCGCCTTGAGTATTAGAAAGGCGCTATATAAATCCCATCCATTATTATTATTATTATCATCGGAAAGCAGAGATGATCAAGTTTCAATTTCTAATCTGCGTGCAGTTAGATTGTCCAAAGGGCGCTATAAATTAGTCCTAAAGATTTTTTCTTTGGATGAGTGAAAATAATAAATCTATTTCCTAGTTATATCTATTGTCTTCTGATAAACAGTGACCTCAGTATGAACAAGATTAGATGCAGTTTTGTTGATTTCACATGTATTATTGCTAGCAGTCAGTTCACCTCTTCAGAGGGGTATAGAAGGGTGTAACCTTTTGGAATTACATCTCTGAACAAACTATTTTTTGACATGGATAGAACGATTAAACTAAAAGTGTCAACAATATCCTCTTATTTATTATACTGACACATTCTTCCACCTCTCCCTTCCAACAAAGCCTAGATTAGTTCACACTAGATTTAAACTTATTTCGACTTTAGAGATGGGTGAAACAGATAAAAGGAATATAATAATGATGTCACCAAAATGAAATCTGGGAAATTATATATTCAGTAATGTGTCTGCGGAGACGTGTATTTGAGTTTAAAGAAGGAGAACATTAATAAATAGACTGGCATTTATTTTTTTTAAAGTACACAGGATTTCACATCAGTCATGTGTTTAAACTTCAATTAGCCAGATCTAAAATTTATTGAAATACTAGCAAATATTAGTGTATCACTTAGCAGGTAACTCACTCTGGCATTACTGTTCTTGAAAATACATGGATATCTGTCAAGTTTCACCAAATTAAAGAAATCCCTTTAAAACAGTCATGAATAAAACAAGCTTTGTATAGCAGAATGGAACAACAACATTTTTGGTCACTGGTTATTTCACTTGGTTTCTCATAGTTTAATAGCATTGTAGCAAAATCAAAGTTTCACAATTCCTTCATGAATTCAACTAGAATGCATTTTACATTATATCGTCCTGTCTAATACAATGTGTATTACCCTACTTCTATTCAGCAAACAATTTACTGGTTGTAGTGTCTATTGAATAGGATGCGTGTATAACACCACATACATAACACATCCTCATCCAAGTGCCTGGTCGGCTCAATGTCTCAAACAAAGTTTGCATTTCAAAGAAGACAGTATCACATTAAGTCAACCAATCAAGTAAATTTAACATGGGAGACTCCCAACCTCCTAATTGGCAAGCCACACAATGTAGCTTTTCACACTCCCCATCACACAACATTTAATACAGTTAAATTGATTCTTGTCTAATGCTAATTCGCAAGAGGTTTTAAAGCCTAAAATAGGCATCCATTATACCTTTGATGGAATGTTGCACAACAATTTATATTTATGAAGTGTTAAAAAATGTCAATACTTAAATGCAGAAGGCACTTTAAACACCATTGTATGTGAAACCTGTATAGGGTATTCATCCCTCAAAGTACATGTTTTGTAATGAGGTTGTTTAGTTTTGTTTAAAAATATTTTAGGGAAAAAAACACCATGTGAACCAAGAACTTGGGCAGATTGAGGTCAGAAATTGATCAGAGGTTTAAAAAAGTTCTGCATGGGAGTTCATCCCGGTGTTATATTTAACAAGCTCATTAAAAAAATAAATAATTTATCAAAAGTTGAATTTCTGGACACATTGAAACTTTCGCTATACTAAAAAAGTACAAGCTGCTTACACGGCACACAATGATGGCAAGTGCAGTGATGCCATAATAGCACACAAAATGAATTCCAGCTGTCTTTAATTGTACTGTCAGGTAAGGAATGAAACAGTAATCATAGCTTCCCCTCTGGCTGCTCCAGTTCCATATGTAACAAATCCAGGCTGACAGCAAATCAATCAACAGCTATTCACTTTTGATGACTGATCCAATGTAATTTTGTCTGATAACGTGACACGAGCAAATGCAAAGTTTCATCATTTGCAACAGCAGCGTTCGTATTCCATGCTGGAGTGACTTTCCAGGAGCGGGACTTACTGGCATTGAAGCATTCCCGATAACTACTGTGGTTCTAAACTAAACTTCAAGTCATTATTTGGTAAGTGTTTGCCTGTATTCACATCCATGCAATCACCAGCAAAGCACACATGTAGTGACCAGTTCTTTGGAACAGGCCATGTTACACAAAAGAAATAAATGGACTTGGATATATTTAACTAAAGCTAGAAGATCATTGCACTATTCACTCATTGAACGAACCTAAAATGTTTTATTGTCTTAAAAAACAAATGGTTAGTATTTTAAACAAGACCCTATTTTTTTGCAGTAACAAAGCAAACAATGGATATTCAGCTACACGTTTGGAATCATGTCTAGGACTCCCATCAAACAAATTAGGAAAAGATTGTTTCAAAATTCATTCCCCAATCTTTCTGGGAAATGTAAACCTTCCAGTATTTGGGTCACTTTTTATATGTGAATGTAGACTGCTGGTGAGAAATTCAGTCACGATGATCACCGTACCAAGCCTCATTATGTCCATATACACAAAATCCTACAAAGAACTTCAGGACAAGTAACTGGAATAGGAGTCTGGACTAGTTTTATTAACTTGGTGTCCTGAAGTATTTTTCAACACTAACCTCAACTATTGGAAGGACTGTGCAGGACAGAGCCAAGTAATAGCTTGCTTCTTTAATCAGATAGTAATACTGACCTATATAGTAGTACTTGAAAATTAAACCAACAATTCTACACTGCCGGACTTAAACATATACTAATGTTCTCAACACGAGAATTAAGAAATAGAGCACTGAAAATTAAAATAGCTGCATTGTTACTAAAACAAATGTTTATGAAGGTAATGACTGGTTGTTAGATCTGATAGCTCCAATTTACATAAAATTAATGCAAGATTTTAAACTTTACTGCTTAAATGAATTTCATTTGTTAGTTTACAATAAAGTCTGTTTAAGACAATCAAGCAAAGTTCTCAAAATAGGCATTTTAAAAATAGCAGTTAAAGTCACTGGATTATTTTACATCAACATAAAAAATACCCAAATGTAAATTGTGACGGTATGCTACACTCTACATCTACAGCAATGTCACTGTCACCTTCAGCTGTATGGAATCGAAATGCAAGCCAGATACAAGCTACTCTGAGGTAAATGTCATGTATTTATGCTGGTCAACAAGACTGCCTGAGGTATTAAATATTTTTCCCTTCTGTAGAACCTTGAGACCTGAATAAATTTAATTTTTGAGGAGTTCACACTTACATTTGTACATGCAACTCTTTCCTAGTTTGGTCATGTCAGCTCCTTGGATGCACCTTCAACAAATCAGATCTCTTGATTCCTTTACCAAGCAGGCAGAGACGCATTGCAATTTTAAAAAATATGTTACTAATTAATCCCCTAAATCGCTCTTCTTTTAAAATTCCAATTTTCAGTAGGCCAACCTTGCTGAACAACAAAATATCCCAGTGAAAGCAGCTCTCAGATCATTCACATCCACCCACATTTCCCTGCAACTGGTTAAAAATTCACAAGTGTTAGAGAAATCATCGTCTGGTAAGGTTATAATTGTTACTGATTAGTAGTAATCTTAATATAAGAGCTGGATATCTATGACACTGCTTTGCCTGCAATTGAAACAAGTAACAGTGCAGTAAACAGTATAAAGTGAAGGTACAGCTAAGATACAAACCATATTGCACTTAGTAATGTCTCAAAACTCTCTGGGTTATACACCAAAACATCGCAGGCAGCCAGTGATAAATTAAAACAAATGAGGGCAACAGCATTGTCTTCAAGTATAAAAGTGTGCCCCTCAAAGCTTTCATGTAAACAATATAAAAATGTCACAGTAATAACAGCCCTTATGCAAGTTAAGGCAGCAGCTTAAAAATGCTCTTCACAAACAAAGGATCTCTTCAAATCTATCAAAATATTTCATATGGCTTTCCGACATCCCATTGGACTACTTTGTCTCAAAAATGTTCGTTTAGAATACCAAATTGAGGGCATTCTCAAAGTCTAAAATAATTATCATACTTCCATCACAGAAAATTTAACAAGAAAAGCTACATTGTTAATGCATTCTTTTGCATATCCTAAATAAAAAGTTCAATCCATGTAACAAATTGCATCTCTTCTGAGAGACAGCTTCCAAGGCCAAGTAGAAGATTGCATTTAACAGTTTGGAAGAATGTTGAAACATAACATGTTTGCAATTACTGTCATCGGTCAAAGCAGCCAGTTGTGTACGTGTGATGTCCACTTAAAAAATTACTACCATAAGCCACAGTGATGCAGTGTCTGGGTTCTGTGGTTATGGCAACCTGCATAGCAATGGGTCCCTGAACAGGCAGTGCCCTTACCGTGGGCTGCAAACTGGCCTGCAAACTTGGGTATGACTGTAAAGTATAGTTGCTGCCAGCACTTCCTGAGACAATGGTAGCCCGGCGGCCCTGCACATGGCTCCTATGGGCCTGTATTGAAGCCTGAGGTTGCAAAGGTGAATGAAACTGTACCAGTTGGGATGAGGAGTTCTGGGTGAGATGTTGGTACGGAGTCTGCTGGAACAGGAGCTGCGGTGAAGATTGGTGTTGATGCTGCTGTTGCACTGTTGTCTGTTGTTGTAGAACTGACTGTTGTCCTTTGGTTTTGTTGGCTTCTTTGACATCATTGTCATGGGCACTAAACAATAAAAAAAACACTTCAAATCAGATAATCTCCAATAAAGAATATAGAACATAGTCAGTACAGGAACAGGCCCTTCAGATGATGCCTAATTGAATTGATCTCATCTGCCTGCATGTGATTCACACCCTTCCATTCCCTGCAAATCTATGTGCTCATCTAAAAGCTTCTTATACGTCACTATCGTATCTGCCTCCATCACCACTTCGGCAATGTGTTCCAGGCCCCCACCACCCTGTGTAAAAAAACCTTGCCTTGCACATCTCCATTATATATTCCCCCTCTCACCTTAGAGCGAAGCCCTCTCGTGTAGGACATTTCCATCCTAGAAAAATGGTTCGGAATGCCAATCCTTAACTTTGCCTCTCATCATTTTATATGCAGTGCTTTCCATAATGCTTGGGACAAAGACCCATCATTTATTTACTTGCCTCTGTACTCCGCAATTTGAGATTTGTAATAGAAAAAAAATCATATGTGGTTAAAGTGCACATTAACAGATTTTAATAAAGGCCATTTTTATACATTTTGGTTTCACCATGTAGAAATTACAGCAGTGTTTATACATACTCCCCCCCACCATTTCAGGGCACCGTAATGTTTGGGATTACAGCAATGTCATGTAAATGAAATTAGTCATGTTCAGTATTTTGTTGCATATCCTTTGCATGCAATGACTGCTTGAAGTCTGCGATTCATGGACATCAACAGTTGTTGGGTGTCTTCTCTGGTGATGCTATGCCAGGCCTGTATTGCTACCATCTTTAGCTTAAGCTTGTTTTGGGGGCTAGTCCCCTTCAGTTTTCTCTTCAGCATATAAAAGGCATGGGTTCAGATCGGGTGATTGACTTGGTCATTGAAGAATTGACCATTTTTTAGCTTTGAAAAACTCCTTTGTTGCTTTAGCAGTATGTTTGGGATCATTGTCTTGCTGTAGAATGAACTGCCTGCCAATGAGTTTTGAGGCATTTGTTTGAACTTGAGCAGCTAGGATGTGTCTAAACACTTCAGAATTCATTATGCTAGTACCATCAGCAGTTGTATCATCAATGAAGATAAGTGAGCCAGTACCTTCAGCAACCATACGTGGCCAGGCCATAACACCCCCACCACCGCGTTTCACAAATGAGGTGGTTGTAGTAGCCATTTAGCTTAACTCAGTATGTTATAACTATAACCAGTTACCTTTACATTTTTATCTGTCTGTAATTATGTGGGTGGAATTTATACGTAGTCTGGGGTGTGGTTTGCGGCTAGGTTTCTGGCGCAGACTCCCTAAGAGCTAGTTTAGTTTGAAGAAGAATGGGGGAGAGGTCATAGCTTTCGACCATGCATGAGCATGACCACGAGTATCATTGAAATGTACTTATACAAGAAGTTTGGATGAATATCTTACTGTTTTTACTACTACAATAAAGAAACTATTAATCAAGAGACTGTGTTTGGAAGTTTCATCTTTCAACGGCATTGAATGTCTCGTGGAGAGCTCGTGGGTGCGTATCGCTTATCTTCTGATCCCGTCTTCAATTAAAGTGATTAAAGGAATAAATCTGTGAAACAATATAAAAATCTGTCACTACATTAGAGTCGAAAGCTACCTTACTACCAGGAGGTAGAAGATTGGTCCCATAGAAGAGGGACAGAAGATGGGGCTGGATCTTTGAGAGATTACTGCCAGAAGAACTGGTTCTGTAGAAGTGGAACTGAAGATTGGTTCCGTAGAAGAGGAACTGAAGGTGCTAGATCTCGGCCAGAGATTACAGCTTGACCGGTTTAGAGCCTACCTGTCGGTAGGTTAATGGACACAGCCACACGACTTATCTGAAGATTGAAAACTTCACTGATCGAGAGCGTGAGTAATGAACAGCTATTGTATTATGCTGTAGATTTGAAAGCAGGAACGCTTTAATTTGAACAGCTTCTTAACGAGATGCTGTGAAAAGTTAGACTGATTTGTCGCATTTTAAAGTGATTAAAAAAGAGCAAACGTATGGTCTGAGAGATATAATAGAAGCCAGTTCTGCTAAAGTTTTGGAAAGCAGCCAAGAAGCTAGCCTGGATAAAGCTAGGTGCGTGGCCTTCGAAATAATTGGATGTTTTCTGAAAGTCCAGTTTTGTTTTGGATTCTTTCGGGTGTTTATGGAACACTGCATCAGAATGAACGATTGTTATGGATTTATGCTCAACTATCGAATGTTTATCAGTAAAGACAGAAGCAGACTGAAGAAGTCCTGTTTATTTATTAGCAGATTTTGCAGTCTCCCAAGATCTGTTTAATTCATGGAGGAAGAAGAAGCTCTACCAGAGGGAGTCATGGAATCTTCGACAGGTAAGCCAGGCGGTGGAGCAGTGGGTAGAAGATATGAGAGGAGAGAGACCAAGCGAACTGAGAAGGGGGAAGTAGTCTACCTGGAAAAAAACCTAGAAGGAGAGAAACAAGTTATGGAAGAAGATGGTACAGTTAATTGAATTCCAGAAGGAACTAATGGAATCAGATGAGAACGTGAAGACAGTGCAATCTAATCTGGACTAATTATTCAGCATTGGTCACGAGATTGGAGATAAGCAAAACTCATTGATGAGTTCACAGCTGCCTCAGGAAGAACGTGAAAGACAAACTCAGTGGTTCAAAGAAAAGGTGGAGATATTTGATGATTTTATGGAAGATGCGAAGAGATGGTTAGCTGACGTTGATCAAAGAACTGCGTGTGCTGCAGCAGTGGATGCTACGCCATAAGGTGTCGAAATCGAACATGAAGTAACACCACAAGATAGTATCTCAAACGTCTTTACATGAAGATCAAGACACAAGTCTGGATATGAAGCCAGTTCAATTTCAAGAGTTTCTGTTCATATGGAAACTGAAGCAACTATGGCTGCTCTTTCGCTACAAACCTCCGCCTTGGCGAGAAAGCATGAGATTGAAGCACAGGAAGGACAGTTGGAACAGGCCGAGGCACCTGCGGAACAGGCAAAGAGAGAGGTTGAGGAACAAGGAAGGCAGTTAAAGAGAGAAGGAACAGTTGGAACTGGATATGAAGTTGGAAGAAGCCAGGATGAAGATTGAGATACTGGAGGGTCAAGGTTCAAGATGTGGCGATAAAGTATCTGATGGGATAAGCTCTTATTTGAGAAAAGGAACTGCTCAAAGGGGAACAGCAGCTGAATTAAATCTACAGCCACCAGAGGAAGATTGGTCTCGCCTGTTAAGCTAACACTGAGTAATTGGATGGTCGATAAAGCTCCATCTCAACCACAGGTAGTTAAACCGAAGCAAATAAGAAAGACTGCCGATGATAATAAAGCTTACTTTCCAGGGGAAGTGGTAAACACTGTGAAGAACAATTTCTATGTGGATGATTGTTTAAAATCCATGTCTTCGGAAGGGGAAGCAGTTCAAATGGTAAAACATCTGACTTCTCTCTGCAATAAGGGAGGATTCATGCTATCCAAGTTGATCAGCAACAGCCGTGTTGATTTGGAGAGCATTTTACCAGATGGTATACCTAAGGAGACCAGGGAGTTGGATTTGGACAAAGACAATCTGCCAATGGAAAGTGCATTGGGACTGCACTGGTGTGTTGAAACAGATGTGTTCAAGTTCAGAATCTCGATTCTGTCCACGACCCTTTGGGATTTCTTGCACCATTTACACTGTCAGCCAGGTTAATTTTGCAGGATCTCAGTAAGGAAAAATTTGGATGGGATGAGAGTATAACGCAAACTTCTTCTCACCGATGGACAGAATGGTTAGCAGATCCCAAAAAGATATCAGAATTCAAAGTGGACCGGTGCATGAAACCTATAAACTTTGGTCGAATCAGATATGCACAGCTGCATCACTTTTCAGACGCAAGTAAAAATGGCTACGGTACTGTTTTGTATCTAAGACTGGAAAATGATAACAATGAAGTACATGTTGCATTCTTAATGGGAAAAACCAGAGTGGCACCATTGAAGCAAATGACAATTCCCAGAATGGAACTTACTGCCGCACTTAGCTGTTAAAGTTGACCTAATGCTGCAAAAAGAACTACAGCTTCAACTGGAAGAATCTATCTTTTGGACTGATAGTACTACAGTGCTTAAATAGTTTAATAATGAGAACAAACATTTCTTGACATTTGTAGTGAACAGAATCTCTTTCGTAAGAGGTGCTACTAATGTGTCACAGTGGAAATATGTTAACACAAAAGAAAATCCTGCGGATAAAGCTTCTAGAGGACTAACAGCAGATCGCATCTTAAGCGATAAGAGATGGATCAATGAACCAGAGTTTCTCTGTAAGCCAGACATAGAATGGCCAAAGCTTGAGCTGGGATTTGAAATCTCTGCTAATGATCCGGAAATTAAAAACATCACAGTGAACGTTATTGCTAAAGATTCATCAAACACAATAAATGATTTAATTATCCACTTTTCATCATGGAAGAAGATGGTGAATGTGATGGCTTGGTTTCTAAAAAGCAAAAGCAAGGTTATTGCTGTTTGCTCGGTTGAAAAGAAGATGAAAGTTTTTAAGGCATCGTACGACGTACAGGGTTTACATCTTGATGATCTCCTCAAAGTGGAAAACGTGGTTATTTCTTTCTGCCAAAGACAGAAAAACAAAGAGGAAAGCTGGATCCGGTATTGGACGGACTTCTGAGAGTGGGTGGTCGTGTAAATAAACTGGTAATGCCTGAAGAGGCTAAACATCCTATTATTCTCTCGAAGGACTTTCATATTTCAACATTATTGTTACGACATATCCATTAATTGATCGGACATGGAGGAAGAAGTTTCATGCTGTCAAAACTTTGGACTTTTGAGTTTTGGACTATATACTGGGTATCATGCCTGACGTTAAGGGTTTGGTGCGCGCAGTGCGACTTCAGACTAAGAATAATGTTTTAATAAGACCAATAACCAAGTTATGCTTGCTTATAGAAGGCGAAGGTGAATATGGAAGAATCACTAAAGAAGTCTGAATGCTGATATATAATGCATATTATTTTTTTGTTTTTTGATATATGTTAAGCTTTTATAGCTCCTTTTATAATGTATATTAGTAATTGTCTAGTTATATATTCAGAACAATTAGGGTAACAATCAGAACAAAATGGCTACTAAATACTAGTATGTAGTAGCCATTTAGCTTAACTCAGTATGTTATAACTATAACCAGTTACCTTTAAATTTTTATCTGCCTGTAATTATGTGGGTGGGAATTATACGTAGTCTGGGGCGTGGTTTGCGGCTAGGATTCTGGCGCAGACTCCCTAGGAGCTAGTTTAGTTTGAAGAAGAATGGGGAAGAGGTCATAGCTTTCGACCATGCATGAGCATGACCACAAGTATCATTGAAATATACTTATACAAGAAGAAGTTTGTATGAATATCTTACTGTTTTTAGTACTACAATAAAGAAACTATTAATCAAGAGTGTGTTCGGAAGATTCATCTTTCGACAGCATTGAATGTCTCATGGAGAGCTCGTGGGTGCGTATCATCTTCTGATCCCGTCTTCAATTATAGTGACTAAAGGACTAAATCCTTGAAATGATATAAAAATCTGACACTACATTAGAATGCTTTGGATCTTGGGCAGTTCCTTCTCTCCTCCATACTTTGTTCTTGCCATCACCCTGCTATAAGTTAATCTTCGTCTCATCTGTCCACATGACCTTTTTCCACTACTATGGTTGCTCTTTTAAGTACTTCTTGGCAAACTGTAACCTGGCCATCCTATTTTTGTGGCTAACCAGTGGTTTGCATCTTGCAGTGTAGCCTCTGTATTTCTGTTCATGAAGTCTTCTGCAGACAGCGGTCATTGACAAATCCACACTTGACTCCTGAAGAGTGTTTCTGCTCTGTCGGACAGGTGATTGTTTTTTTTTCTTTATTATAGAGAGAATTCTTCTGTCATCAGCTGTGGAGGTCTTCCTTGGCCAGCTAGTCCCTTTGCAATTAGTAAATTCACCAGTGCTTTCTTTCTTCTTAATGTTCCAAAAGGTTGATTTCGGTAAGCCAAAGGTTTTGGTTGATGTCTCTAAGAGTTTTATTACTGTTTCTCAGTCTCATAATGGCTTAATTGACTTTCATTGGCACAACTTAGGTCCTCGTGTTGATAAACAGCAATAAAAGTTTCTAAAGGTGATGGAAAGACTGGAGGAAAGACTAGTGCTGAGAGCTCTCTTATACCTGCATTAAGGAGGCAATAAAACAGAGCTGAACAATTACAAATGCCTGTGAAGCCATGTGTTCCAAACATTATGGTGCCCTGAAATGGGGGGGGACGATGTATAATCTACATGGTGAAACCAAAATTTATAAAAATACCCTTTAATAAAATCTGACAATGTGCACTTTAACCACATGTGATTTTTTTTCTATTACACATCTCAAATTGTGAAGCACAGAGGCAAATAAATAAATGATGGGTCTTTGTCCCAAACATTATGGAGAGCACTGTACTTCTATCAAGTCTCCCCACAACCTCCAATGTAACTTACACTTTTCTACTATCTTCCAGCTAGATAAATACCTTGGTATCAAGTTTCATTTCATTTCATTTTTCTCTAATTAAAATGGTTTCTATTAATTGGATTTCTTTATGCTAATGAATTTATGAATTCAAGCAAAAGTGCTAGTTCGAAGAGACCTTGTAACAATCTGAAAATTAAAAGTCTTTAACACAGTATATCACATTATTTTTTTACTTGATGCAATTGATTGCTTTACATTGGTGATTTATAATAATTAACCCTGTATAGTCCAGCAAGCCACAAACCATTAATCTCAGGACTCTTCACATTGGTAATTCTGGGTTTAAGAAAAATGCTTGGTTATATAATCAAATGATTTCACCCAAAGATTGATGGATCTTTACAAAAATGATTAAAATCCAGAGGGGTAAAACTGTTGCTCAGATTTTCCATTGCAGACTAAATAAGTCCATTACCTTAACCACAAAAGATTCAAATGATTTCCCAGAACCGAGAATAATCCAATGCACAACAATTTTATTTACTGTTTTTTTCGTGTTTTAATGGCTAAGATTATTTCAGCTCATCTAAATAACTCCTGTTCGCATAAGGAGAATGTACTTGCATGCAGACATTTAATTAAAACCAATTATCTGAAATTATCCCCCCCCCCCCCCCCCCGCGAGTAAAATACCGACAATGACAAATTCCAAATATGCAATGACATTAAAAATATGAAAATAAGCTTCAGTATATTAGAGGAAAAGATTAATTCAGATAATGTTTTATTATTGAAATGTCTACATGCAAGTACAGCCTCAGTGTGTGAAGCGGTATTTAGATTATAATATTAGCCATTAAAAGAGAACAATCATGGAAAATAAAAATGCTGTGCATTGCATTATTCCTGGTTCTGGAAAATCTTATTTGAATCATGAGCGATACAAAACTTGAAATCATCAACAGCAACTCACTTAAATTAGTGCTGGCGGCAACAATGACCAATTTAATTAAAAATCTCTGTTCAGGTAGCTTCTCGCGATGAGAAGGCAGGTAACTCTTAATAAAAACAATACCTGTCAAAATACTGGATTGGGGCAAGATTTACTAACAAGAAAATCCTAATATTCCTAAAAATGGAGCAACAGATGTAAGTGAAGTCCAAAATAAGATGATTCACAGATGCTCTGGTAAATATAGCATGATGGGCTGTATTTTTCTTGTTCCAATATAGTTATATTCTTAATAAAGCATGTTTAACTGATGCTAGAGTCGAGCATTATGTAGTTATGAATGATCATTCTTATTCTGCTTTTCCGTTACTATTTAATAGAATAAAATTGAAAAAGAAACAGGAAAATCCAAAAAAAATTGCAAGTTTGCTGATGATACAAAAGTGGGTGGTTTTGCAGATAGTGAAGATGGTTGTGAAAGATTGCAGCAGGATCTGGATTGATAGGCCAGGTGGGCTGAGGAATGGTTGATGAATTTAATAACAGAAAACTGCGAGGTGTTGCATTTTGGAACGTCTAACAGGGCAGGGCCTACACAGTGAATGGTAGGCCTCTGGGGAGTGTTGTGGAACAGAGGGATCTAGGAGTGCAGGAGATCCCTTGAAGGTCGAGTCGCAGGTTGATAAGGTGGTCAAAAAGGCTTTTGGCAATTTGGTCTTTATTAGTCAGAGTATTGAGTATAGAAGTTGGGAGGTCATGATGCAATTGTATACGACATTGGTGAGACCGCATTGAGAATATTTTGTTCGGTTTTGGGCACCATGTTATAGGAATGATATTGTCAAGCTTGAAAGGGTTACGAGGATGTTGCCAGCATTAGAGGGTGTGAGTTATAGGGAGAGGTTGAGTAGGCTGGGTCTCTATTCCTTTGAGCGCAGGAAGATCAGGGGGATCTTATAGAGCTGTATAAAATCATGAGATGATTAGATCGGGTAGATGCACAGTCTTGCTCAGAGTAGGGGAATCAAGGACCAGAGTACAAAGGTTCAAGGGGAAATCATTTAATAGGAATCTAAAGGGTAACTTTTGCATTCAAAGGGTGGTGAGTGTACGGAACAAGCTGCCAGAGGAGGTAGTTGAGGCTGGGATTATCCCGATGTTTAAGAAACAGTTAGACAGGTACATGGATAGGACAGGCTTGGAGGGATATGGACCAAGCACAGGCAGGTTGGCCTAGTGTAGCTGGAAAATGTTGGCCGAAGGCCTGTTTCCACACTGTAGCACTCTGTCTCTAAATGCTGATAATCTAAATTAAATACAGAAAATGGTCCATTGAGTTTTTAACCCAAAATATTAACTGTTTCTGTTCCTATGGATGTGGACTGACTTGCTGAGTTTTTTCCAGCAAGTTCTTTTTACATACAAGGCATTATAATGGAAGCCTTAATTTTAATCAAGCATCTTCCATACAGACGCAGCTCAGGAAGGCTCTGCAGAGGGTAGTGAGGGGAGCAGAGAGGATCATTGACATCTCCCTACCCTCGGTACAAGAACTGTTCTAGAGCCGCTGTCTGAAAAAAGCTCAGAGAATTGCTAAGGACAAACTGCACCCCCTCCACATACACCTGGATCTCCTGCCATCAGGCAAGAGATATCGCAGCATCAAAGCCTGGACTACAAGACTGCTATACAGCTTCCTGCCACAGGCTGTGAGGCTGCTAAACAGTCACTCTGTACTCAGTCACCTGATTCTGCGGCTTGGCACGGACACTTTAATAACTGGCACTGGCCACTTTAATAACTGGCACTGGCCACTCAAATCAGCTGCCCCGGACATTTTTATGATTGGTTTTACTGTATTTTAACGTTGTTGTTTAACTTGCTTTTAACTATTTATACTGTTCCATCAGGGACTGGATTGTTTTTAGTGTTATTATGTGTGAAACGTTTTAAATTTCATGTGCGATGCTCCGGTATTCCCTGGGAAACATCTTTTCATTTTGCACTGTACAACTGTTGCTTGCAAGATGACAATAAATGTTGATTGATTGATTGATTGATTGATTGATTGATTGATTGATTAAATGTAAAAAAAGTTACATGGTGAAGATGATGAACATAACATACCCACTCCCAAAAGCAATTGTGTACAATAAATCATATTAAATATGCAAGATTAGATTTAACGCCATTCTCCAAAATATTCTTACTTTATTTAATTGTTAAACGTTAAAGACTAGGATTCTGTATGGTTTATACTACTGCAGGAGTCCTTTAAGTAATATCAAAAAAGAATGAAGAAAGTTCTCACATCACATCAATTCAAGGAGGACACAAAAGTCATAATTAGTCAGGATAAAACATAAGCTCTTAAACAACTTTTTCTTTTCAATTTGAAAAAAGTAGATGCATCTTACATCAGCATGAGCTCAACACATGGAGTCAAGTGCTCCCACGTATATCCAGTCAGCAGGTGAAGATGAGTGGTCAGAGATGGACTGATGTGTAAACAAATGCGGGATGCTGTTATGCAGGCCGCAGCTACCAGTGATGGACGAAAACTCAGAAAGTTGTGATCTACAACATGAAGAGTGGTACACAATGTCAATCACCTGAAAGAACTAATCACAATAATTCCATAATTCATAATCCCAGTTCAATGTAAATTCTGGTTTTCAAAATAGAGCACAGAAACAAGCCTGTTGACCCATTAAGTCTATGTCAACTATCAAGCAGCAGTTTATACTAAACCCATTTTATTCTTCCCACATTCTCATTAATTTCTCCAGATTCTATCATTCACCTACAAATACATTAATTAAATATTAATTATTTTGAGATCCAATTGTTCATTCCAAATTATCCGGTCGGCAATCTAGTCTCCGTTGTGGTCATCAAATTTGTTCACCATCAGTTCCTAGTTCTTCAACATTTGCAATTTACAGACATACATTCGGTGATTAAGTTTCATTGATCTATTGGCCTGCCACTCCTCCGAAAGAATATTAATTTTTTACTCAAGCCTAAAACTCTAGTTATTCAAAAGAAGAAAAGACAAACAAATGAACAAAATTGAACTTGTATAGATGCTATTTACGTTTTGGATTTATCTCAAGGTGCTCCACAATTCAACTAATTACAACTAAAATCAACAAGTGAATTGTTTTGCTGGTGGTGCTGCTGGTTTAGAAGAGCACACTTTGGATGCTGTGGTGAGCATGGGGTCATGAGACAGATGGCTCAAGTGTAAGGTGGCACTTATGCAAATGCAATATTGTTTCAATGTTTTATTAGTTAATCGTAGTCATACAACATAGAAACAGCTCTTCAAACTTACCAATGCCATTCAAGATGCCCCATCAGCGCTGATCACACCTTCATTTGGCATATATCACTCTAAACATTTCCTATCCATGTACCTGCCCAAATGTCTTTTAAATGTTGTTATATAACCTGCATCAACTACCTCATCTGGCAGCTTGTCCCAAAAACCCACTGTGTGCAAAAAGTTGCCCCTCAGGTTTCTATTAAATCTTGCCTGTCTCACCTTAAACCAATGTCCCCTGGTTCTTGATTCCCCTACTCTGGGTAAAAGACTGTGCATTTACCCTATGTATTCCCCTCATGATCTTGCATACCTCTGTAAAATAACCTCTCATCCTCCTGCGCTCCAAAGAATAAGGTTCTAGCCTGCCCAACCTGTCCCAACAGCTTAGGCACTTAAGTCCTGGCAAAATCCTTGTAAATCTTTTCTGCACTCTTTCAAATTTAACAATATCCTTCCTCAAGCAGGGCGACGAAAATGGAACACAATACTCCTAATGCTGCCTCACTGATGTCTTGTAACTAACATACCATCCCAACTTCCATACTAAATATGTACCGACTGATGAAGGCCAGTGTGTGATCACCCTATCTACCCGTGTTGCCACTTTCAAGGAACTATGCACCTGCACTCCTACATCCCTCTGCTTGACAACACTTCCCAGGGCCCTACGATTCAGTGAAGGTCCTGCCCTGGTTTGACTACCCAAAAATGTAACACCTCACACTTACAGTGCCCTCCATTATGTTTGGGACAAAGACCCATAATTTATTTATTTGCCTCTGTACTCCACAATTTGAGATTTGTAATCGAAAAAAATCACATGTGGTTAAAGTACACATTGTCAAATAAAGGCCATTTTTTATACATTTTGGTTTCACCGTGTAGAAATTACAGCAGTGTTTATACATAGTCCCCCATTTCAGGGCACCATAATGTTTGGGACTCATGGCTTCACAGATGTTTATAATTGCTCAGAAATGTTTTAATGCCTCCTTAATGCAGGTATAAAAGAGCTCTCAGAACCTAGTCTTTCCTCCAGTCTTTCCATCACCTTTGGAAACTCTTATTGCTGTTTATCAACATAAGGATCAAAGTTGTGCCAATGAAAGTCAAAGAAACCATTAAGAGACAGAAACAAGAATAAAATTGTTAGAGACATCAACCAAACCTTCGGCTTACCAAAATCAACTGTTTGGAACATCATTAAGAAGAAAGAGAGCACTGGTAAGCTTACTAATCGCAAAGGGACTGGCAAGCCAAGGAAGACCTCCACAGCTGATGTCAGAAGAATTCTCTCTTTAATAAAGAAAAATTCCCAGACACCTGTCAGACAGATCAGAAACACTCTTCAGGAGTTAGGTATGGATTTGTCAATGACCACTGTCCGCAGAAGACTTCATGAACAGAAATATAGATGCTACACTGCAAGATGCAAACCACTGGTTAGCCGCAAAAAATGGATGGCCAGGTAACAGTTTGCCAAGAAGTACTTAAAAGAGCATCCACAGTTCTGGAAAAAGGTCATGTGGACAGATGAGATGAAGATTAAATTATATCAGAGTGATGGCAAGAGCAAAGTATGGAGGAGAGAAGGAACTGCCCAAGATCCAAAGCATACCACCTTATCTGTGAAACACAGTGGTGGGGGTGTTATGGCCTGGGCATGTATGGCTGCTGAAGGTACTGGCTCACTTATCTTCATTGATGATACAACTGCTGATGGTAGTAGCTTTATGAATTCTGAAGTGTATAGACACATCCTATCTGCTCAAGTTCAAACAAATGCCTCAAAACTCATTGGCCGGCGTTTCATTCTACAGCAAGACAATTATCCCAGGGTTTCGGCCCGAAACGTTGCCTATTTCCTTCGCTCCATAGATGCTGCGGCACCTGCTGAGTTTCTCCAGCACTTTTGTCTACCAATGATCCCAAACACACTGCTAAAGCAACAAAGGAGATTTTCAAAGCTAAAAAATGGTCAATTCTTGAGTGGCCAAGTCAATCACCCGATCTGAACCCAATTGAGCATGCCTATTATATCCCAAAGAGAAAACTGAAAGGGACTAGCCCCCAAAACAAGCATAAGCTAAAGATGGCTGCAATACATGCCTGGCAGAGCATCACCAGAGAAGACACCCAGCAACTGGTGATGTCCATGAATCACATACTTCAAGCAAACATTGCATGCAAAGGATATGCAACAAAATACTTTCATTTACATTACATTGCTGTGTCCCAAACATTATGGTGCCCTGAAATGGGAGAATTATGTATAAATACTGCTGTAATTTCAACATGGTGAAACCAAAATGTATAAAAATGGCCTTTATTAAAATCTGACAATGGGCACTTTAACCCCATGTGGTTTTTTCTATTACAAATCTCAAATTGTGGAGTACAGAGGCAAATAAATAAATCATGAGTCTTTGTCCCAAACATTGTGGAGGGCACTGTATCTGTATTAATTTTAAACATTCTTTAGCTCATTTGGCCAACTGATCAAGATCCTGTTATATTTTTGATAACCATCTTTGCTATCTATACCACCCACTATTGTGTCATTTGCAAGCTTACTTATGCATGCACTATATTCTCAGATAAAAATGATTAATATGAACCACAAACAGCAATGGGCCGAACAGCAATCCCTTAGGCACAGGTCTCCAGTCTGAAAACCAACCTTCCACCATCACCATCGGCTTCCTTCCATGAAGCCAATTCTCATCTATCTAGCCGGCTTGCTCTCCCTGGATCCCATGCAATCTAACCTTCCAGAGCAGCCCGACGTGCAGAACCTTATTAAATGCCTTGAGGTCCATTTACACAATATTTGTGGGTTTGCCCTCATCAACCTTTTTGGTTACCTTCAAAAAACTCTGATTCATAACACACCATCTCCCACGTGCAAAACCATGCTGACTATCACCAATCAGCCACTGTCTATCCAAATGGATATATCTTATCCCTCAGAATACTCTCCAGTAACTTGCCTACCTCAGATGTTAAGCTTACTGATCGATGCAGCCCTTCTTAAATAGAGGCACAACATTAGCCACCCTCCAGTCGTCCGGCACCTCACACATGTCTGATGACGATTCATATCTCAACCACTCTAGCTTCCCACAGTGTCCGTGGACAATTCTGATCAGGCCCGGGAGATTTATCTACCTTCATACACCTTAGGACGTCGCGCACCACCTCAATCATAATACAGCTTGTCCTCAAGACATCTCCATTAACTGCCCCAAGTTCCCTCTTCTTCATGTTGTGCTCCATGTAAGAGGAAGAATATCTACTGAGGATCTTGCCCATCTCCTGTGGTTCCACAGTGATGATTACTTTGATATCCGAAGGGCCATATTCTCTCTCTCGTTACCTTAATCAGTAAAGCACCACCCCCTCCTCTTTTACGCTCACCTCTATCTCTCCTGTAGCACCTGTACCCTATAACTTTAAGCTGCCAGTCCTTCCTCTCAGGCAGGTTTCTGTAACAGCTACAACTTCCCAGTAGCACATACCTATCCATGCCCCATGTTCATCCACCTTACCAGTCAGACCTCTCACACTAAAATAAATGCAATTCAATCCAACAATCCTTCCTCACTCCCTACTGTGCTCCTGCATATGAACTGAACTTTCTTTCAACACCATCCATACTGACTTCCAGCCTGCTTTAGAACTGCAATGGAGCCCAACCCCTTACCAAAATAGTTTAAACCCACCATGTAGCACGAGTAAACCTGTCTGCAAAGATATTGGTTCCCTTCCAGTTCAAGTGCAACCCTTGCCTCTTGTACAATCCATGCTTCTTGCACCAGAAGAGATCTCAATTGTCCAAAAATCTGAATTCCCATCCCCTGCACCAACTCCTCAGCCATGCATTCATCTGTCCTATCTTCCTATTTCTACCCACACTAGCACGTGGCACATGAGTAATCCAGAGATCACGACTCTGCAGACCTCCTTTTTAACCACTTTGCCTCACTCCCTATAATCATTTTGCAGTACCTCATCCCTTTTCCTATCCATGTAATGCACAACTTCTGTTTGGACACTCTCTCGTGCAACCGCTCCAAGACTTCGTGGACCTGGCATCAGGGAGGCAGCAGCATCCTGGAGTCTTGACTGTTGCCACAGAATCTCCTCTCTCTCCCTAACTAGCAAATGAGTCATCTTTCTCTATGGCTCTTCCAAACATTGCAATTCCCCCAGTGTGCCTCAGAGCAAATCCCTGACAGTTATCCCCTGCCACCCCCTCCCAACAGTATCCAAATGAGTATCCCTGTTTTAAAGGAGAATGACCACACGTGTCACCTGCACTCTGTCTACTCCCTTTCCTTGGTGTAACCCATTTACTCTCTTCCTTACATTAGACGTGACCACCTCGCTATAATTCCTATCTATGCTCTCATTCTCCTGGATGATCTTGATGTCATCCTGCAGCAGCTCCAGTTCCCTAATGCAGCCTGTAAGAAGCTGCACCTGGATACAATTCCCACAGGTTAGTCATCAAAGGCACCAGCAGATTCCGACTTCTCACATCCTGCAAGAGGAACATTGCTCAATTCTACCTGCCCTCTCTACTGCACTAAAACAGAGAAAAAGCACAATCACACACAAGTAGCAGATTGTACCTTTACCTCCTGCCCCCTCAGCTCAGCCTCGTCGCTGCAACCTCGAGCCAAAGCCTCGTATTCGCCCTCAACAGCCACACCCTTCTTTTCAATGGCTGCTCAATTTGACAACTTTGATCAACCAATCCACCAGCTGCTGCTGCACTGACACAAAAAAATTGACCCAACCAATCCAACAACTATCATTTGAAATCTCCTGATCTCCGGCTGCTATTTCAACTCTGAAATACTATCCAAGGCACTTTTTATTCTGCATTGCTTGTGCAACAGAAAGGAATGCTGATGACCTAGAGGCTCATAATTCTAAAAATTGCAATATGCAGTATGGACCATGTCTCCTAATCACCTCAGAACTGATTTGTGATCTTCAGCAAAATTAACTGAGCTTGGCTGAACTCAGTTAAAATGGTGGCTGTGATCCTACATTCAGCACTATTCAGGATTTAATATCCTCCAAAGTGCATAGGTGGAGATAATGCTTGGCTCACATGTTATGTTTTTCCTCCTCCTCTACAAGACTGATGGAAGGTGAAAACCTGAAGAACATACTACTTGCATCTCACAAGATGAATGACTATTAGGAAGTGGTATGAAAGATCACCCAATTCCTACAGAACCATAACCAATCATAAACCAATGCCATTTGGAGAGCAAGGTAGATTGCAACGTAAACCCGTCACTTGGATGGGATATTATGTAAGTTCTGTTTGCGCTTCAGACTTCAGAGAAGCTGGAGGTGAGCAGCAAATGGCACTCCAGCATTAATACAACAGATCACAACATTCAGTTTTATTTCCTAAACATACCTTGAAGAGACACTTCTAAAAAATAATGGGCATATTTTTCCATGAAGGCTTTGGTTTTGGCAACAGAGGTAAGCGGCCAACCGTTGTGGAGGTCACTCTCGTGGACTGAGCCTGAGAGGTAGTAGTCGATGAAGTGTGCAGCAGTGGGCATGCAAAGGTTCCAGTTGAAAGTCTCAAGCAACAAAAGTTCCATTTGGAGCAGATCTCGTTTGTTCAGCACCAGGTGCAGGCTGCTCATGAAGCCCAGGCTGTTGAGCTGCTCAAGCTTTGGCACACGGTCTTCTTTTTCTTCAAATTTGCCTTGAAACAGAAATATTGAGTCAGATTTCCACTTTCCAACAATCCTTATCATACAAGCCTCAAATTAAGTAGAAAAGTTAAAAAAAAGTTTATTTTAAAAAGCAGCAACCACTTAAGTTATTTACTGGAATTTATTGCAGGGCCCACCAGGTTTGAGAGATATGGGTATCCTAGTGGAGCCAAAAAATTCTGGCTATATCCAGCTGAATAATTTCACTTTGATTCTTGTTTTCGGAATTTTAAAAGGAAAATAACTTCTGTATTTCCAAAGAGAGATGAACAAAATCAAAACATTGAGAATACCAGTACAGACAGAACACATACTCACACTTCCCCATTTGCAAAGAATGAGCTAGAAAATGCAAAGTGAAACCTGGATTCAAATGTTTACTGTAAATTGAGTCAGCCAAGCACTTGGCATTTTTGACCTCCGGTCTGAATAAAACAACATGCTTCCAGCCTAGACAAAGGACAAATTGTGCATCGCCTGGTTGTACAATGTGATATTATCAGATAAGCAGTTTCAAGAGTCAGCGGAGTCAGGGGATATGGGGAGAAGGCAGGAACGGGGTACCGATTGTGGATGATCAGCCATGATCAATAGACAATAGGTGCAGGAGTAGGCCATTCGGCCCTTCGAGCTAGCACCGCCATTCAATGTGATCATGGCTGATCATCCCCAAACAGTACCCCGTTCCTGCCTTCTTCCCATCTCCCCCGACTCCGCTATTTTTAAGAGCCCTATTTAGCTCTCTCTTGAAAGCATCGAGAGAACCCACCTCCGCCGCCCTCTGAGGCAGAGAATTCCACATTGCTGGTTCGAAGGGCCGAATGGCCTACTCCTGTACCTATTGTCTATTGATATATTGATAGTCCACACATATTTGATATATCAAAATCAGACAATAAGTAAAACTAATGTTGAGTTTACAGCAATCACTGTAAGAAACTCTACCCCAAAATACGGTAAATATCATTCTGTATTTTAATTCAAGATGAATAGACTGAATTTGTTGCAGAATACGACACATCATTTGAAAGTACACAAGAACATCTTCAAAAGACCAAACATTTTCCAGATGTTAAAAATCTGCAGTTTTGCTTTGCTTGTAATTGCTGCATTAATTTGCTCTCCATATTTTCTGTAAGTGTTCTTATTCATAATGGCAATCCCATGCTATATTCTCTCAGTCTGAAGAAGGGTTTCGGCCCAAAACGTTGCCTATTTCCTTCGCTCCATATATGCTGCCGCACCCACTGAGTTTCTACAGCACTTTTGTCTACCTATATTCTCTCACTATAGTTTATTCACTTAAACTGAAATGGGTACATAAATGCACATAGCTTCTTTATAATTTCTGCTCTAATTAAATTTGCATACTATGCTAAAAAAAAGAACAGCTGCAGTAATTGTGTTGCACTTAAAAAACTTTTATATACAGCTTTGAGCTCCCCTCTGTTGTTGCTTCTGACATGATTTATTTTAAATATTATGTATTCTTGACAGCATTGCATTAAATTATACAAAGTAATAGAAGCATCCCTTCATACTCATGAATCAAGGCTAACTGGCAGTGCACCAGATGGCATTCCTTATATATTTATTTTTTATGTGAGTTTTTGTACTGAAGCTACAATGTTGAAGCATTTTAAATAGTTCATCCTTGGAAAAGGTTTTTGTATACATATCTATCCTCCCACTTGAAAAGACAAGGAAAGGCATTAAAGCAAGACAATGTTATTAGTTAAATACAAAAGAGCACAAATATCGTCTTACATTCACACCATGGTAGAAGATAAATAATCCAATGTCCTAACAACAAACCTCATGGAGGTGCTCGAAATACAAACACAAATACAATTCCTACTTTTCACATTACGGTAGTTATAGACAATTACAGCACAAGAGGCTGCTTTGCGGACAATTATACCAATGTCAGACAAAAAAGAAAGCTGTTTAGCCTATCTACACTTCCCACTTCTGGCTCCATTGGCTCGTAGTTCATGTCTGGCTTTTACCTTCATTATTTTAGAGAATGAGTCTGAGACTACCACTGCTATGAGTGTGCGCATGTAGGGGGTGGGAAGGTAAACATCCTTAAATCCTTCTGCTCTTCCACTCTGCTGCTGTTTTATGCAAAGATCATAGTGCAGAGCAAGATGGTCCACTCCTGCAAAATCCAATGGACTGACGTGTAGTACGCAACAGAGCGAAACGTCTGCCATTTCAGGGCTCGAAATTAGCGGTTGCCCGGGTGCCACTGACCACCCAAAGTGCCGCCGGGCAACCAAAACGCCAAGTCATTTTGCCCGGCTTGGCACGCAGATACTGGTTTGTACCATCCCCTCATTCATCTTGTAGTGATCCCCCATTCATCCTGCACAGACCCTCCGATCCACACTATACTGACCTAACCCCCCCCCCCCCATTCATCCTGCGCTGATCCCCCCCCCCCCATCCATCCTGTACTGATCCTCCCATTCAAGAAGAATGGGGGGGAACAGTCTGAAGAAGGGTCTCGACTCGAAACTTTGCCTATTTCCTTCGCTCCATAGATGCTGCTCCATAGATGCTGCCTCACCCGCTCCAGCACTTTTGTCTACCCCCATCCATCCCATACTGAACCCCCCCATTCAACACCACTGACATCCCCCGTGCTCTCCCCTCACAATTTTACCTCAGAGTATGTTTGATAACGGAATGCAATCAAATGTGTTTTAATTCCCAATGTTATTATTTGTTTTAGTCCATAAAGATGGATTAATTAAATTGTGAACACGGGAAACATTAAAACCGCAGTGTTCGATTGTCACTGCTACATTATTACAGAATTCATTTTAACGCAAATTAATGCTCTTAATATGGAGTATCAGTACTGTAGTTATTTAATGAGCAACATTCACAACTATACGTTGGATTTATCCTGGTTTTACTTCTACAGTCGATCATATACATCACAAATTTGGTCAGGAGATATTTCAGTTGAAATTTTAACGTTAATTCTGAAGAGGGAATGATCTAAACAGCGTTTATCAATAATTTTTTTTAAATCTGGCGTGTACAAACTGGGTATCCTCATTGCTGTTCACAACACGTACATCTAATCTGAATGTCCGGTAATGTGGCGTTTTGACACCTTTAAACATATTACCAACATTTGCTGCAGTTATGTCCTTTGGCCATCTCTTGTCAGTTAGTGTAATGTTTAACCTGTCAGATGGGTATAGTCGGTTTTAACAGCTATTATCATTGAATGCCTATAGAAATTTCCTTGCAACCTGTATATTTTGTTGTGGATAAATTATGTGGGAAGCGAGAGTGTTTCTGTACCAATAGCAATAACGACCCATGCTATGGCCATGTCATGGTAATTTTCTGTCCTTCACAGAAAACATGCTTGCATCAATCTGTAGTGTGTATGGTTAAGCATATATGTTATCATGGTCCAGGATTTATTGACACAGGTTGATCATACACTGAATAATCCAACCACATTTTAGTTTGGAAGTGGAAAGAAATAATAGAAATTGCATTAATGTGTAAAAAGAGTTGAGGTACTGTCTTATACTTTTGCTGCATGTCATTGTGGGATATATCATGTCTTGATTGGTGAATATGTTTAGTGTGTGACTTTATTTGAAGCAGAAATAACATGTGAATGCTTCATTGAGCATAATTCCGACTGGTAACTACACACTTCGTCCGAGCACATTATCGCACGCGTCATGCAAACCGTCTTAAATGACGACCTAAACTGTCATTTGGCAACCTAAAAAGCTGCCAAGGTTGCCCGGCTGACAACAGTGAAAAAATGTAAAGTGAGAGCCCTGTATTTTGGGAAACCCGTCCCAACTTCCGTTATGTCTCTCGCAGTGTAATCAGCGTTGCGGGGGAACAGTATGTGTGTGTGTGTGATATAGCTCATCTACCAAATTCATAATTTTGTTCATTTTCTTTTAAAATGTTTTCCTCCCTGCTTAATCTATCTGTTTCTGCCTATTTCCCTCCCATCCCTCCTCCCCACCCCCTCTTTTTCTGCAGTTTCCCTTGTATCGCTCTTTTTCTTTTATCTTATTTCTCATGATGTGAACATATATGGGGCATTGAAATTGAGATGTAAACCAACCCAACTAACACTGAACAATTTGTGTATTACTATTTGACAATGCTTTAGTTAGCTGCAGATTCAAGATTGGACCAAATATACCTAATAATGGAAATGAGTTATTGAGTATTATTTAATATTTAGTTATTTTCTTGGGATATAAAATTTGAAATGGCTTTAATATCCCACTGGCACTGATCAATAAATGGAAAATCAACATGGCTCATGTCATAGAAACATAGAAAATAGGTGCAGGAGGAGGCCATTCAGCCATTCGAGCCAGCACCACCATTCATTGTGATCATGGCTGATCGTCCCAAATCAATAACCCGTGCCTGCCTTCTCCCCTTATCTCTTGATTCCACTAGCCCCTAGAGCTCTATCTAACTCTCTCTTAAATCCATCCAGTGACTTGGCCTCCACTGCCCTCTGTGGCAGGGAATTCCACAAATTCACAACTCTCTGGGTGAAAAAGATTTTTCTCACCTCAGTCTTAAAAAGCCTTTATTCTAAGACTGTGGCCCCTGGTTCTGGACTTGCCCAACATTGGGAAAATTTTTCCTGCATCTAGCTTGTCTAGTCCTTTTATAATTTTATATGTTTCTATAAGATCCCCCTCATCCTTCTAAACTCCAGTGAATACAAGCCTAGTCTTTTCAATCTTTCCTCATTGACAGTCCCGCCATCCCAGGGATCAATCTCGTGAACCTACGCTGCACTGCCTCAATCACAAGGATGTCCTGTGTTAGAATTGATTTTTGTATTAAACTTGCACTCTGTAATTCATCTAATCCCATTGTTCACAACTGCTTGTATGCATCCTTCAAAGGAAAATGTTAAAACCTCTTCGAGAAATGACAATGCAGAGGGGAGTGGGTGAAGGGTTTTCTGGAGCTCCATCCTAAATGACAGTATTTTGTATGCTCAAAGTAAAATAAGGAAGACTAGGCAGGAATATCAAAATGATCACCTGCAGCTGAGATTAAAAAAGATGATTTGTGTGGTATTTTGTAAAATAATAGCAATATAAAGATTCCAGTTGCTCTAATTTTGGAGTGTTCCTTAATTTTTTTGTTTCTATGGAACTGTCTTGCAACAATAAAATGGGTTTGGTCTTCTCAATAGCCAGAGAGTGGAATGAGATCTGTCTGTAATAGTGGGGTTATCTAAATGAAGTATTTAACAAACTAAAATTTGTTTTGAGCCAGATTAACAATTGATGTATAATTTAAGGTTGATTTTATTCAGCGACCATACAACTTATTAGATTGTGTAGGAAAGAACTACAGATGCTGGTTTAAATCAAAGGTAGACACAAAATGTTGGAGTTGGACTGAAGGGTCTCGACCCGAAACGTCACCCATTCCTACTCTCCAGAGATGCTGCCTGTCCAGTTGAGTTACTCCTAATTTACTGGATTAATCAATTCTAAATTGCAACCATATACAAGTGATAAATGAGAATTTGGTATAGTTAAACTAAACCATCTTCACAGCTCCAATTTCAGAACGTCGCCATTTGGTATGTCCATTTGCTTTTAGTCAAGGTGCCATAAATTTGACAACTGATGTGAAAGGGTGAGGGATTAGCTGCTTTCGCTATTGTATTTCTCCTCCTTTCAATAAATTCAGATGGTTGTGTTTATGTTTCTCTGGCAAAATGGGGACTTGGAAGAAATATCCTGGCAGTTTCATCAAAGAATAGATTTGTTTAAAACCAAAAACTGTACTCGGGAATTTTGCAGAACAGTCTTGTTCTCTTTACCTTATTTCTCATAAAGGCAATTATATATAATTTGCGGGGGGAGAGGGGGGGGCCTTCGGCGTCATACACACACTAACCCCCCCTTGATATTATATTTATATATATTCATTCGCTCCTTTTACCCCATCCCCCGCCCTATCCACTCATGCATAACCCCCAACTGCGCAGGCGCGGCTAGAGAGGGAGGAGAGGTGGAGGGGGCCTGCGGCGTCACAAACACACAGGGGGAGAGGGGGGGGTGAGAGTGGGGGAGACGGGCGGAGGGGGAGGGTTCCTATTCCTATTAAATCTTTCCCCTCACCATATCCCTATGTCCTCTGGTTTCAGTTTCTCCTACCTTGGGTAAAAGTCTGTGCATTCACCCTATCTATTTTTCTCATGATATTCTATTCTTATACACCTCTGTAAGATCATCCCTCGGCCTCCTGCAATTAAGGTGGAAAGTCCTCACCTGCCTAACCGCTCCCTGTAGTTCAGGCCCTCAAATCCTGACTAAATCTTGTCGGCCTTTCCAGCTTAATGACATCCTTCCAATAGCAGGGTGACCTAAACTGAATTGTACTCCAAATGTGGCTGCCCCAGTGTCTTATACAACTATACCATAATGTCCCACTTTCAATACTCAGTACTTTGATTGATGAAGGTTAATGTACCAAAATACGTATTTACCACCATATCTACCTGTGATGTCACTTTCAAGGACCAATGTACCTGCACTTGGAGATCCTTCTGCTCTACAACTCTCCCCAGTGTTCTGCCATTCACTGTGAAGGTCCTGTCTGGTTTAACTTCTTGAAAGGGGGCGCTGCACCGGCAGCAGCCTGTCGGCAGCGTGTCCGATTTTCCCCAACTTTTTTTATTTTTTTAGTATGTTTAAAAGTCTGTTTTTAATGTTTCTTTGTGTGTTATGTGTGGGGGGTGGTGTGGGGGGGTAAGGGGGGAAACCGTTTCGGCCGCCTCTTCCATGGAGAGGCGACTTTTTCAGGTCGCCTCCCCCGTGGCCTAACAGCAAGGATCGGTGCGGACTTTCCCGGAGACGCGCCCGGAGCTTCAGCGGCGGGCGCAGCGTGGACTCTCGGCGCGGAGCGGGTGAGACCTCGCTGGAGGGGAGCGCTCCGTTACGCTGGCTCACGGCAGCCAGCAGTCTGAAGCCGCAGTCTGCAGAACTCCAGCTGGTGCGGCGTCTACAGCCCCGGGATCCCTTGTGGAGGACCCGGGGGGAAGAAGCTTCCACCGCCGGCACCGCCGTCTTCTACCGCGGGTGCGGCATGGACTTACCATCTCCCCTGGAGGGGAGCTTCGACCGCCGGCCCTGCAGACTACGGTGCTTCCGGCTGCGGCACGGCAGGTACTTTAAAACTTTGACCGCCGGCCTGCGGCCTTCACCAGCCTGAAGCCGCGGTCTCTGGTTGGGAAGAGCCGATCCTGGACTCACCTTGACTTTGACTTTGTCCCTTACCATCTGGACGCCCGCAGCAACGGCTGTGGAGGGCGGTGGTCCCGACCACGGGGGGAAATGGAGGAGGACTGGCCAAGCTCTGTGCCTTCCACCACAGTGATGAATGCTGTGGTGGATGTTTGTGTAAAATTTTTATTGTGGTTGTGTTCTTTATTATTGTACCGCTGCTGGCAACCCAAATACCACCGACCTTGGTTGTGTGGCAATTAAATTATATCTATCTATCTATCTATCTAAATGCAGCACCTTGCACTTACCTGTATTAAACTTTGTTAGCTATTCCTCAGCCCACTTGCCCAGCGCATCAAGATTCTGCTGTATTTTATAACTATCTTCACTGTCTACGATACCACTTACTTCAGTGTCATCTGCAAACTAAAGAATAATCAAGGTCACATGCATCTGACACTCTAACCTGTCCCTGGTTTTGCCACTGACTTGAGCAGGTTGGTTGACAGAGGCCATCTATTTTGGGGATTTTCAATGTCACCTCAGAAACCAAAGAAGTCGAGTGAAAGCAAGTAATTCTCAGCCCCAGCAGCTGACTGAAGAATGGAACATGATTTCTAGTATAAATACAATTCCACAACAAAACCAAGGGGAATGTTTTCAATTGTTAGCTTTGCACATTCCCCATATTCCCATCTTTTTTGCCTCTAGCAATTCTTGCAATCTCAACATACTTCGTTCGAACCAATTATAGGCAGGAGAATTACATTGGCGGCCTATTGAAAATAACCTTTTTCCTTGTTCAGAATAGCTCAGGTTACAACTTTAACAGGCCTTTTGCTGCCCCTCAGTGGTGTGAACAATTCCCAAGGGTGTGCTCCTTACAATGTAAATTTTGAACAAAGCCAAGTCATACATAGGGGTGGGGGGATTGAAATAAACTTAAGCCAACCATTCTGCAAATAAACTATTTTAGATTTTTTAACCCAAGACCCAAAAGGATTTTGCATTCTTCCATTGTTCAACGATATAACCGAATAAGCAGTTAATAAGCAAATAGAATCAGAATCAGAATCAAAAACAATTAAAAAACAATGGTAGCTGTGGGGAGGCTGCATTAAGTGTCAATTTACTTATTTCTGCAAATTGCCACATGCACAGATTAGAAATTTGGGTCAACATTAGTGAAGCCAATTATTTCACAGAAATGCTTTATAAAATGCAAAAAACCATCATTGTATGGGATTTTTGCCACCTCTGAATCAGCAAGGTTTGACGATGGCACAGCGTGAATTACTTTAGCTACTTGGCAACTGTGTGGTATCTTTTACTGAAGTCAAGGCAATTAGATTGATTCTCCAATGTTGGCTGGGGGGGGAAGACGATAGGAACTCCTCATTCTTTGCAGCAACAAGGTTGCCCAGGGTTTACGATACGATAGAACTTTCGTAGTCAATGCCTACTATGTTCTGTTGTGCTGAAGCTAAGCAAGAATTTCACTGTCTTATCAGGGACACATGACAATAAACTCACTTGAACTTGAACTTATTTATCCCAGGAGGGAAATTAATTTGCCAACATTCATAAAAAACACAAAATACATGAAATATGAAAATAAAGTGACAAGTGGTAAGGCTTTGGGGATGTGCAAAGATTGAGGATTAATACATGCTGTCAATGTTCCTCTCAATTTACTTGATTGCCTTCTATACTGAATTAGCCTATATTAAGCAAATTATTTTTGATACAAATTATCAGACTTGTTTAACCCATAACCCTGTGATATTTTAAAATGGTGACATAGTATTTAAATACCACCACCAGTTTGAATGCTAGCAATGTCAGCTTACCTCCATCATGTGAATTATGACTGCACATCAGTCAGAGCAAGGATCTTCACTATGCAAACACTGCCTAAAATTAATCCCTTAGTACCCCTGTACTGCTAAAAATTGAAGTTAAGGGAAAAAAAATCTTCTTATCTGATACCCATGTTTCCATATTAAGCTATAATTTAGCCCAGGGAATCACCTCAGTTAGCTCATTCAATAGTTAGCTCTGTTTTTCTCTATGAGACATCTGGTCCAATCCCTAACTTTTCAGCCATGTTCAAACCTATTCAGCTTGAGAAGAAACTAATTTCCAGATCCTGCCTCTGGAAATATTTATGGAAAAAAAATAAACTGCCTTTTAAACATCGCCAAATTCTTTGATGAACTCCCACATTTTTGGACCTGTTTCGCAGGAGTTTTATATCCTCTAAACAATCAAGAGTCATTCACACTAGTGGTCAGAGGTCATGCTTAAGCCAAAGTTCGTTCAGTGAAGAACATTAATGTACAAGTGGTGTTCTCGGGACTGAAGAACGGTCCCCACATTGTCTGACCCACTGAATTACTCTCTTGCACATTTTGTTGTTGTAAACTAGCATCTGCAGTTCCTTGTATCCACTGGGTTCTTACAACAATCTGATAGGTTCATGATTAATGTCGCCAGGACTAGCTGATTTTATTAAATTTCATATTTATTTAATTACAAGAATTTAAACTTCCAAGATGCCATGGAGGGATCTGAACGCCTTACTTGACGTACAGCTCTGACTGCCAACCAATGGCAAATCCTACAAATGATTCCAAGTTGATCAAGGCAGAATAATAATTACCTCGTGAATGTTTTCACACCTGTATGAAATTATATATATTGGGTGGAGATAGTGTCAAATTCCCTTTTATAAACCTGAACAAATGTATCTGCAAATATATAGATAAGTAGGCTAAAACCCATTCACATCACTTAAGTATCACAGACCATAGTCTGTCCGTACTGGTGGAAATAAGTCATCCTCGATAACAATCAGCACGGGAGCACTTCAAGGCTGCGTGCTCAGCCCCCTGCTATACTCACTCTATACTCATGACTGTGTAACCGGATATAGTGCGAACTCCATCATCAAGTTCACCGACGACACCACTGTTGTGGGAAAAATCACAGATGGTGATGAGTCAGAGTATAGAAGTGAGATCAATCGATTAACCAAATGGTGCCAGCACAACAGCCTGGCTCTCAACACCAGTAAAACCAAGGAACTGATTGTGGACTTTGGAAGGGGTAGGATCGGGACGCACAATCCCATTTATATCAATGGGACTATGGTGGAAAGGGTCAAAAACTTCAAATTCCTGGGCGTGCATATTTCCGAAGATGTTTCCTGGTCCCAGCGCACTGATGCAATTATAAAGAAGGCCTCTACTTCCTAAGAAAATTACGGAGAGTCGGTATGTCAAGGGGGACTCTCTTGAACTTCTACAGGTGCACAGTAGAGAGCATACTGACTGGCTGCATCATGGCCTCGTTCGGCAACTTGAACGTCCAGGAGCGGAAAAGACTGCAGAAAGTTGTGACCACTGCCCAGTATTTTGGTTTCACTGTGTAGAAATTACAGCAGTGTTTATACATAGTCCCCCCATTTCAGGGGATCATAATGTTTGGGACACAGCAATGTCATGTAAATGAAAGTAGTCATGTTCAGTATTTTGTTGCATATCCAATGACTGCTTGAAGTCTGTGATTCATGGACATCACCGGCTCTGACCTCCCCATCATCGAAGGGATCTATCGCAGTTGCTGCCTCAAAAAGGCTGCCAACATCATCAAAGACCCACACCATCCTGGTCACACACTCATCTCACCGTTGCCATCGGGAAGAAGGTACAGGAGCCTGAAATCTGTAACATCCAGGTTCAGGAACAGCTCCTTCCCCACAGCCATCAGGCTATTAAACAGACATCAAATAAGCTCTGAACAATAACGGTCTATTATTATTATTGCACTATAATCTGTTTATTTATTGTGTATATATGGTCTATGATCTATAGACACACTGAACTTTTATCTTCCGTTTTGTATTATGTTTACATATTCTGTTGTGCTGCAGCAAGTAAGAATTTCATTGTCCTATCTGGGACACATGACAATAAAACTCTCTTGACTCTCTTTGAGTATTAAGTAAATCACTATTTGTAGATATTATTTCGCCACAGAACAGATTTGAAAAGTTAAAACATTTAATTTTGTGGTAGGCGAGTATGATGCTGATGAGCATGCTTTGGTGATTCCTCATCGGCTGCAACATATCGGCTTGTCAGGACATCAGAACATTGCTCATTGTACTAAAAAGCCTTTGATATTTATTTAGCAGTTGGAAGTGGGGGAGGAGAGCGGATTGACAGACACAAAAGGTTTTGAAACAGCAAACCTGGAGTCACAGTCACTTTTGTTAAAGAGGAAGTTGTGAGTCCTTGCTGAGGCAAAAGCTACAGGAACACTCCCCAACTTTTCCCTTGGCATTATCCCATTTAAACACTGAAAGTTCGTGCAACTGTAAAATGACATTGGAAGTAAATTACTTATCCCAAGTGAAAAAAACTGAATTACATTGTCAAGTCTCTTTTCAAAACTATGTGTCTAATCCTTGCAGCCCTACCTATAATCAAGGTTGGGAACAAATTAATTAGCAATATTGGAAAATAGTAAGAACAACCTTTGTTTTAGGAAGATAATCTAAAAGTCTTGCATTCTTCATTTGCTGGTGTTCTCTAGAAAACAAATGACTTAAAAATAAGAAACAATGCCTTGTAGGTTTGATCTTAAATAGGTCATCTTAACAATTCAATCAAGCCTCACCTTCCCTGGTGTTTCAGAAATAAATTATTCTGAATGTTGGAGGTGCGAAAGAAAAAACAAAAACCCTCAAAATAACGCGGCAAGCCAGGCAGGATATATCTGAAGAGAAGCACGGAGTTTCAGGTTGATAACCTTTAATCAAAATTAATGAAAGGAGACGACTTTAGAACATAGAACAGTACAGCATAGGAACAGATCCTTCGGCCCACAATACCCATGCAGAACACGATGCCAAGTTAAACTAATCTCCTCTATCTGCACGTGATCCATATCCCTCCAATTTCTGCATATCCACATGCCTATCTAAAAGCCTTTCAAATACCACTATCATATCTGCCTCCATCACCATTATAAACATCATGTTGCTCATTGCACAACTTCTGCCTACCGTGTTTCATTTTTCTTAACATTAGACGCAAATATAGCTGGTTTAGATCACTATACAATTACAATGTTATACCACTGGTCATGCAACAAATATTAGATGTGTGCAACTTAAGTTAACTTCTACAAAGCTGTAATACTTAAGCTGTTTGGAGGAGAGAATGATGCTATTGATATTAAGAGCATACAGCCAAATAGTTAACAAAAGGGACAGTGCTGGAGTCATTAAGCCAGCAACATGTTCTCCAGAGATGCTGCCTAACCCACTGAATTACTCCAGCACTGTAATTTTTGTAAACCAGTTTCTTGTTTCTCCATGGTAACAAAAGGGAACAGGTTATGAGATTCTGGGGTTTCTGATAGCAGAAACCTGCAGCATCATAGTAGAGGAGGAGTGGTGGGAAAGTGCAGTTTATTTTTTTAAAGTTCTAATTTTGATGGTAGTGAATAGTGAAACTAGCAAACATATTCTGAGAATGCTATCAAATGCACATACAAGTTGCATTACATTTTATAATTCTCATGACCCACAAATCCAAACTGTCTCAAAGCAAGCCCATTCTTCACTTTTTTTGCTGCAACCTATTCTCTCTCATATCCACCGGTGTTCTCCTACTGGCCACATTCACTAGGGCCAGTGTAGTTCAGAAATTAAGACTCTACAACCAATCCAGCATATAAAAAGAGGGGATGGGAGATTCATAAAAGGCCAGAGATAGATGATTGTGGGATCAAGATCCGTAAAGGATACAGAAAGTTATGATAAAAGCAGAGGACAAAGAATCTAAATTTGAATTGCTGAAGCACAGAATGATGATCATCAAACAAGTCAAGAATCAAGAGTGGCCATGACCCAAAACGTCAGCTATTCCTTTTCTGCAGAGATTCTGTCTGACCCGCTGAGTTACTGCAGTTTTTTGTGTCTATCAAGTCAAGAGTGTTTTATTGCCTTATGTCGGACAGAACAATGAAATTCTTACTTGTGGAAGCACAACAGAATATGTAAATATAGTACTCGGTAAGATAATAAGCAAGTTAAAAAAAGTTCCATGTGTATACATACACAAATATATACAAGCACACATCTCTCTCTCTCCACCCCCCCCCCCCCCCCCCCTCCTCTCTCTCTATATATATATATATATATCTATGTCATAACAGTGAGATCTAAATGTAGATGTCAAGTCAAGTCATGGTACACCAGTCATTGAAAGTGGGCATGCAGGTGCAGCAGGCAGTGAAGAAAGCGAATGGTATGTTAGCTTTCATAGCAAAAGGATTTGAGTATAGGAGCAGGGAGGTTCTACTGCAGTTGTACAGGGTCTTGGTGAGACCACACCTGGAGTATTGCGTACAGTTTTGGTCTCCAAATCTGAGGAAGGACATTATTGCCATAGAGGGAGTGCAGAGAAGGTTCACCAGACTGATTCCTGGGATGTCAGGACTGTCTTATGAAGAAAGACTGGATAGACTTGGTTTATACTCTCTAGAATTTAGGAGATTGAGAGGGGATCTTATAGAAACTTACAAAATTCTTAAGGGGTTGGACAGGCTAGATGCAGGAAGATTGCTCCCGATGTTGGGGAAGTCCAGGACAAGGGGTCACAGCTTAAGGATAAGGGGGAAATCCTTTAAAACCGAGATGAGAAGAACTTTTTTCACACAGAGAGTGGTGAATCTCTGGAACTCCCTGCCACAGAGGGTAGTCGAGGCCAGTTCATTGGCTATATTTAAGAGGGAGTTAGATGTGGCCCTGGTGGCTAAGGGGATCAGAGGGTATGGAGAGAAGGCAGGTACGGGATACTGAGTTGGGTGATCAGCCATGATCATATTGAATGGCGGTGCAGGCTCGAAAGGCCGAATGGCCTACTCCTGCACCTAATTTCTATGTTTCTATGTTTCTAAGTCAAGTGAGTTTATTGTCATGTGTCCCTGTATAGGACAATGAAATTCTTGCTTTGCTTAAGCACACAGAAAATAGTAGGCATTTACTACAAAACAGATAAATGTGTCCATATACCATGATGTAAATATATACACACATGAATAAATAAACTGATAAAGTGCAAATAGCAGAAAGTGGTTATTAATAATCAGAGTTTTGTCCGAGCCAGGTTTAATAGCCTGATGGCTGTGGGGAAGTAGCTATTCCTGAACCTGGTTGTTGCAGTCTTCAGGCTCCTGTACATTCTACCTGAAGGTAGCAGGGAGATGAGTGTGTGGCCAGGATGGTGTGGGTCTTTGATGATACTGCCAGTCTTTTTGAGGCAGCGACTGCGATAAATAATGTAGTTGTGTAGTTAAATTAGGGATTTTCAGGACTAAATCACAGGAGACCAAGAGATATTGGAATGTTTGAGTGCTGAATTGAAATAACCTAGTTAAATGGATGATTTACATGATGGATAGATAACACAAATTCTGATGTACAGCTCAAATTACAATGTTTCTTGCTTCGTGTGAGTGTGAAGGGAAAGGGTGAGCTTGGCAATGAGACACGATAGCTTTGCTCATTGTTACAATATAAATAAATTGAAGTTCACCTAACACATACATTATTGGGTGTGAATAGAGAGATGCAACTGAGTGATGGGGAAACATAGCTGAATGTCAATGATAAGGATTTTTTTTTTCTTGAGATTGTAAACCAAAACAAACCTCACTTTGACCTTCCCTATGCTGGAATGATCCAAACCACATCCCCTTATTCAAACATTATTCCTGTAGTCAGTTATTTCTGAGTTTTACAGGGAGCAGTGAATGGACTGAGCAAACAATTCTGAGGGGCGCCTATGTTGAAGGCCAGGATTAAATAAATGTCACAACCTATTATAATTAACTGAGGACTGTTGATCAGGAAGTTAAGAAACCAGTTGCAGAAGGAGGGCCAGAAGTTTAGGGAGGAAATTATTCAATATTGTGGTGTTGAAGGCTGAGCTATAGTCAATGAACAGCATTCTGATATAGGTGTTCTTATTATCAAGATGATGATTCAGATCACAGTATAGTACAAGAGAGATGGTGTCCTCCATGGACCTAATATTCCTGTATGCAAATTGAAAGGAGTCTAGATCGTCTGGAAGACTGGTGCAGAGGTGGACCATTGTCAATGTTAAAGCTACTCACTTTAGAAATGGTACAATGATTTACATACAATGCCCTCCATAATGTTTGGGGCAAAGACCCGTAATTTATTTATTTGACTCTGTACGCCACAATTTGAGATTTGTAATAGAAAAAATCACATGTGGTTTAAGTGCACATTGGCAGATTTTAATAAAGGCCATTTTTATACATTTTGGTTTCACCGTGTAGAAATTACAGCAGTGTTTATACATAGTCCCCCCATTTCAGGGAACCATAATGTTTGGGACACAGCAATGTCATGTAAATGAAATTAGTCATGTTCAGTATTTTGTTGCATATCCAATGACTGCTTCAAGTCTGTGATTCATGGACATCACCAGTTGTTGGGTGTCTTCTCTGGTGATGCTCTGCCAGGCCTGTATTGCAGCCATCTTTAGCTTATGCTTGTTTTGGGGGCTAGTCCCCTTCAGATTCCTCTTCAGCATATAAAACATATGCTCAATTGGGTTCAGATCGGGTGATTGACTTTGCCACTCAGGAATTGATCATTTCTTCGCTTTGAAAAACTCCTTTGTGCTTTAGCAGTATGTTTGGGATCATTGTCTTGCTGTAGAATGAACTGCCGGCCAATGAGTTTTGAGGCATTTGTTTGAACTTGAGCAGATAGAATGCGTCTATACACTTCAGAATTCATTATGCTACTACCATCAGCAGTTCTATCATCAATGAAGATAAGTGAGCCAGTACCTTCAGCAGCCATACATGCCCAGGCCTACCACCATGTTTCACAGATGAGATGGTATGACAATAGGCAATAGGTGCAGGAGTAGGCCATTCGGCCCTTCGAGCCAGCACCGCATTCAATGTGATCATGGCTGATCATCCTCAATCAGTACCCCGTTCCTGCCTTCTCCCCATATCCCCTGACTCCACTATTTTTAAGAGCCCTATCTAGCTCCGTCTTGAAAGCATCCAGAGAACCTGCCTCCACCGCCCTCTGAGGCAGAGAATTCCACAGACTCACCATTCTCTGTGAGAAAAAGTGTTTCCTCATCTCCGTTCTAAATGGCTTACTCCTTATTCTTAAACTGTGGCCCCTGGTTCTGGACTCCCCCAATATCGGGAACATGTTTCCTGCCTCTAGCGTGTCCAAACCCTTAACAATCTTATATGTCTCAATGAGATCTCCTCTCATCCTTCTAAACTCCACAGAGTGTACAAGTCCAGCTGCTCCATTCTCTCAGCATATGACAGTCCCGTCATCCCAGGAATTAACCTTGTAAACCTACGCTGCACTCCCTCAATAGCAAGAATGTCCTTCCTCAAATTAAGGGACCAAAGCTGTACACAATACTCCAGGTGTGGTCTCACCAGGGCTCTGTACAACTGCAGAAGGACTTCTTTGCTCCTGTACTTCCTCAATGTCCATGTGCTCACCGACCTACAGAAAATCACGGTAGGTGCACTCGGCAAGTAAAGCAGCAACAAGGAAGTAGTGATTTTTTTGGCTCATGAACTCTTCACCAAAAATGGAAATGAGGAAATAGGATGGGTGGAGAGAATATTTCGACTAAATGTGATGGGTTGGAGGCCGCAGTTTTCAAAGTAACAATTACTTTTAAAACCGGCAGGTGGAGGCAGGAAAAAAAAAAAAAAAAGAAGTCACATATGCGTAGAGAAAGAAAATAGTACTCCCCCTTCCCACAACACTTTCCCATGTAGGAGATTTAGTACCTGTGTTTAACCTTTATCCTTCCCACCCTCCAGAGATCCAAGCACTGCATGTAGGTGAAAAAGCAGTTAATTTGCACTTGCAATTTAGTGTTTTGTATTTGGTGCTTGTGCTATGATGCTTCTCTTCATTTGCTAAATCATTAGCTGATTAGGTGCCTGCTTTGAAGAATATTTCCATTCAATCTGCTAGGGCGACAAAACTTCCAGTTGCCAATCAACTTAATTTCCCATTCTCTCCCATTCTTATTTATTTTTCTATGTCCTAAATTGCTCCAAGAATGCCCAGCACAAAATTCAAGAAACTAAACCTCAGCTTCCATATCAGTACTGGCTTTTGGAGCAATACTGAATTGAACAATGCGTAGTTACTCCTCCCTGTTTTTAATTTCTCCACAGATTTGGCTGTATCCAAAATGTAGGCTTCGTTCTTTTCCTTCTCATTTCTCCCCACCCCACTAACTAGTGCTGCTTAATCTGCTTCTGACATTTTCTGTTTGATTGTATCTGCAGTTTCATGCCCTTAGACTGGATCCAATTATCAGAACCTCTTTAAATCCTTACCAGTTTCCATTCTTTTCAACTTCTCAAATTTATACAATTATTTAACACCAAGCTGTTGTGCAATCCATTCTCTTGTCCTAGAATATTTATGCATTTAGCAATGTAGAACAAGGAAGTGACTAAATCAAGAGATACTACCACAACTTTTATCAAGGGAATTAAATTACATCCAGTGGTTTTTAACAATAATTTCTTACCAATTATAAACTCACTTGAAACTAAGCGAATGCCCAGAATCAATTGACATATACTTTAGTTTTATACCAACTTGCTAAAATTATTCCGCTCATATACACTTCTTATTTTTGTAAAAAGTTTTACATGTTTTGTCAATGTTTTGTTATTTCATCTTCAGAGAGCCAACTGCTGGGGTCAGCATAACAAATTTCAAGGCTAATTGAAAACGTAGGGTTTATATTAGGAAATTGTCTGTGGAAAGTGATCAAGCCTACGTCAGCTTTGTCACCATATCTGTGTGAGACCGATTGTAGAAGTCAGCCAATGCAAAAAAACTTGAAGCACTCAACCATTTTCACTTTGGCATCATTGATTCATGTACTCCACCACGATTCCTGAAGTCAACAAGTACCTCCTTCGTCTTGCCGACATTTAGGGAGAGGTTATTGTCCTGACACCATGTTACTAAGATCAGAGAGTAAAATTGTAAATGCAGAGAATAATCTTCCTAAAATGCATTAATAATGTTATATTTGCATACGATCTACAAAGCCTTGTCACATCTTTGAGATAAAAAAAGGCCACAAAGTAATGTCTAATTTCTCTCTACCATACACTTGCAGAATTTCAAGAGAGTACTCGCTGACATACCGAATCTCCTTAATCTTCTAAGAAGGTAGAGGTGTTGATGGGCTTTTTTTACAATTGGTTCAATGTGCTGATTCCAGGACAGATCTTCAGAGATATGCATGTCCAGAAACTTGAAAGTTAAGTTGTTGACACTCTCCACAAGCGACCAGTTGCTGAAGACAAGTTTGTGGATCCACATATGCGGCTTGCCTGTTGTTTCCAGCAGTGCTTTCATTTCAGCTGCAAGTTTGTCTTCTTTGATTTTCAATTCAATTTGTTGTCTGTTGGATAAAGATTCTCCAGGCAGAACTTCTTCAAACAGTGGGATCTTCCTTATACATATCAACAGGCAGGCGGTTTGATTTTTTTAAAAATATATCCAAAAACCAACTCAAACAGCATAAATGATGAACAGGTCATCCGATTTCATTGTTAGTTGAGGAATAAGTAATGGTATCAAGACACAAGTAACCATTCTATTCTTCAAATTTTACAGCTTGGTCTCTTTGAACCCATCAAAGAGGATAGATGGAACGAGAATTTAAACTATCAGCTGAAAAATGACACATCAATCAATGCAGTGTTGTATGAAACAATCACAGATTTTTTGGCTATTTATTCCAATCCCATTACAACTCAGTGGCAAAAATTTACTGTTACATCCAGCTGATTGCAGCAACCTAGCTCAGATTATAGCCAGTACTTAATGTAAACAGAGATGCACACAGAACACTATGACAAACCCCTACAAATATTGGTCTACGATATGACATAAGGACATGCACTGTCAGCATAACTAAAATAAACATAGACGTTGTTTCTACATGTTTGCTGTCTGGGTCTATTTTAGGCTTCATGCACTCCGCTGTAAATGTCATTTGGAGATACCATTACAGAAATAAGAATCCAAAACACCATGTTTAAGCAGAGTAATAGCATCTTTATGGGGTAAAAGCTGCATGGCATAAGACGGTAGCACAACTGGTAGAGTCGTTGCCTCACATAAGGTTTGATCCTGCCCTCGGGTACTGTCTGTGTGGAGTTTGCACTGGTTCTGTGATCATGTGAGTTTCCCTTGGGTTCCTATCACATCCAAATATGCAGGTAGGTAGCTAATTAGCTGCCTAGAGGGAAGGTAAGTGGAAGAAATGGGAGGGTTGATGGGAATGTTGAGAGAATAAAATGATGGGAATAATGTAGGATTAGGGTGATCGATGGTTAGTCGACTTAGGGCGAAGGGTCTGTTTCAGCGCTCTCTCTACCTTTTTAACAATTACATTACTAAAGGGCCTGTCCCACTTGGGCGACATTTTCAGCAACAGCCTGAAAAGAGGTTGTCGCGGCATGACGCATGTAGTGACGCACAGTGTCTCCCTGCCGCCTCTCGATTTTGGAATGTTCAAAATCTTCAGGCGACAAATGGGTGTCTTATCATGTCATGCGCCCTGTCACACGCTGACGTATGCTGTCCTGTGGGTGACGCTGGTATATAAAGTGCCGACTTTCAAACCTTTTTAGATTTGGCTGAAGATAGCCAGGGGCAAAGTGCCCATAAAGAATGAAAAGTACAAAAGTACATAAATGTACAAAGTACATTATTAAGAACATCTGAAATGATGTTCTTTCTAATGTGGTGAAAAAAATAAAGATCTTTTTGTCTTGTTGAAGTTCATTGGAGTTGATGTAAATTGTAATGTTATTGTCAGATCTGACTATTGTTGTTGAATAAAATTTTTGCTTAAGTATGATGTTCTTTGAAATATGCCGTTAAATATATACAGTTACTTTTGTTGGAAGTTAAACCTTTCTTGTTAAACGTTGTTTTTCAATATGATGTTATTTTTAAGCCGACGTTAAATAAACAATTTATTTCTTAAAAAGTTATTGGTCCTTAGATTTATTGTAGATAAGTTCATTTCCAATGCGATTATTATACTTCAGTGTAACATTCTTGTGTTTTGAAGGCGGGTGATGCGGAGTGTCGTAGCTTGATGTGACGGTGATGCGGAGTGTCGTACAACTCGACGGTTTTTTGGGCGACTACGGGTGTCAGTCACTGACATTCGCAGTCGCCGAAAAAAATCGAAAAGTGGGACTGCCCTTAACATTAGTGTTAATAACTACCCTTCTGAAATGCATCTAAAAACTATCCTTTTTGTGGTTCATACCTTGAGAGACTCTGCACAATGTAAAGAATGCCACGGCCTGCATAAGAGAGTGAATACCTACATGACATAAGCCATCGCTTTCATTAAGAGGCTCGTCAGTTAATTTAAAATATCACAAAATGCCCCAGATATTCCATGACAGATTCCATGACAGATCTTGCAATGCTAGCTTTTCACAAAGCTTATTTGAGTATAGGAGCAGGGAGGTTCTACTGCAGTTGTACGGGGCCTTGGTGAGACCACACCTGGAGTATTGCATACAGTTTTGGTCTCCTAATCTGAGGAAAGACATTCTTGCCATAGAGGGAGTACAGAGAAGGTTCACCAGACTGATTCCTGGGATGGCAGGACTTTCATATGAAGAAAGACTGGATAGACTCGGCTTGTACTCGCTAAAATTTAGAAGATTGAAGGGGGAATCGTATAGAAACTTACAACATTGGGGTTGGACAGGCTAGATGCAAGAAGATTGTTCCCAATGTTGGGAAGTCCAGAACAAGGGGTCACAGTTTAAGGATAAAGGGGAAGTCCAGAACAAGGGGTCACAGTTTAAGGATAAAGGGGAAGTCTTTTAGGACCGAGATGAGAATTTTTTTCCCCCCCACACAGAGTGGTGAATCTGTGGAATTCTCTGCCACAGAAAGTAGTTGAGGCCAGTTCATTGGCTATATTTAAGAGGGAGTTAGATGTGGCCCTTGTGGCTAAAGGGATCAGGGGGTATGGAGAGGGCAGGTACAGGATACTGAGTTGGATGATCAGCCATGATCATATTGAATGGTGGTGCAGGCTCGATGGGCCGAATGGCCTACTCCTGCACCTATGTTTCTTATATTCTTACGCAGCATGCCTACCACTAAATTACACGCAGAATGCTTCATTACATTTTCAGTGAGCAAGTTCATACTCTGACTTTACTTTAAACACCTCAGATTCCGTGTGTGGTTATGGATTTTTTATTTATTTATTTATTTATTTTTATTTAAAACAGATTACCGAATTTGGATTTGCCGCTTGACACAAATGCCCTCTGGTTAACACTGCATCATTCATTACTGTTTTAATTTCAGCCATTTATGACCGACTTGGCAAATGAAATTCCTCGTATGTTGCAAAACATACTTGGCTAATAAAGTTTATTGTGATTGTGATTATATTGAGATTTGCCAGAAAAAAGATATCTACTCGCTTCTTTCAGAATACAATCAATGAACCAATGAGACAAAGTTACAGTCTACATCAACTTAAATTTCAACCATTAAGTTTTTGTATTCCTGGAATTAGCAGTTAAGAATAACCACTGGAATCTTTGTCATCTACACAAAATCTACATTTATTTCATGAGCAGTATTTACCCAATAAGTATCAGGTCTCTCAGAATAAATGTTATGGTCTGAAGGAAAGAGGAAGTGTCAGCACAATTTCCTTCGCTGCAGGGGTGAACAATTCATTAAAAGGCTTTATGTCAGTAATTGCTACAAACACAGAAACCTACCATACTCAAAGTTGGATTGAGATACTTGAAATAATGTGTTTGCCATTATGGATTGACACAATGCTTCGACCAGAGGGGGCGCTGCACTGCAGCAGTCTCTACCTACAGCCAGTCTGTATTTCAATCATTTTTTTAAATTTTTAGTTAGTCTAAAGTTTTGTGTTGGGGGAAACTTTAACTTTTCTATGTGGGGGAGGGGGGCAGGGTAAGGGGGAAACCGTTTCCCAGTCTCTTCCTGGCGGGGACGCGACTATTTCTCCGAGTCGCGTCCTCGCCCCCCACCTCGCGGCCTACCAGCTGGATCGGTGCGACCTTTCCTGCCGGGGACCAGGAACCAGACCAGGGCTGCTACAGCGGCGGCGCAGCACTGGAGTCACCGCGGAGCGGGCGATGCCTACCTGGGTCGCCGTTTGGAGCTCCGGAGCGTTGGGCCGCTGCTCCAACATCGTGGAGCTCTGGTGCGAAGAGCTTCCAACGCGGGCGGCGCTGAACAACATCGCGGAGTCCTGGGGCGCCTTGCAGAGGGCCTACAGCAGCAGTCTCCACCCAGCGCGGCCTGCGGACTTTGGAAGCCACCGACTCCGGTAGGAGAGGGCCGACTCTGGTGTCCACGTCGCTGAGGACGTCCCGCAGCCCCGACGTCAGACTTGTATCACCCCGGCGAGCGGTCCTGGACATCGGGCCGCCCGTAGCTGCAACTGCGGAGGGCTTGGGGAGGCCCTGACCACGAGGAACAGTAGAGGAAGAGACTGACTTTGGTGCCTTCCCACACAGTGGGAAACTTTGATTCTGCTGTGTGGGGATGTTTTATGTTAAATTCTATAGTGTGTGTTCTTTATACCCTTTCTGGCTTAATCCCTCCCTTCACCACCTCCAGTTTAAATTCCAGTTGGAATATTTTGGAGGACCCAAGAACCAAGAACCAAGAATGCTCTTCAGTGTCTGGAGGCAGTTTTACAGTTGCATGGGTTAGATATCAGTTGTTTCTATAGGAGTTTTGTTGAACAGGAGCAGTTTAATTCCATGTTTCATTGAGGCAGAGCATGCAGTAAGCTTCAGTATTATTTGGGTGACTACTTTTGGGTGACCTAAATCAATTGTGAAAAATCTCAACTTCCAGTGGCATACTGCTTCAGGTGAAAATTAAATAAAGGCTTGTTAATCAATGTTGTTCTGGATTATATCACTGATTTTCAATAAAGTACAGGTGTCTTTAAGGCATAAATTGTCAAAATCCAAAAACAACCCCTATTAGAATAGCCATTCAAATTCAGAAAGGGAAGGTAGGAAATTCATTGCCCTATGCTCAAACTAGATTCAAGATTCAAGAGAGTTTATTGTCATGTGTCCCAGATAGGACAATGAAATTCTTACTTTGCTTCAGCACAACAGAATATAGTAGGCATGATATAGTAGACTGTTAAAACCAAAGAAAGACACAAAAAGCTGGAGTAACTCAGCGGGTCAGGCAGCATTTCTGGAGATCGAGACCCTTACTTATCTTAGTTTAAAATTAAAATGAATAAAAACAATGTGGATATGATTTGACAATGCATGATCACTGCTTTTAATGTTACCTTTCTTCACCAACCATGGATAATGGTACCTTTATAATGCTGAATGTCATGGCAACAGACTATAAACTAGGTACGAATGAAATGTTTGTATGTGCCTCATACCGCATGTAACCCATTAAAATTAAGTTGTTCATGAATGCAAGATTGGAAAGACCACTGATAAACATTTTGTGGTAAATAGCTTGCAAAATACTGGTGACAGAATAATGTTTAAAAACCTGTTGGGTTGCCTACATATACCCAATTGTTTATATTCACAATTAAAACTGCAAGTTAAACTCTAAAAAACTGCAGAGCAGAGGTAATTGCACAAGTACAATTACAGTGTTACATTTATATTGGTAATTGTAGATTGGTTAGTGCATGTGCACCAATCAGAGTAATGTACTAACACTAGCTCCACCTTACTGTACACTTTATATTAACACTTACTTCCCAGATTACGTAGTTACACCGTTGGTAGAGATGAACTAACAACGTATTGTATTATACCACCATGACTGATGATTAAAGCTGATTTGAACACCAGACTGTGTCTGTACAGTTGTTTACAGTAATGTTAATTAAAACCTTGTTGCAATGTACATTATGAAAGTAGTCTTCAATCTAGGGACTACCTGGGCATTTATTTTATGTGAAGGAAGGAAGCAATCGAGTTGTCAAGCAAGGTTATCCATTTAAAAAAAAAAAAGTGCTAGGCGAATTCAGCAAGCCACACAGCATCTGAGTAATGAGGAGTAATGAGGAAGGGTTAGTTAGCAGTCTTGTTGTGCGTGGCCCCTTGGGCAAGAGTGACCATAATATGGTTGAGTTCATTAGGATGGAGAGTGACATTGTTAATTCAGAAACAAGGGTCTGAACTTAAAGAAAGGTAACTTTGAGGGTATGAGATGTGAATTGGCCAAGATAGACAGGCAATTGATTCTTAATGGATTGACGGTGGATATGCAATGGAAGACATTTAAAGACTGCATGCATGAACTACAACAATTGTTCATCCCAGTTTGGCAAAAAAATAAATCAGGGAAGGTAGTGCATCCGTGGATAACAAAGGAAATCAGGGATAGTATCAAAACAAAAGATGAAGCGTACAAATTAGCCAGAAAAAGCAGCCTACCAGAGAACTGGGAGAAATTCAGTCCAGCAGCGGAGGACAAAGGGCTTAATTAGGAAAGGGAAAATAGATTATGAAAGAAAACTGGCAGGGAACATAAAAACTGACTGCAAAAGCTTTTATAGATATGTGAAGAGAAAAAGATTAGTTAAAACAAATGTAGGTCCCTTGCAGTCAGAACAGGTGAATTGATCATGGAGAACAAGGACATGGCAGACCAATTGAATAACTACTTTGGTTCTGTCGTCACTAAGGAAGACATAAATAATCTGCCGGAAATAGCAGGGGACCGGGGGTCAAATGAGATGGAGGAACTGAGTGAAATCCAGGTTAGCCGGGAAGTGGTGTTAGGTAAATTGAATGGATTAAAGGCCGATAAATCTCCAGGGCCAGATAGGCTGCATCCCAGAGTACTTAAGGAAGTAGCCCCAGAAATAGTGGATGCATTAGTGATAACTTTTCAAAACTCTTTAGATTCTGGAGTAGCTCCTGAGGATTGGCGGGTAGCTAATGTAACCTCACTTTTTAAAATGGGAGGGAGAGAGAAAACGGGGAATTACAGACCAGTTAGTCTAACGTCGGTAGTGGGGAAACTGCTAGAATCAGTTATTAAAGATGGGATAGCAGCACATTTGGAAAGTGGTGAAATCATTGGACAAAGTCAGCATGGATTTATGAAAGGTAAATCATGTCTGACGAATCTTATAGAATCTTTCGAGGATGTAACTAGTAGAGTGGATAAGGGAGAACCAGTGGATGTGTTATATCTGGACTTTCAGAAGGCTTTCGACAAGGTTCCACATAAGAGATTAGTATACAAACTTAAAGCACACGGTATTGGGGGTTCAGTATTGATGTGGATAGAGAACTGGCTGGCAGACAGGAAGCAAAGAGTAGGAGTAAAAGGGTCCTTTTCACAATGGCAGGCAGTGACTAGTGGGGTACCGAAAGGCTCAGTGCTGGGACCCCAGCTATTTACGATATATATTAATGATTTGGACGAGGGAATTGAATGCAACATCTCCAAATTTGCGGATGACACAAAGCTGGGGGGCAGTGTTACCTGTGAGGAGGATGCTAGAAGGCTGCAAGGTGACTTGGATAGGCTGGGTGAGTGGGCAAATGCATGGCAGATGCAGTATAATGTGGATAAATGTGAGGTTATCCACTTTGGTGGCAAAAACAGGAAAGTAGACTATTATCTAAATGGTGGCCGATTAGGAAAAGGGGAGATGCAACCAGACCTGGGTGTCATGGGTGTTAAAAGTAGGCATGCAGGTGCGGCAGGCAGTGAAGAAGGCGAATGGTATGTTAGCATTCATAGCAAAAGGATTTGAGTATAGGAGCAGGGAGGTTCTACTGCAGTTGTACAGGGTCCTGGTGAGACCACACCTGGAGTATTGCGTACAGTTTTGGTCTCCTAATCTAAGGAAGGACATTCTTGCCATAGAGGGAGTACAGTGAAGGTTCACCAGACTGATTCCTGGGATGTCAGGACTTTCATATGAAGAAAGACTGGGTAGACTTGGTTTGTACTCGCTAGAATTTAGAAGATTGAGGGGGGATCTTATAGAAGCTTACAAAATTCTTAAGGGGTTGGACAGGCTCGATGCAGGAAGATTGTTCCCGATGTTGGGGAGTCCAGAACAAGGGGTCACAGTTTAAGGATAAGGGGGAAATCTTTTAGGACCGAGATGAGGAAAACATTTTTCACACAGGAAGTGGTGAATCTCTGGAATTTTCTTCCACAGAAGGTAGTTGAGGCCAGTTCATTGGCTATATTTAAGAGGGAGTTAGATGTGGCCCTTGTGGCTAAAGGGATCAGGGGGTATGGAGAGAAGGCAGGTACAGGATACTGAGTTGGATGATCAGCCATGATCATATTGAATGGCAGTGCAGGCTCGAAGGGCCGAATGGCCTACCCCTGCACCTATTTTCTATGTTTCTATGTTTCTATCTGTGGAGGGAAATGGACTAACGATGTTTCAGGTCGGGACCCTTTATTAGTCTGAAGAAGTGTCACAATCCAAAATGCATTCTATCCATTTTCCTCTACAATTGCTGCCTGCCTGCCAAGTTCCTCCAAAGTTTGCTTTGTGCTCATGATTCCAGCATCCAGTCTCTTGTGCCTCTACCCTCTTTTTGAATTACATGGGATTTTTGGCCAGAAATAGACAAATGTCTGTGTTTCTCATGTACATTAATTCAATATGCTGAACATCTTTTAGGAAATTTGCTGCAGCAAAGAGGGAATATTCAGACTTTGAGATCAATAATCACATTATTTTGACAGTATATTGAAAAGAGAGTAGCTAAGTTTAAGTTATGTGTAATTGACTGTCTGCGCTTAAGCACCATTGATAGGGTTTCAAACAAACCAGCAGTAACTTAAAATGGCATAATTACCAGTGAGAAAAAAGTAATTGGTCATGTCTAGGGCTCTAAGGTACCCAACTCACAGGGAGGAACAATGTTTCATACGAAAATAATTAAACCCCAACAAAATCAAATACAATGTGCATTGTCTGAAAATGACCTACTTGCTATTGCAGGTAAAAAAAAAATGCAAAAAGTCCAATATTAACATAAAATAGAAAACATTATTTGTGAGAGGAGGGAAAAGAGAAGAGAGGGCAAGTGAGAAATTGGTACAGTTATCTGCACTATCACAAAACATAAGTTCCACCCAGGATTATCATTGACATTAAATTGCTTTCATTAATTGAGCCTCGAACAAAAAATGCTGTTGTACAGCCTTTATCAGAATAAGAAAAATCAAATAATCTATATGATTTTTATGAATTAATATTGCTGTAAAATACTCATATACAAGCCAAGGGTCATTAGGGCTGCTGATAAAGTGCAATATGTTTAAAAATCATTTCACCAAGATGAACGATGAAAGTATGCATCAAAAAGACAAAGCTTTCTCACAAGAACTTTCCCCTTGCACATTACATGGTGCAGTTACAATTACTGGTAAATTCCAACGCTGTCTTCCTGAACTAGCCACATTTGCCTGAATTTGGCTCATAACCCACTTAACCTTTCTTTCCATGTACCCGAACAAATAGCTTTTAGAAGATGGAATTGTTTCTACCACTTCCTCTGGCAGCTCGTTCTATGTCACATCATTAACATCTTTATGAATCTTGAGGGCGCCATCTCAAGCTAAAATCACATCCTTTCTAAGACAATGGCAACCAGAATGGCACACAATATTTTGGACACAATTTTCCAGCCGCGGTCTCACCAATATTTTGTACAGCTGTAGCATGATGCCCTAACTCCCAAACTCAATGCCCTGTACAATGAAGGCAAGCATGCCATATACCTTCTTCAAATGTATAGGTCTTTTATGACAGTACATGAAATGTACTAAGCATATACTTATGTTCAGTAAACTATTCAAAACAAAGCAGCAAGAACAGTGATCGCTTTTCTCTGGCTGATGATGCTACCACAATCCACTGCTGCTTTCCAGACTGCCAACCAATAACATCATGCATCAGCTGATGCACAAGCAGTTCGCCAAGGCAGTGCCAGATGACCCAATATATCCACCTCACCTCTTCCTCAGTACAGTCATTAAAGGTAGGCTCTAATCAGAGGTGCAATGTTTTAGATGAAATATGAAACTAAAGCCTAAATTGATTTATGTGATGGACAAAAATAAAATCCCACTTCACTACTTCGAAGAGAAACAGGAAGCGAGTTACTCCTAGTGGGCTGGGCAACATTTTATTCTCAATCAACATCTTGAATTTAAATTGCCTGGTCATCAATACATTGCTGTTCATGAAACCTTGGAAAGTTAGAACACGATCAATTTTAGGAAGGCCCTTCACGCTTGTGCCCCCCCCCCCCCCCATAATGACTGAATGGCTGGCTCGAGCATCAATGGTGTTAAGTCTGCGCTATATCTGCCTAACAGCAATCCAGCAAATTCCTTACCTTTTCCCCCCAGAGCCAATGGGAATAGTTACATTGGTACACTTCATGATTTTACACAGCACTATCAGATCTCTCATCCTCCTTTGTTCCAAGGAAAACAACTCCAACATCGCCAGTCAAAGGAAAGTACTTAATTCTAAAGGGCCTGTCACACTTTCACGACCTAATTCACGACCTCTGCCGAGTTTGCCCTTGACTCATACTCGCAGCATGGTCGTCACGAGGTCGTAGGTAGGTCGTGATGCTAGTCGTAGATACATGTGGCATCAAGTGGGTCGGGGCGTTTTTCTAGCCCGATGAAAAATATCCACGAGTAAAAAAAGGTCTTGAATTAGGTCGTGAAAGTGGGACAGGCCTATTAAAATAATTTTTCTTAAATCTCTTCTGCACTCTCCCCAAAGCCTTCACATCTCTCCTAAAGAGTGGCACTCAAATCTGGGCACACGACTCCAGTTGAGGCCAATCCAGCAGGGACGTGCAGTCAGGGGAGGCAGAGCCTCACCTGTCATACTCCCAATGAAAATAGCTGTTAAGAAAAGTAAAGATAAATAAAATAAAATAAAATAAATATAAAGATTTTTCCACTGATGTGTTATAAATGTCATTTCTATATAAATCTATATGAATCAAATTTGCGCAGCTCCGCTGCAAATACAGGGAGAGATGAGCTGAGCCTCGCCTCTGATTGCGCAACCCCTCAGAAACTGGATGGAGCGCGGGCAATAAGCATGTGCATGTTACTATCTCTCTGTATGACACCAATATAATGTTTGTAAACCCCTTCATTACATGTCCTCGCCTTCCATAGCCCAGGTAGCTTATTTCACGTATCTTCTATATTACTAAAAGTCTGATCTTGACCGCTTTTGGCCCACTGTGCTGCGATTTCCGAGAGAACGCCGCCACCTACGGCCGTCATTTTTGGCCACCTCGCTCAGAGCCCCCCTCTGCCTTCCTGGACCGGAGGATTCTTCCCATTGATTACAAATCAGAGAGATATTAATGTTTTCAAAAAATTCACCATTCTCTCTGCTGCCCCTGCTGGAGGGAGGGGGAGGGACTATAAAACCAGGAAGTGGTGTGCCTCACTCAGTCTCTGCAAGATGGATGAAGCCAAAGGGTCACGTCTCTCTGAGCACTGAATAACACTGAACACATGTCTATTCAACTGTGAGTCCCCTTAATGTTGTTTGAAATGAAAATATGGTTTGTTTGAAGTAAAAAGGCACTGCCTGCAAATGGTTGTTTGGGTGCTTTGGCTTGAAGTTAAAAGGCACTACTCACTGCAAATGATGGCTTGGGTGCTTTAGTTTGAAGTTGAAAGGCACTACTTACTGCAAATGGTGGCTTGGGTGCTTTGGCCTGAAGTTGAAAGGCACTACTTACTGCAAATGGTGGCGGGTGCTTTGGCTTGAAGTTGAAAGGCACTACTTACTGCAAATGGTTGCTTGGGTGCTTTGGCTTGAAGTTGAAAGGCACTACTGCAAATGCACTTACTTCCTGTTTGCACTGTATATTGATTTTAGATAAAACGCTACCACTTACGGCTGTGATTTTTGGCCATCTTACTCAGTCCCCCTCTGCTCAGCAGGTGCAGAGAATTCTTCCCATCAGTGAAAAATAAAAGTGTTATTAGTGTTTAAAAATGTTGAGAATCTCTCTCCTGTCAATCACGCCATGAAGGCCACACCTTTTCCGGTGGGAGGGGGAGGGGTTATAAAACCCAGAAGTGTGGGTGTGGCTCAGTCTCTGCATGATGGGGGAGGGAGAGGTCACGATTCTGTCCGAGCTGTGAATCAACTGAACACACTGAATGTCTACTGAACTGTGAGTTTGATGTTTTGTGTGGTTTTATGGTGGTTTCACCCTGCATGAAATGGTATGAAGCTGCATTTGAATTTGGTGGCCTTGCACCCTGCTTGAAGTGGAATGAAACTGCACTTGAATTTGGCGGCCTTGCATCCTGCTTGAAGTGGTATGAAACTGCACTTGAATTTGGTGGCCTTGCACCCTGCTTGAAATGGTAGGAAAATGGATTTGAATTTGGTGGCCTTGCACCCTGCTTGAAATGGAATTTCAAGGAATAGCCATGAGTCAACTACCAGCCGTGAGTGAGCTGCCAGCAGATCAGGCTTGAGGGATTGAGCTGCCTCCCCAAGAACCCATACCAGCGCTCCAGAAAGCCCCCCCCCCACTGGCCACCAATATTGGAATTGGTGGAGAGGTGGAATATTGCGTCAGGGGACCAGCCCTCCCGTGTGAACATGGGACCCAACGGGTCCCACTTAGTCTAGTCAATTACTAAATTAAGATGCAATCCCTTCAAGCTCCACCTCCAGCCAAGATACTCTAACTTCTCATCACCGTAATTTTTCCTATTGGTATTAACACTTCACACTTGTTCTATTATACAGATTTTTAGTGCACATTTCTTAAAACAATTTGACACAATACCGTTATATTGCACATGCACTATAGCCAAATTTCCAAAAAAAAACATTGCATACACTCAACACATAAAACAAATTATTCTGTTCAGAATACCAACTTCAGTAAAAATTCAGTACAATTGCGTTCGTCAGCTACCTTCCCAGGCCAACACAAACAGTACAAAAGTCATTTCTATCAAATCGAATTTACAATTAAAAAAAAATTTATAAATACAATAGTATGTGGACTCTTTATACAGTGCCCTCCATAATGTTTGGGATAAAACCCATCACTTATTTAATTGCCTCTGTACTCCACAATTAGAGATTTGTAATAGAAAAAAATCAAATGTGGTTAAAGTGCATATTCTCAGATTTTAATAAAGGTCATTTTTATACATTTTGGTTTCACCACGTATAAATTACAGCAGTGTTTATACAGTCCCCCCATTTCAGGGCACAATAATGTTTGGGACACAGCAATGTCATGTAAATGAAATTAGTCATGTTTAGTATTTTGTTGCATATCCTTTGCATGCAATGACTGCTTGAAATCTGCGATTCATGGACATCACCAGTAGTTGGGTGTCTTCTCTGGTGATGCTCTGCCAGGCCTGTATTACAGCCATCTTCAACTTATGCTTGTTTTGGGGGCTAGTCCCCTTCAGTTTTCTCTTCAGCATATAAAAGGCATGCTCAATTGGGTTCAGATCGAGTGATTGACTTGCCCACTCAAGAATTTTAGCCTTGAAAAACTCCTTTGTTGCTTTAGCAGTATGTTTGGAATCATTGTCTTGCTGTAGAATGAACTGCCGGCCAATGAGTTTTGAGGCATTTGTTTGAACTTGAGCAGATAAGATGTGTCTAAACACTTCAGAATTCATTATGCGACCACCATCAGCAGTTGTATCATCAATGAAGATAAGTGAGCCAGTACCTTCAGCAGCAAGATGGATTACTCTCACGCAAACGTGTAGTACGCTCATGGGCGGATTCATGGGCGATTTTATGACTCATTTTAGCAACCTGCCCCCGCCATCTTGTTCCGCCATTTTGCTCCGCCCTCTTGCTTCCGGCCAAAGATTGGATCCGCAGCGGGGAGAATGAGTGCGGGGCCCGGGGCAGCGGGGAGAGAGAGTGCGGGGCAGCGGGGAGAAGGAGTGCGGGGCCCTGGGCAGCGAGGAGAGAGAGTGCGGGGCAGCGGGGAGAGGAGTGCGGGGCCCGGGGCAGCGAGGAGAGAGAGTGCGGGGCAGCGGGGAGAAGGAGTGCGGGCAACGGGAGAGGGAGAGGGGCATATGAGGGGGGGAGACATTGTAGTGAGGGGGCAGGCGAGGGAGTGCCGGGGGGGATAAGGCCTAGTGTGTGTGTAGTTGCGGGGAGGTTTACAATGTTTCTTATTTACAATGTTTCTTATTTAATGTCCCTTGTCTAGTCTGAAATAAAGTTCATTATTGGATCAGAAAAAATATAATTGTGTGTGTTATATGATTATATACATTTATATAATTTTCATGTATGTGTGTTTATAAACATTTTATTCTTTAACAAGAATTAACAGAATTATGAACTAACAGAATTATGAATCTAACCCTATATCACGCACAAAAAGTTCCGCAATCACCCTGCGAGTCGGGTCGGTTCCGGTTACTACAAAATCAACTCAAACACTGCTTGTGAACCATTTAAAAAGAAATGATTTAAAAAACATTAAAAAAGACAATTACCAGAATCAAATGTTATTGTTGACAAGAAGTATGAACTGACAGATTTATGAATCTAACCCACACAAACTGTTGCCCCACAACATTGATTACACTGCGAGTCGGTTCGGGTCAGGTAGGCTCAGGTTACTAAAATGGGCGTGGAAAAATGCCCATGATCCCCTCCATAGCGTACTACACGTCAGTCCATTGCATTTCGCAGGAGTAGCCTATCTTGCTCCGCTATAAGATCTTTGGCCATACATGCCCAGGCCATAACACCCCCACCACCACGTTTCACAGATGACAAATTGTAACCTGGCCATCCTATATTTGCGGCTAACCAGTGGTTTGCATCTTGCAGTGTAGCCTCTGTATTTCTGTTCATGAAGTCTTCTGTGGACAGTGGTTATTGACAATTCCACAACCGACTCCTGAAGCGTGTTTCTGATCTGTCGGACAGGTGTTTGGGGATTTTTCTTTATTATAGAGAGAATTTTTCTGTCATCAGCTGTGGAGGTCTTCCTTGGCCTGCCAGTCCCTTTGCGATTAGTAAGCTCACCAGTGCTCTTTCTTCTTAATGATGTTCCACACAGTTAATTTGCTAAGCCTAGGGTTTGGCTGATATCTCTAACGGTTTTATTCGTGTTTTTCCAGTCTCATAATGGCTTATTTGACTTTCATTAGCACCCTTTGGTCCTCATGTTGATAAACAGCAATACGTTTCCAAGGGTGATAGAAAAACTGGAGGCAAGTCTAGGTGCTGAAAGCTCTCCTATACCTGCATTAAGGAGACATTTAAACACACCTGAGCAATTACAAATACCTGTGAAGCCATGTCCCAAACATTATGGTGCCCTGAAATGGGGGGACTATGTATAAACACAACTGTAATTTCTACCTGGTGAAACCAAAATATATAAAAATACCCTTTATTAAAATCTGACAATGTGCACTTTAACCACATGTGATTTTTTTCTATTACAAATCTCAAATTGTGGAGTACAGAGGCAAATAAATAAATGGGTCTTTGTCCCAAACATTATGGAGGGCACTGCACATGTCACTTTGTCCTTGGAGTTCACTTGCTTCTACCACCTCTCAGCATCATCCCTGCACACAATAGTGTATTAATCAAAATGTTAATGCCACAGTTTACCTTTCACAATCCTATCAGATCCCCCTTCTAATTTAGTATTTCTCCCATAATCTCCTGTCAGTAATGTGTTTGTTCGCAGGTAGCCATTATTCTAGTCATAGATGTGGCATTAAGGTTCATCTAATGCTCCCCACTATTACATTTTACTGCCTCTTTATTTTCATTTATCAGATATCCTTGTCCACTCTTCTTCAAATATACTTGCTAAACAGGTCACAACAATTACATTCAACAGATTACATCTAGCTAGAGGCATGTTTTCAGCAAAGTTCTACAATAAGCGTCCTCTCACTTAATTTTTAGTTAGGACTTGGTCCAGACTCAGCAAAATCAAGATCACACTCGTGTTACAAAACTAAGATCATTTCATACCAGAAAAAGTAATCATTTTAGTGAACATTAGGATCATCAACTTGCAGACGTCTTCATAAACATGTGCTGATCTCTATCAACTGTTGATATATTTTTGCAGCTGCTACAATCTGATAGTTAAAATCCAATTCACAATTTTTTATATTCAGCAAAGCAGTCACCCTTATACAATTTTATACATTTTAAGCAACCAGTCACCATTATACTTGACAGTTAGTTATAGTATGTGTTTTTTTAAATGACTCATGGTTCCCACACTGGGACCAAATTGCAGACAGTGGTATTATAATCCAATCAAAAAGCATGGATAATGAATGGAGCCAGTTTCACACCAGGCCACTACTGTTCACACCTAGCTCCAGGAACATAGTCAAGTGGAGGCTGGAACAAATTGGATCCCCTCACTTCAAATAGGTCTCACCTTTCGCGCAATCAAATTGTTCACAGATGTTCAATTCAGCCAAATGTGCTAAATTTTACAGATTATTCATTTGATTTCTAATCTTCAATCAATGCATCAACTCTACAGTTCACAAGGCATGTATCGATGTAGTTGAACGGCAATGATATTTTCTCATTCCATATGTAATAATTTTCCATTGACAGAAAAGGATGGGTTTGCAAGAAGATTATTCTTTTTTTTCTAATGGTTTATCTGATAAGAAACATGTTAGCATGGAACAGGCCCTTCGGCCCAACTTGCCCACGCCAATCAACGCCAGTCCTCCATCTGCACTGCTCCCACCTGCCTGCATTTGGCCCATATCCATCTAAACCCATCCTATTCATGTACTTGTTTAAATGTTTCTTAAATGTTGCGATAGTACCTGCCTCAACCATCAACTCCAGCTGCTTGTTCCATACACCCAACACCCTTTGTGTAAAAAAAGTTACCCGTCAGGCTCCTCTTAAATCTTTCCCTCACCTTAAACCAATGTCCTCTGGTTCTCAATTCCCATACTCTGGGCAAAAGACTTGCATTTACCCAATCTTTTCCTCTCATGATTCTGTACACTTCTATAAGATCACTCATCATCCTCCTGCGTTCTAAGGAATAAGGTCTTAGCCTGCTCAACATTTCCTTATACCCTCGACCTGGCACCATCCTCAAATCTTCTCTGCACCCTTTCCAGCTTGACAACATCTTTCTTATAACATGACCAAAATTGAACACAGTACTCCAAATGTGTCCTTACCAATGCCTTAGATAACTGTAACATGACCTCCCAACTTCTGTACTCAATACTCTTATTTATGAAGGCGAAGGTGCCAAAAGCCTTTTTAACCACCCTATCCACCTGTGATGCCACTTTCAAGGAATTATGGAGCTGCACTCCTCAATCCCACTTCTCTACAACACTTCCCAGTGCCCTGCTTTTCAGTGCTTAGGTCCTGCCTTTGTTAGACTTCTCAAAATATAACACCTCACATTTTCTCTATTAAATTTCATCAACCATTCCTCACCTCCCTGCCCAATCGATCAAGATCCTGCTGCAATTTTTGACAGCTATCTTCACTATTTACAATACCACTCACTTTTGTGTCATTTGCAAACTTGCTAATCATGCCTTGTGCATTCTCATCCAAATCATTGACATAGATGACAAACTGAGTCCAGCACTGAACGCTGAAATACACCACTAGTCATAATCCTCTAGTCTGCAAAAAAAAAAAAAAACATTCCACCAACACCCTCTGCTTCCTTCCATGAAGTCCATTCATCAATCTCACTTTTGATCCCATGCGATCTAATCTTCCAGAGCAATATGGCTGCAATCTTCTCGGCTTCAGCGCAATACTGAAAAATCATTGCAAATACATAAGCCCTGTCATTCAAGAGCATTGGGGTGAAGGGGTTGGTGTAGGTGATGTAATGTATGGCTAGGGAAGTGTGTTTGTGGATGGATGGACCAGAGAGGCACTGGTCATCCTGGTATCCTTACTGAAAGTTGTCCAACATGAGCAGAACAGATTAACTAGTTATTATCACAATGTTATTTTTGGACCTTGAAGTGAGCCCACAAGAACAGATATGAAAGGTGTCCAAAAATTAAAAGAAAGTTATTGTGAAGCAATTTCAAATTACTACACGAAGGCCAGGAGAAGCCATACCCAAATGTATCTTTCTTACTATTTCACTTCATGCCAAGTTTACATAACCTAATATTTTCTGATGGTATTTGATGGCAAAGAAACGTTTCAAAATCAGAAGGATGTAGTCAGTCAGTGCAGGTATACTCAATCAATTATTTTCATTCAAAGAGGCAAAGTGAAGCTGTTATTCATCTGATCAGGTTGTACACTACTTTTAGAGATTATAAAATTTAAATATAAATTACGACTGCCTCAATTTTTTCTGCAACATGCCCTGTAACCATATCAGTTGCCCCTCCAACACCTAGCTCAATCCCATATGTTGTTCTGTGCTGAGTTAGACAATTCCATGCATAGCAATGGTCCCAGGCTCTCAGAACAGGAAAAGTGAATGAATTACCTCCATTTCTTAGTAATAATTTCTTCAATCTATCCATCAAACCATCAAGCCATCAAGCCATCAAACCATCAAACATTTACATAGAAAAGTAGAAAATAGGTGCAGGAGGCCATTCGGCCCTTCGAGCCAGCACCGCCATTCATTGTGATCATGGCTGATCGTCCCCAATCAATAACCCGTGCCTGCCTTCGCCACATATCCCTAGATTCCACTAGCCCCTAGAGCTCTATCTAACTCTCTCTTAAACCCTCCACTGCCATCTGTGGCAGGGAATTCCACAAATTCACAACTCTCTGGGTGAAAAAGTTTTTTTCTTAAGAACCCCTTCATCCTTCTAAACTCCAGTAAATACAAGCCTAGTCTTTTCAATCTTTCCTCATATGACAGTCCCGCTATCCCAGGGATCAATCTCGTGAACCTACGCTGCACTGCCTCAATCACAAGGATGTCCTTCCTCAAATTAGGAGACCAAAACTGTACACAATACTCCAGATGTGGTCTTACCAGAGCCCTATACAACTGCAGAAGAACCTCTTTACTCCTATACTGAAATCCTCTTGTTATGAAGGCCAACATTCCATTAGCTTTCTTCGCTGCTGCTGTACCTGCACGCCAACTTTGTGACCGGTGTACAAGGACACCCAGGTCTTGCTGTCCCTCCCCCTTACCTAACCTAACCGCATTGAGATAATAATCTGCCCCCTTGTTTTTGCCGCCAAAGTGGATAACCTCACATTTATCTATATTATACTGCATCTGCCACGCATCTGCCCACTCACTGAACCTGTCCAGGTCACCATGCAACCTCCTAACATCCTCTTCACAGTTCACACTGCCACCCAGCTTTGTGTCATCTGCAAACGTGCTAGTGTTGCTCCTAATTCCCTCTTCCAAATCATTAATATATGGTAAACAGTTGCGGCCCCAACACTGAGCCTTGCGGCACTCCACTCGCCACTGCCTGCCATTCTGAAAAGGACCCGTTCACTCCTACTCTTAGCTTCCTGTCTGCCAACCAATTTTCTATCCGCGTCAACACCCTACCCCCAATACCATGTGCTCTAAATTTAGTGACCAGTCTCCCGTGCGGGACCTTATCAAAGCCTTTCTGAAAGTCTAGATACACTACATCCACTGGTTCACCTTCATCCATTTTACTTGTCACATGCTCAAAAAAGTCCAGAAGATTAGTCAAGCATGATTTTCCTTTCATAAATCCATGATGACTTGGACTAATCCTTTTACCACTATCCAAATACCCCATTATTACCTCTTTAATAATTGACTCCAGCATCTTTCCCAACACCGAAGTCAGGTTAACTGTAATTCCCCGTTTTCTCTCTCGCTCCTTTCTTGAAAAGTGGGATTTTTTGAAAAAATGCAAAAGTGATCAAAGACAAGGCTCAGCTATGATACTATCTATGCTTCCACTCCAAAACCATTGAAGAAAAGCATGCTAACAATTACAATCTGGATAGATAAAATGCTGGAGCAACTCAGCGGTCAGTCAGCAACTCTGGAGAAAATAAATAGGTGACGTTTCAGTTGGAGACCCTTCCTCAGACAATCTGTGGAGTGGGGAAACTAGAGGTATAAAAAGGTACAGAACAAATCAGAGCCAGCACCAATGACTCAGGAAAGGAACCCACAATGGTCCATTGTTGGCTGTGGAAGAGGTTATAATGAAGGGATGTGAACAATGAATTTAGCAGAACTACTAGAGAGGGGGAGGGATGGAGAGAGAAGGAATACAAGGATTACTTGAAATTAGATCAATCAATACTCATACCGCTGGGTTGTAAGCTGCTCCAGCGAAATACAAGGCACTTTTGGGTGGGTGGGTGATGTTTTGGGTCAGGACCTTTCTTCAGAAGAAATGTCACCCATCCTTTTTCTCCAGAGATACTGCCTGACCTGCTGAATTTAGTTTATGTTTAGAGATACAGCGCAGAAACAGTTCCTTTAGCCAACTGAGTCTGAGCTAACGGGCGATCCCCATACACTAGCCGATCCTACACACTATGGACAACTTACAATTTCGCAAGCCATTTAACCAACAAACCTGTATGTTTTTGGAGTGTGTGAGGAAACCGGAGCTACTGGAGAAAACCCACGTGGTCACAGGAAAAACATACAAACTCCATACAGACAGCACCCATAGTCAGGATTGAAGAAATTCTCTAAAGGACTGACTTCTGTTGAAATGCGATTATGAGTTATCTTCTACTCCCCAGGTAGGGTGACCCAATTCCATTAAAGTCTACATCTTTTTTGAGGAAACTGAAAATATCTTTGGACTGTTGTCCCCATCTTCCTACAGATCTCTTTGCATAGTGGAGTTTGGAATAAGTACTTGTTTTGCTAGTCTGGTGCCATGCATGAGAATTATATTGATACTGGGAATTTTGGTGTTGGAGCAAATAGTGACATTGGTTTGCAAATACTGCCAATCAATTGATTGCACATACTGCCAATCAACATGGAGAATTCTACTGAGGCAACATTGGTGTTATTTTACTGATGATTTAAGGTGTCTGTTGTAAGTTTGACCATGACTTCAAAGCATACAGGAAAGTGGGGATGACAGCTGCTCAGTCATTCCATAAGGACTAAACTGTGTTATTAATAGCCCATAAAGAAATGCAGCAGGCTCATCAAGATGCCTGCATCTTGCAAAAAACGTTTAAATTAAGTTGGTTATTTGGTTAAAAGAACAATAGACAATAGGTGCAGGAGTAGGCCATTCGGCCCTCCGATCCAGTACCGCCATTCACCGTGATCATGGCTGATCATCCATATTCAGTACCCCGTTCCTGCCTTCTCACCATATCCCCTGACTCCGCTATCTTTAAGAGCTCTATCCAACCCTCAACAATGCTGGCCAAGCTCATACAGTCTCTCCAATGCTCTGTTCAATTTCTGTCTTACAAAGCCACAGGCATGAAGATTCTAGATGCAATCTCTGCATGGCACAGTGGTGCAACTAGTAGAGTTGCTACCTCACGGCATCGGAGATCTCAGTTCATTCCTGCTCTCGGATGTTATATGTTCTCCCTGTGGCTGTGTGGACTTTCTCTGGGGGTTTCAAGTCTGAAGGGTCCTGGCCCATAACATCACCTATCCATATTTTCCATAGATGCTGCCTAGCCAGCTGAATTACTCCAGCACCTTGGGTCTTCTTTTCTGGGTGTTCTTGTTTCCTACCAAAGACGCCAGTGGTCTGGGTACAAACCTGCTCTCGGGTACTATACAAAGATTCCCCGTTCTTCCTGTGGCTGTGCGGACTTTTTTTTCCAGGGTGTTTGTTTCCTCCCAAAGATGTCATATGATGAAAGAATGGAGCGACTGGGCTTGTATTCACTGGAATTTTGAAGGATGAGATCTTATAGGAACATATAAAATTATTAAGGGATTGGACACACTAGATGCAGGAAACATGTTCCAGATGTTGGGGGAGTCCAGAACCAGGGGACACAGTTTAAGGATATGGGGTAGGCCATTTAGAACTGAGATGAGGAAAAACTTTTCACACACAGAGTTGTAAATTTGTGGAATTCTCTGCCTCGGAAGGCAGTGGAGGCCATTTTACAGGATGCATTCAAAAGAGAGAGATAGAGCTCTTAGGGCTAGCGGAATCAAGGGGTATGTGGAGAAAGCAAGAATGAGGTATTGATTGTGGATGATCAGCTATGTTCACATTGAATGGCGGTGTTGGCTCGAAGGGCCGAATGGCCTACTCCTGCACCTATTGTCTATGTATCTATGGTGGTGCAGTAAATTAACCGATCATTTCAAATTGCCTTCAGTGTGTGAGTGAGTGGTAGAATCTGGGGGGAACGGATGGGAACATTTTGGAGAATTTAGAAAATTGGATTAATATAGGATTAGTGTGAACAGGTGGTTGACGTTCCATGCATATTCAGTGAACCGAAAGGCCTGTTTCCATGTGATATTTCTCCAGGACTCTTGTCAATTCACATAAGCATGCAGGCTGCTACTTATAGCTTCAGAACGCACAAGGTAAAAGAAACACCAAGATAAAATACAACCATAGGTCCTATTCTCAAATAGAAAGTAATCATTTCAAGGTTTCGAGGGAGATGGGCCAAGGTGGGATGAACACAGTTGGGGCATCTTGGTCGGCTTGGACAAGTTGGGCTGAAGAACCTCTTTTCCGTGCTGTATAACTCTCCGAGTATTTCTGCAGGAAAGGTATATGCCAGTCAATGGCAAGATCAACTTCATTTGTGATATCGCAGCAAAGAATTATTTGGTAGTCATTCAAATTTCATTTAAAAAAAGCCTGCTGAGTCAACTACATGGAGTCCACTACACCCCACTGAACTAAACTACAAAGACGTCATTCTGCAGCAATGAGGCTCATTTTAAAATTACTGGGTGCAAGATAAAGAGTTTCTGCAGCAGTGAACTATACATGCAGATCTGAAACACTAGGTCTCTGCAAGGCTAACCTGTAGAGGAAGGTACTCAATGATAATATGTAGAGATAATTCCAAATAATGATGGTTTAAAAATAAAACCGCTTAACAATTGGTGCGCTTCAACAGACAAAACAGCGTATCAAGTTCAAATTTTGGCTTAAAGACAAACATTATTCAAATAACAAACGTAGTCAAAGACACTGCACAGAAAAAGAGCTACACCCCACTGAAACACTCATTTACTATAATTCCATTTTATTCTCCTCAGATTCCCATGTACTTTCTGCAGATTCCACCACTCACTTGCATGTTAGAGACAATATACAGGGCATGTCAGCCTGCACATCTTTGGGATCTGAGGGGAAAACCAAAGCACACAGTGGAAACACACAGAAGAACTTGCAAATTCCACACATGCAGGAGTTCCACATCAGACCCTGGGTTGTGGAAGCAGTGAGGCAACAACTTCAGTAGCTGGGCAATTGTGTGCCCTCAATGTACTAAGACAAGTCAGTAAGAAAAATACGTAGGTCAAATAATCTAAATGGAGTGATGGAACAAATAGATATGGGAGAACATAAACAAAATTATTAAAAGCAGGAATGCACGTTAATAGGAACTTGCAAAACATGCTCGAGCTTCCATCGTTCTTCCTGATGCGCCTTTCCCTCATATTTCTATCTAGCTCACGTTTAATGCACCTATACCAAGCACCCTGTGTCAAAAGGTTAGGTTACAAAGCTGCAAAGATAATTTTGCAAGGAAGATACAATGCAAAATTATGCCCATCTAATAGAAGTTGAGGAGTAATTATATGTTTGGATATTTGCACTTTAGGTTCAAATTTAGAATAACATCAGAATAACATAACTCATGAGCTCAGTGTCACAGGGAATACTTGGGACAAATAGTATAGGTGCATGTAATGGGTGCTAGATAAGCATGAGAGAAAATAGCATTAGGAAGAAAGATGAAAGAAAACTCAAACAGGCAACTAGGTCCAATACGGACTGAATGGGAGAATGGTTTGTCTTCAAATTAAATGCATTATTGCTATTTGCTGAGAGATTATTTTTAATATGCTGGTTAGCAGCTGAAGAACAATTTAAAAAAAAAGCTTATTCCATTCTTTGCTTCCATTATTTAATACCTTATACAATCTCAGGATTCCTCAAAGAATTTTAAAGCCAATGAATTTAGGTATAATAGCTAATGCAATGTACTAAATGCAGCAGCCAATGTCTGCTAAAACAGCAATTAAATAACTTGAGCGTTTTCTATTGGTGAAATATTTATCAAGGCACTTCCTGAAATTTGGATCAGGAAGAAAGATGGCTCAAGCAAGCAAATATGCATATTTTGTAAGTTCCTATTAACGTGCATTCCCACTTTTAATAATTTTGTATTTTTTCCCCATATTTGTTCCATCACTCCAATTAGATTTAGTCTGAGGAAGGGTCTCGACCCAAAACGTCACCCATTCCTTTTCTCCAGAGATGCTGCCTGTCCTGCTGAGTTACTCCAGCATTTTATGTGTACCTTCGGTGTAAACCAGCATCTGCAGCTTTCCTACACGTACTCCATTTAGATTATTTGACGGACGTATTGTTATTATTAGAGCCAGGATGTTTAGGCACTAAAAAACTCTGAAATGGGCGGGCAAAAAGGCATAATAAAAATTACAAAAAGGCATGAAAAGGGAATTTATTGACAAAAAGAGGCAAAAAGGCATGTATTTCCATCACCAAAATATGGTTAAAATGATAATATAAAGGTATACTACATTAAATTACCAAAGCTGCCTGGTTGCACATAATTACTAGCATTTTTTCCAAATTATCTGGTGTTAAACTATGCCGTCTGTCAGACAGAATATGCTTCAGTTGTGAAAAACTTCTTTCTACCTCAGCTGAGGTCACTGGTGCATACCCGAAACAAGTGGCAAACTCATGTCATGTCATGTCATATCATGTCGATATCTTGTGCATTACAACTACCTTTGAGAACTTTAGCTGTTTTGTATTTCATCAAGATCTTTGTTAGTTAATATCATTCTCACATTTTCCTTGTATGTCTTTATCTACATCGCCAGAAAAATTATGAATATCGTCAGTTACTTTGTTGAAAACATGCAAGTTAATCATTAATGTTTTGCCACATTTCTCAAGGGAAGTGATAGCTTGTGGGAAGTTTGCAAAATTGGAAGCAATAAACACAAGATCGCGGTGGAGGGATTTTTCTGCATGATTTCACTGACGATCCCGACTGCAGCAGATTCTTCTTCTTCAAAACAGTTGACGATTTATTTTATCTTTTCAAAATTTGCAACATTGTAGTGTACAGCAGAGAGCCATGTACCCCACCTAGTCAGAACGGGCTGAGGAGGTAGAGGAATCTCAGGTGCCAATTCATTGAACAAGGATGGGGTAGAAGCCCAAAGGGTAGGATGGGGCAGAAGCCCAAAATGTAATGCCTGGACTGTTTTTTCGCCAATGGTTATCCGGGATCTAGTTAATTAAATTACTTCTTTTTTTTCATTTCACAGTCACTAAAACAAGTGGTATTGTAACTATGTACTTTTCAGAGGCGATCTATACATTTTATTTGTTACTTGTTGGCTTACATGTATGCAATTTTATATTAAAATGTAGCTTTGATCTGTTTGGTCCATTAACTCGCATGCACTTTTTAAGCGCACATTTTGATTACTTTCCATTCTACCATAGCGATATAAAGTCTATAATAGACTGTATTTATATTTCTATAATTCTACAAACCTTTGCTGGGAACCTTGGGCTCACCCAAATTGTTCCCAATTGGGCCCCGCACCTCCTAAGGCCGGCCCTGCACAAAAAGCTGGAGTCACTCAGCGGGACAGGCAGCATCTCTGGATAGAAAGAATAGGTGAGGTTTCGGGTCTCAACCTGAAACGTCACCCATTCCTTCTATCCATAGATGCTGCCTGCCCCGCTGAGTTGTTCTAGCATTGTGCCTATCTTCACTATCTAATGAGCTCTGCTAGAACTTAAATCCGAGATTGAACAAGATCCAAGTCAGTTATGATGTTCTCTATAGTCAAATTATGAGTACCCAAGTTCACTTATTGAGGCACTGTATACATAGGATTGGTAGGACCATGGTGCAATAAAGCCACCGACTTCAGGAGCAGAAATTGCAAAACTTGAGAAAACAAAATCTTTAACATTGATCTCAGTACTACAACCATGAAAGGCAATGAATGATGAAATCTGGTTAAAAGCATATTTTACAATTCTCAAACGTGCTGATTGAGCAGAGACTTATAAAACAGGTCATATTTATTATCTCTGATTTTCCTGTTAATAATATCATTGCATAAATAATCTCAAATATTTGGTGAATGGCTGGGGTGGGGGGGAGATCAGGATGGGAAAGTCAAAAGTACCGTTGTTAAATCGGCATTTAAGGGAATGCAGTGACCTTGTAGAATGTGCAGTGTTAAGTAATCCAAATAATAGAAGCTTTGACAAACCAAAATCAGGTCACAAAAGTTGCTTTCTATTTCTTTAAATTTAAATGGCTCAGGGATAATCTAATTGAGGTGATAAAATAATGTGAGATTACACTTAGTAGACTTTTTTTTATATATAGAGGGTGGTTCACAAGCCTTCTCTGTCAACAGCATGATGGATAATGTACAGATAAATGACTTTGAAGCACTGATTAACCTTGGTCTAAATGAATGACGAAACTGGTTCATGGGTTGAATGGCTGACTGCTGTTCCAATGTTAATTAAATGTGCAGGTGTCAGTCCAGATGTGGGCAGGCAATAGCATGAGCAACGCTCAGCTATTTCAAGTTTCACAAGGTTGGGGGCAGCGGGGTTGTGAAGCTGCAAAATTACAATTCATTTACTTCTGAATTTTACCACAGAATTCCTGTCGGGATTATCTGAGAATTATAATCTCACCATCTTCCACCCTCAGCATTGAACAGCAGAACTGTGATGGAATGCCCTTTTCCACACATTGCTTTAAGCATGCATGACTCCTCAGGCAATCCATGTTATAAGTTGCTGGAGAGCACATAAGGCCATTAGCAAGAATTGTTACAGCAAGATTTGAAAGATCATTATTGTTAAAAAAATATTTCAATACATTAAGGTTGTTCGAATGAGAAAAAAATCAACGTGACATACTCAAATTGCACCCTAAACAGAGTGCTTCCTGGATTTCATGGCAGCAAAAGATTTCCAGAAAGCATGGACAAAGACACGTTTTGGCATGACATCAATTTTTTTCACCCATACTTGCTACATTGAAGGCAAAGAATTAAAATATGATTTAGTATGCTTCTGCTAATTATGCTCCAAAGATCTTTTTTCTGAAGAAACGCTTCCTAATTTAAAATCTAATTATAAAATACAGTGCCCTCCATAATGTTTGGGACAAAGACCCATCATTTATTTATTTGCCTATGTATTCCACAATTTGAGATTTGTAATAGAAAAAAATCACATGTGGTTAAAGTGCACAGCGTCAGATTTTATTAAAGGCCATTTTTATACATTTTTGTTACACCATGTAGAAATTACAGCTGTGTTTATATATAGTGCACCCATTTCGGGGCACCATAATGTTTGGGACACATGGCATCACAGGCATTTGTAATTGCTCAGGATATTGAATTGCCTCCTTAATGCAGCAGATGGAGTTTAATGCTGATAAGTGTGAGGTGCTACATCTTGGCAGGACAAATCAAAATAGGACATGCATGGTAAATGGTAGTGAATTGAGGAATGCAGTTGAACAGAGGGATCTAGGAATAACTGCACAGTTCCCTGAAGGTGGAATCTCATGTAGATAGGGTGGTAAAGAAAGCTTTTGGTGTGCTGGCCTTTATAAATCAGAGCATTGAGTATAGAAGTTGGGATGTAATGTTGAAATTGTACAAGGCATTGATGAGGTTCAATTCTGGAGTATGGTGTACAATTTTATTTGCCTAATATAGGAAGGATGTCAACAAAATAGAGAGAGTACAGAGGAGATTTACTAGAATGTTGCCTAGGTTTCAGCAACTAAGTTACAGAGAAAGGTTGAACAAGTTAGGTCTTTATTCTTTGGAGCGCAGAAGGTTAAGTGGAGACTTGATAGAGGTCTTTAAAATGATGAGAGGGATAGACAGAGTTGACGTGGATAAGCTTTTCCCACTTAGAGTAGGGAAGATTCAAACAAGAGGACATGACTTGAGAATTAAGGGACAGAAGTTTAGGGGTAACATGAGGGGGAACTTCTTTACTCAGAGAGTGGTAGCTGTGTGGAATGAGCTTCCAGTGGAGGTGGTGGAGGCAGGTTCGATTTTATCATTTAAAAATAAACTGGATAGTTATATGGACGGGAAAGGAAAAAAGGGTTATGGTCTGAGTGCAGGTAGATGGGACTAGGGGAGAATAAGTGTTCGGCACGGACTAGAAGGGCCGAGATGGCCTGTTTCCGTGCTGTAATTGTTATATGTTATATGTTATAACAGAGCTCTCAGCACCTAGACTTTCCACCAGTCTTTCCATCACCTTTGAAAACTTTTATTGCTGTTTATCAACACACGGACCAAAGTTGTGCCAATGAAAGTCAAAGAAGCCATTATGAAACTGAGAAACAAGAATAACCCTGTTAGAGACATCAGCCAAACCTTAGGCTTACCAAAATCAACTGTTTGGAACATAATTAAAAAGAGCAATGGTGAGCCTTCTAATCGCAAAGGGACTGGCAGGCCAAGGAAGACCCCCACAGCTGATGACAGAAGAATTCTCTCTATAATAAAGTAAAATCCCCAAACACCTGTCCACAGAAGACTTCATGAACAGAAATACAGAGGCTACACCAAGAAGTTTGCCAAGAAGTACTTCAAAGAGCAACCACAGTTCTGGAAAAAGGTCTTGTGGACAGATGAGATGAAGATTAACTTATATCAGAGTGATGGCAAGAGCATAGTATGGAGGAGAGAAAGAACTGCCCAAGATCGAAAGCATACCACCTCATCCATGAAACACGGTGGTGGGGGTGTTATGGCCTGGGCATGTATGGCTGCTGAAGGTACTGGCTCACTTATCTTCATTGATGATACAACTGCTGATAGCATTATAGTAGCATAATGAAATGAAGTGAATACACACATCCTATCTGCTCAAGTTCAAACAAATGCCTCAAAACATTGGCCGGCAGTTCAATCTACATCAAGACAATGATCCCAAACATACTACTAAAGCAACAAAAGAGTTTTTCAAATCTAAAAAATGGTCAATTCTTGAGTGGCCAAGTCAATCACCTGATCTGAACACAATTGAGCATGCCTTTTATATGCTGAATAGAAAACCAAAAGGGACTAGCCCCAAAAACAAGCACAAGCCAAAGATGGCTGCAATACATGCCTGTCAAAGCATCACCAGAGAAGACACCCAGCAACTGGTGATGTCCATGAATCACACTTCAAGCAGTCATTGAATGCAAAGGATATGCAACAAAATATTAAACATGACTACTTTATTTACATAACATTGCTGTGTCCCAAACATTATGGTGCCCTGAAATGGGGGGGGGGGGGGGGTGCTATGTACAAGCACTGCTGTAATTTCCACATGGTGAAATCAAAATGTATAAAAATGGCCTTTATTAAAATCTGACAATGTGCACGTGATTTTTTTCTATTACAAATCTCAAATTGTGGAGTACAGAGGCAAATAAATAAATGATGGGTCTCTGTTCCAAACATTATGGAGGGCACTGTATAATTTCAGTCAAAATACATAGCATTTTTGGCCCTTTTCCCACTGACAAAATATATATAAATGCTGCCTATTTCAAAGAAATCAATTACTTGGGGTCTCATTTCAGCAGCTTCAGCTTGCAATTTTTAATCAAAACAAAAATTAATAAAAACAAATTGTTTCTACAGTACTTCCTTGTTCTCTCTCCCCTTTCACACCAGTCTCAATCCTACAAATCTTTATAACTCAACAGGATGAAGGCCATTGAAAATTAAGTTGTTAAACTAAAAGATTAAAACAGAAATTGTTTTTTAAAACTTTGTAATCTACTCAGATTGAAATTTCAGCCCAAATCCCTTTTGAGTAAATTTGAGGACGTCCACAAATTGTTGAGACACAGCTTAGAAGAACCTTAATTAATTTTGCTTAGGAACCATCAGTATAGATTGCATTTCAATAACAATTTTCATGCCATCATGCCATTTCAAAGTACCACATGGCCAACATACTTTTGTGAATTACCGTATTTCCCAGCAATGAAGATGCACAGCAAAAATAAGGCACGAAAATGTACCTGCGTTTTGGAGGCCGAAGGTTTGGTTGTTAGCCAAGAAAGATAGACTTGGTTATCCCTCAATACAGCAAAATCAAGAACAATGTTGCTGTGCTGAGGGATAGCCAAATGTATCCCTCATTGCTGGCAGCTGATGGGAAGTGGCTGTAAAGTGGGAAGTGGCTGTAAAAGTATGGCACTGCTTGGGGGGAGGGGGAGAAAGATTTATTTTCACAGCATGTGGGTCTGGCCCGGGTCAGCACGTGCAGGGGCATTAAGAAGGAGGGGGTTGGGGATCATGCCAGCAACTCACTCACTCACCGCTGCAGCAGCCCTCTGGGCACCGAGCCACCGCATTGTGGCCGGGGAGAGAAGTAGCTTGGGTGGCTGCCAGCGGCGGCCGGGTTCTTGGTTCTTCTTGGCCAGGATCGGACAGCGGAACCGGCAGCCACCTCAGCACCTTCTGCCGGCCCACTCACCTCTGGCAGTACTCTCCGTCTGAACACCTCGCTCCTGCCGCTCGCCAGCCTCGCTCATGTCAGCCGCTTCCCGCATATCCTTAAATTCCATCTCCCACCGGGAGCCGGATATGGCCTCACTTGCTGCGCTGGGTGACACTGCATGGCATTCACTGCCCGGTCCGTGTCTTTTAATGTAGACCGGACAGTGAGTGGACCAGCTCAAGAGCAAAGATCATAAAGCAGAGCGGGCGGTGGATAACAGAAAAGTGGGCGGTGGAGCTTACTCTTGTGTCATCACGAGTAACCTCAATTGGTCTCTTGATCGCGCCTACACACGAGTAAGCTCCACCGCCCGCTGTCCTGTTATCCATCGCCCGCTGACCCGCTCCGCTCTATGATCTTTGCTCTTGAGCTGGTTCCCTTACTGTCCGGTCTACATTGAAAAGACACGGACCAGGCAGTGAATGCCATGCAGTGTCACCCAGCGCAGCAAGTGAGGCCATGTCCTGCTCCCGGCGGAAGTCGGAATTTAAGGATTTGCGGGAAGTGACTGACATGAGCGAGCTAGCCACCAGAGCTACTGCCCTCCCCGGCCACAATGCGGTGGCTCTGCCCCTGGAGCGCCGTGGCAGCAGTGAGTGAGTTGCTGACATAGTCCCCGACCCCCTCCTTCTCAACGCTCTTGCTGACCCGGCCCTTCTCGAGCCCCCCATTCGCTGTGATGGTATTTCAGTCACAGTCACAGAGGCCGACGTCAGGAAATCCTTCAGAGGGGTGGACCCTCGAAAAGCACCTGGGCCTGAAGGTATACCTGGTCATGTTCTAAAAGCCTGTGCGGACCAACTAGCTGGAGTTTTTGCAGACATTTTCAACCTCTCACTTCTAAGGTCCGAGGTTCCCACCTGCTTTAAAAGGGAATCAATTATACCGGTGCCCAAGAAAAGCAAGGTGACGTGCCTCAATAACTATCGACCAGTGGCACTAACGTCTGTGGTGATGAAGTGCTTTGAGAGGTTGATCATGGCGCAAATCAACTCCTACCTCGACAAAAACCTGGATCGTCTGCAGTTCGCTTACTGCCACAACAGATCAACGGTGGATGCGATCTCGCTGGCTCTCCACTCCGCTCTGGACCACTTGGACAACAAAAACCTCATATGTCAGGCTGTTATTCAGTGATTAGCATTCAATACAATCATCCCCTCCAAGCTGGTTACCAAACTCGCAGAGCTGGGTCTCTGCACATCCCTCTGCAATTGGATCCTCGACTTCCTCGTTCACAGATCACAGTCAGTTCGTATTGGTGGAAATGTGTCAGCCTCGATAACAATCAGCACGGGAGCACCTCAAGGCTGCGTGCTTAGCCCCCTGCTGCACTCACTCTATACTCATGACTGCGTAGCCGGTCATAGTACGAACTCCATCATCAAGTTCACAGACTATACCATTGTCGTGGGATGTATCACTGATGGGGACGAGTCAGAGTACAGAAGTGAGATCGACCGACTGACCAAATGGTGCCAGCACAATAACCTGGCCCTCAACACCAGCAAAACCAAGGAACTGATTGTGGACTTTGGAAGGGGGAGGATGGGGACCCACAGTCCCATTTATATCAATGGTGGAAAGGGTCACGAGCTTCAAATTCCTGGGCGTGCATATCTCTGAAGATCTTTCCTGGTCCGAGAACACTGATGCAATCATAAAGAAAGCATATCAGCGCCTCTACTTCCTGAGAAGGTTACGGAGAATCGGTATATCAAGGAGGACTCTAACTTCTACAGGTGCACAGTAGAGAGCATGCTGACTGGTTGCATCGTGGCTTGGTTCGGAAACTTGAGAGCCTTGGAGCGGAAAAGACTACAAAAAGTAGAAAACACTGCCCAGGCCTTCATCGGCTCTGACCTCCCGTCCATCGAGGGGATCTATCACAGTCGCTGCCTCAAAAAGGCTGACAGCATCATCAAGGACCCACATCATCCGGGCCATACACTCATCTCCCCACTACCTTCAGGTAGAAGGTACAGGAGTCTGAAGACTGCAATGACCAGGTTCAGGAATAACTGCTTCCCCACAGCCATCAGGCTATTAAACTTGGCTCGGTCAAAACTCTGAACATTAATAGCCCATAATCTGTTTATTTGCACTTTATCAGTTTATTTATTCATGTGTGTATATATTTATACAATGGTATATGGACACACTGGTCTGTTCTGTATGCGTGCCTACTATGTTCTGTTGCGCTGAAGCAAAGCAAAAATGTCATTGTCCTGTCAGGGAAACATGACAATAAACTCTCTTGAATCTTGACTCCCCACAAGCTGTTAAATGAATTCTCCCCCCAATTGGTCCCTTGAACTAGTATTGTCATTCAATAAGATCACAACCGATTCAACTTGTCCCGGTGTGCTCTCGTTTTTTCCAACCATACTTCCACCTGCCGCCCCCCCCCCCCCCCCCACACCCATTCAGTCATTCAGAATGGAGGAGATCTGGAAGCATTGGGCAAATTGAATTGTTACTTTCTTTATGCTTAATTTTTATTTATTTATTTATATATATTTTGTTTTGAGCGTGAGAAATTCTATGCCCCGCCAGCTTTTTTCAAAATTTTGCGATTCAAAATGGGGGTGAGTCTGCAACGCAGGTGCATCTTCATTGACGGGAAATACAGTAGTCAATATAAAGAAAGAAAAAAAAATGCAATGGCCAATTAACCTGAATAATGAGATACACCATCAAAATATCTGTTTTGAATAATATAAGCTGGAAATAATTGTTTAAATAAACCCCTCTACTCTTTTTCAGAAGTCAGCAGGAACACACTGTTCACCCAAAGAAACACAAACTTATCTCATTCATAAGATAGCAAAGCTGGCATTTCCTCAGTGTTAGATTACATTAAAACACTGAATCTTGGCTCAAACCCACAACCTTCAGATTCTGAGCTAAGACTGATATCTTAAACTGGAATGACAGAAGCATTGCAAAGAAATGGATTAAGAAGGCTTGACCCATGTCTTCCGCTATTTGAGAGACATTAACTAATTTTGGGGAATAATTTGGTACCGTGCCCAACTATCTTGAAAGGTAATGCATCCTCACAGATAAATATAGACCAGGTGCTTAGGACAATGAAACAGTGAAAAACTGTAGAAGACTAACACCCAGAGCAAATCAAATACCTTTAAGAGAGACCGGTGGGATAGATTGGGGCTATTAAATAGGAAAAAGACAGTACGAGCAAACCAAGATTCTCTCAGTCAAAATAAACAATTGACAGATTTCCCCAAAAAATTGCTGCATAGGACAGTAATTCTACACAACTTTACATGAATCAAAGCAATATTGCATCAAATAGCAATGTTATATTATAATCCAACAAGATTTTTTTTTAAAGAGGTATACAGAACAGAAAGTGCACCAGTAGTCCATAACATCCGTGCCAACATTTTTGCCCTTTTACATTGGTCCCATTTACCTGCATTTGGGCCATATCCTTCTATGCCATGCCCATTTAAATCAAATACATCTCTTAAACATACATTAAAGAGACAAAGACAACTGATCAAACGTGCCCATTTCTGAAATCATGCCATTACTAAAAGAATTTAGGGAGTGCAGTCATACCACACAACAGAAAACTTAGAGCCCTCCATAATGTTTGGAATAAAGGCCTATCATTTATTTATTTGCCTCTGTAATCACATGTTGTTAAAGTGCACATTGTCAGATTTTATTAAAGGCCATTTTAATACATTTTGGTTCATCATGTAGAAATTCCAGCAGTGTTTATAAATAGTCCCCCCCCCATTTCAGGGCACCATAATGTTTGGGACACAGAAATGCCATGTGAATGAAAGTAGACATGCTTAGTATTTTGTTGCATATCCTTTGCATGCATTGAACTCTGCGATTCATGGACATTACCAGTTGCTGGGTGTCTTCTCTGGCGATGCTCTGCCTGGCCTGTATTGTAGCCACCTTTAGCTTATGCTTGCTTTGGGGGCTAGTCCCCTTCAGTTTTCTCTTCAGCACATAAAGCATACTCAATTGGGTTCAGATCAGGTTATTGTTCACTCAAGAATTGACAATTTTTTAGCTTTGAAAAACTCCTTTGATGCTTTAGCAGTATGTTTGGGAGCATTGTCTTGGCGTAGAATGAACATCCGTCTAATTAGTTTTGAGGCATTTGTTTGAGCTTGAACTAATAGGATGTGTCTATATACTTCAGAATTCATTATGCTACTACCATCAGCAGTTGTATCATCAATGAAGATAAGTGAGGCAGTACCTTCAGCAGCCATACATGCCCAGGCCATAACACCCCCACCACCATGTTTCACAGAACACAAATTATAACCTGGCCATCCTATCTTTGCAGCTAACCAGTGGTTTGCATCTTGCACAGTTTCATGAAGTCTTCTGTGGACAGTGGTCATTAACAAATCCACACCTGACTCCTGAAGAGTTTCTGATCTGTCGGACGGGTGCTTGGGGATTTCTCTTTATTATAGAGAGAATTCTTCTGTCATCGGATGTGGAGGTCTTCCTTGGCCTGCCAGTCCCTTTGCGATTAGTAAGCTCACCAGTGTTCTCTCTTCTTAATGATGTTCCAAACAGTTGATTTTGGTAAGCATAAGGTTTGGCTGATGTCTCTAACAGTTTTATTATTGGTTCTCAGTCTCATAATGGCTTATTTGACTTTCATTGGCACAACTCTGGTCCTCAGGTTGATAAACAGCAATAAAAGTTTCCAAAGGTGATCGAAAGACTGGAGGAAAGACTAGGTGCTGAGAGCTCTCTTATACCTGCATTGAGGAGGCAATTAAACATACCTGAGCAATTACATACATCTGTGAAGCCATGTGTCCCAAATATTATGGTGCCCTGAAATATGGGGGGGGGGGGGGGGGGGGGGGGAGACGAACTACGTATAAATACAGCTGTAATTTCTACATGTATAAAATGTATAGAAATGGCCTTTAATAAAATCTTTCTATGTGCACTTTGATCACGTATTTTTTTTTCTATTACAGATTTCAAATTGTGGAGTACAGGGGCAAATAAATAAACGATGAGTCTTTGTCCCAAACACTATGAAGGGCACTGTGAATAATTGAATAGCAATGGATTATGCTTCTAAATTACATCCAAAAAAAACTTGACTGAAAATTAAACTTTTACTCAAAAACTGTCAAATTGATCTTTGAATATTTTCCAGATGTGTTAAGTAGAAACTGTTGTCTTGAATGCCCTCAAAATGAGCGAAGTGCGCCAATGTCATGCAGTGATGTTCAAATTGGTTATAATTCAGAAAGGCAAACATACAAAATGACAATTGTTTACATAAGCAATGCAGATCATCTGCAAATTTAAAACAGATCTGACATTATAAAACCCAGGAACTCAGTTTTCAAAATTAAACTTAACTCAACCCAATTTAAAAAAAAAAAATCATACTTACTAGCTAGAAGGAGACAAGAAAGAGCAATGACATAAAGTTGCTTTGCTGCAACATCGTAGTGGTCCATGAAGAGATCTAGTAAGTAAACAGCGAGGTGACGAGCTGTGGGGCATAACTGGAAGCGATTGCTCAGGATGGCGAGGAGGTCAGCAAAATAACGGCGCAAGCCAATCTGTGGTGAATGAGCCTTGTAGACAGGCAGCTTCAGTTCCTATACACACAATGCCAAAGAGCAGGGAAAAGAAAAGACGGCGTCAAGTGTGTGGGTCTTGATAGAAAGAATACCTAGAAGCTCTCGCTTACCACCTGCTAGTAAGGTCTGGCTGCTTAGCAACAAAGTACAATTTAAAAAAATACAGAACAGTTGTCAGCATAGGATTTAGACAAGGAAGAAAAAAAATTGTACAGCACAGCTAGCCATTGGGAGGTGTGTCACTGTGCTAGGAAAACCTCAATATAAAAACAATGCACAAACCCCCAAGCAGAGTACCAGGGCACGCTCCACTAAGCTCCAGGCTTTTCAGAGTCTGTGTCAAACGGCACATTTGGCAATGAGTGAACAGCTGCATGCTGAGCTTGGTGAAGCCAGAACTTTGATGCTTACAGGTGACCCTCATTATGGTAAATAAAAAAGCCACATTTCAGACAGCAGTCTAACTGGTTGCAATCACGCCTAACAGAACAAAAAAAGGAAAAATAATTCACGCTTGCCATTTGACCACTTTCCAATTGTTTTCCAGCATCTCTTCAATTTCTGTCACCCATTTAGACCTCCTTGTGAGATAAAAAGAGCCAAACATATTTGTTTTAACAACTACACCGAATTTACTTCCCCCACAGTTTATATTTGAATATCAAATTGGAATCTTAAAAGTAAAATGACCGTCTCCCACTCAAGAAAATTCAGATTTGAAAACCAAATGTTTTCACTGAATTATACATCAAAAGTGGAGGCAGCTTCTGCGATGTTAACTATATCCAACCCAGATTGTTTTTAAATCAACAACTTAATTTGGTAAATTTGAAAAGGTTCTAATTCAAAGTTTTAAAACATCAGTTTCACTAAATTGGTAATTTCACAAATTAAATGTGAAGACCTGGTTAGAAATCACTAAATTACTTTGGTTTCATAAATTGATAGATTTAACTTTGCAGTTTTGAAATAACTATTTGGTTTCAAACATCTATTTCTATGTTTAACTTTGGAAAATGCCACAATACAAGTTTCTGAGAGACTTCACAAATTAAATGTAGGTGGGTTTGAGGGGGTTGTCATTAATATAACAAATGACATTATTTCAATATTCAATGACAAACGTGGCTTTACTTGTTCTACAGTTCTATATCCATTTGGAAGAATGTAGATTTTTAAACAGTTTCATCTTGAAACGGACAGTAATTGATATAGTTCTAATAACTAACTTGGAGTTTCATACAGCCATTTTTTTCAGTTAGATTTAAGATTCTGTACAAGTCACAAGAAATGAAGAAGTTGAAGAACTTGAAATAATTAAATTTCTTGGTTTAAAAAGCCAGTAATCTATATTATGACATCAAATAGTTGTTGGCCAAAACATCGCCATTTTGCACTTGTTTTACCATCTAAAAGCCCCACTATGATTACATTCACATTGTATTATGAAATACCTTGGATTCAACATATCACTTATTTAATGTCACTTTAAAAAAAAAGAAAAACAAACTTTGAATGATGACAAAGGAACAGCTCCTGCAATTGATTTCCATCAGTAATAAAGCTCACCGATCAAATATTAGTTTACGCGTTCACTAAATACGAGTAAGGACTCAATAAAAAATCACCCTAACCAACCGACCACAATAAAAGGACTTTAAGCAACTGGCATTAGTATGGAGGTGGGGGAACCTCCGGAGGGAACTTCAAACTTATAACGTTCGTCATACGCTGGCTTTGAATGAGTTTTAAGAGTCTATCGGCAACTTCATGCGCACAAAGACAAACGCCCGAGTAACCTGCCCTGCTGCAAAACAACCGAGTTGTGAAACTTTTCAAAGAGACGCACTGAACAAAAGGAGCAGTTAAATGGCTCGGGCCGGGCTAGAGGTGCAGGCGGTTTAATCATAACGGGCCGCCGAGCAGCGGCGGTCTCCGCTGCCCCGGCCAGCCGGCCGGACCCCGCTACAAAGCCCCCGAGCCGCAGATCAACGACCTGCCCGGTCCAACCCCCACCCGTGTCTCTGCCCGAGGTGAGAGCGCAGACCTTGACTCTCAGCGCCTGATGGATGTCGCCGGCCAGCTGCCCCTTCCACCACAGCTCCTCCGGCTCCATCCTTCCCATCCACACAAAGAGGCCCTTCCAATCCGAGCGCACGGGCATCCGGCGGCGGCCGGGCGATAGGGACCCCCGCCCTGCAAGCGACGGCAGGAAGGGTGCCAGAGACGCGGCTGGCAGACGGTGCACCCGATGCCGGAGAAGCCAAAGCGACGGACTCAACTCGCAGCAAAGCACAAGCCTGTGGAGCTCGGGCCAGCCGCCGGAGGCACACTCAGCGCATGCGTCAACAGCACGCCTGCCAGCGCCGGCTGGAGGGGCGGGGCCAGGCGGGGAGACCCGGGGAAAGGGGCTGGATGGGAATGGTGGGCGGGAGTTGCGGAGCCATATGGGAGACAAGGGGCGGGGCCGGGGGAAGACAGGGTGGGGCCTGAGGGGACAGGGCGGGGTCAATTGCGAGAGGGGCGGGGCCGGAGGGGCTGGGCCAGAGGGGAGACAGGGCGGGGCCAGGGGCGAAGGGCGGAGCCATATGTGACATGGGCGGGGTCAGGGGAAGAATAGGGCCGCAGATAGGGCCTTGGGCGAAAGGGGCGGGGCATGAGGATGGAGGCGCGGCGACAGATGGTACGCGGGGGGCGTGGTCCGAGGTGAGAGTGGCGGGCGTCAGATGGGAGACAGGGCGGGGGCGGGTCCATTGGGGAGGCACAGGGAAGGTGGGGCGGGGCGGGGCTGTGGTAAAAGCGGACCGGGAAGACAAGCAGTTAGCAAAGATCCTATAGCGATAGGATCTTTGGTTGTTAGTACCGGGGCGGTAGGAATTGGAACGGCTTCGATAGAAGAGCGTTTACCTCACCGCGGAGACACGGTGGACCTGTTGTTATTCCTACATCCGAGAGCCTTGGGTTTTTTTAAAGAGGGATTGAATGACACACATAATGAAGGCTAGTGAATACCACAATTTATGTTTGTGGCAGATGTGAGTAGGAGACGTTTTGCGGGGTTGAGGCGGGGTGATAACTTAACCTGAAGTTATCCTTCCGACAGCAAGTTAAGCAGCATCTGTGGAGAGAGGGAGAGAGAGTGTGTGCAATGTTAACTGTGGAAATTTAGTTTCTAAACATTTTTTTAAAGTTAAATATTACAAAGAAAAGGGGAGAGGAAACAGAATAGAGTGAGATTTTCTAAAAGCTGCACGTGCCGTACCAAAACTGAAAATGCTGGAAGCATTGAGTAGGTATGGTGCAAAGCCTACCTGAAGCGTCTTTGAAAATCTGTCGCTGCAAGTGTGCGCGATTTTGGCGCCGTTTAGAGGGGGCGGGTTTAAAACGCGATTTTCTCTAGGCTGTTCAAATCGAAGATGTTCAGCCTAGTTAATTATTAACGAAAAATCGCTGGAAGACCCCGTCGCAAAAGCTATTATTAGGTTTAAAGGCCTCGTATAATAGTTATAGTAGTTTAAAAATCAATCTCTAAACCCGCGACCGCCAGCAACCGCAGAGTCTCATAAAGCAGATAGCAGAAGTTAGGTTGTATATTTTTACATTAAAAAGGGCTTCTAAAGATCCCTTTATACAAAGTTTAATATTGCGAGTAGCTCAATTTGGCCCCATTATATCGCGCAGTATTTTTCTCGGCATTTGGGGCACAAATCTACCGCAATGTGAACGTTCTAAACCAGCGCGTTCCACAGGGACCCACTAGAAAGCTGATTTAAATGGGCATTTATTTACAGCAATTGAACACTGAATTCCTTCCATTTGGTCTATAAATTAATGTAAATGAGATTTAAAAATCATGTTTTATTGTGAATTATTTGTGAATATTATTTGGACATTTAGGCTATTTAAAAATGTTAATAATTTATTAAGAAATGGATAGATGTTTAGATCTAGTAATTGAAGTCTGAAATTAGCTACAATTAGGTAACTAACTAATTATATGCTTTAATTTCAGGTCATCCAAGTAAGATTATTTTATATTTGTTTCAGAATGCTTCAATCTATGATAACTGAAAATTTCATTCAGTTCTCTTAATTTTTAAGAAAGTTATGGGCTTTTGACTGTTCACGATCACAACTTTTTTGTTATGTCCATAGAAAATCAATAGGGAACAAGATGCTCATTTCCAAGTATGAAAATGGCCATAACTTTTTAAATACTTGAGATATGAAAGTGAATTAGGTGTCAAATTAAACTTATTTTTATGCTTTATCTGATGGGATAAATTACAGACTTGATTTTTAAAATCTCAAAATTTTGTAACATTGCTACATTGAGCAGGTCGAGTAGCATCTGTGGAAAGAGGAACAGTTACCATTTCAGATCCGAGAGCCTTGGGTTTTTTTAAAGAGGGATTGAATGACACACGCAATGAAGGCTAGTGAATACCACAATTTATGCAGGGTGATGATGGCTGTGTGTGGGGGCTGGGAAGAGGGTGGTGATTGAGTGAAAGAAATCTGAACGAATGGCTGATTATCTCAATGAATACGTTTATTGGCCAAGTATGCCTTAGTGCTCCGCTCGCATGTAAAAACATGACATACAGTAACAATTAGGAATGACACAAAACATTAATAATAAAACATTAATGTTTAAACATGTGAATGAAATAAAATACCAGAGCAGAATGAGGCTACATACTTTTGGTTATTGAGTAGTGCTACTACTCGTGGGGGGGAAAAGCTGTTTATATAGAAACATAGAAACATAGAAATTAGGTGCAGGAGTAGGCCATTCGGCCCTTCGAGCCTGCACCGCCATTCAATATGATCATGGCTGATCATCCAACTCAGTATCCCGTACCTGCCTTCTCTCCATACCCTCTGATCCCCTTAGCCACAAGGGCCACATCTAACTCCCTCTTAAATATAGCCAATGAACTGGCCTCAACTACCCTCCGTGGCAGAGAGTTCCAGAGATTCACCACTCTCTGTGTGAAAAAAGCTTTTCTCATCTCGGTTTTAAAGGATTTCCCCCTTATCCTTAAGCTGTGACCCCTTGTCCTGGACTTCCCCAACATCGGGAGCAATCTTCCTGCATCTAGCCTGTCCAACCCCTTAAGAATTTTGTAAGTTTCTATAAGATCCCCTCTCAATCTCCTAAATTCTAGAGAGTATAAACCAAGTCTATCCAGTCTTTCTTCATAAGACAGTCCTGACATCCCAGGAATCAGTCTGGTGAACCTTCTCTGCACTCCCTCTATGGCAATAATGTCCTTCCTCAGATTTGGAGACCAAAACTGCACGCAATACTCCAGGTGTGGTCTCACCAAGACCCTGTACAACTGCAGTAGAACCTCCCTGCTCCTATACTCAAATCCTTTTGCTATGAAAGCTAACATACCATTCGCTTTCTTCACTGCCTGCTGCACCTGCATGCCCACTTTCAATGACTGGTGTACCATGACACCCAGGTCTCGCTGCATCTCCCCTTTTCCTAGTCGACAACCATTTAGATAATAGTCTGCTTTCCCGTTTTTGCCACCAAAATGGATAACCTCACATTTATCCACATTATACTGCATCTGCCAAACATTTGCCCACTCACCCAGCCTATCCAAGTCACCTTGCAGTCTCCTAGCATCCTCCTCACAGCTAACACTGCCCCCCAGCTTAGTGTCATCCGCAAACTTGGAGATATTGCCTTCAATTCCCTCATCCAGATCATTAATATATATTGTAAATAGCTGAGGTCCCAGCACTGAGCCTTGCGGTACCCCACTAGTCACTGCCTGCCATTGTGAAAAGGACCCGTTTACTCCTACTCTTTGCTTCCTGTTTGCCAGCCAGTTCTCTATCCACATCAATACTGAACCCCCAATGCCGTGTGCTTTAAGTTTGTAAACTAATCTCTTATGTGGGACCTTGTCGAAAGCCTTCTGGAAGTCCAGATACACCACATCCACTGGTTCTCCCCTATCCACGCTACTAGTTACATCCTCGAAAAATTCTATAAGATTCGTCAGACATGATTTACCTTTTGTAAATCCATGCTGACTTTGTCCAATGATTTCACCACTTTCCAAATGTGCTGCTATCCCATCTTTAATAACTGACTCTAGCAGTTTCCCCACTACCGATGTTAGACTAATTGGTCTGTAATTCCCCGTTTTCTCTCTCCCTCCCTTCTTAAAAAGTGGGGTTACGTTTGCTACCCGCCAATCCTCAGGAACTACTCCAGAATCTAAAGAGTTTTGAAAGATTATTACTAATGCATCCACTATTTCTGGAGCTACTTCCTTAAGTACTCTGGGATGCAGCCTATCTGGCCCTGGGGATTTATCGGCCTTTAATCCATTTAATTTACCCAACACCACTTCCCGGCTAACCTGGATTTCACTCAATTCCTCCAACTCCTTTGACCCGCGGTCCCCTGCTATTTCCGGCAGATTATTTATGTCTTCCTTAGTGAAGACGGAACCAAAGTAGTTATTCAATTGGTCCGCCATATCCTTGTTCCCCATGATCAACTCACCCGTTTCTGACTGCAAGGGACCTACATTTGTTTTAACTAATCTCTTTCTTTTCACATATCTATAAAAACTTTTGCAGTCAGTTTTTATGTTCCCTGCCAGTTTTCTTTCATAATCTATTTTTCCTTTCCTAATTAAGCCCTTTGTCCTCCTCTGCTGGTCTCTGAATTTCTCCCAGTCCTCCGGTATGCTGCTTTTTCTGGCTAATTTGTACGCATCATCCTTCGCTTTGATACTATCCCTGATTTCCCTTGTTATCCACGGATGCACTACCTTCCCTGATTTATTCTTTTGCCAAACTGGGATGAACAATTTTTGTAGTTCATCCATGCAGTCTTTAAATGTCTTCCATTGCATATCCACCGTCAACCCTTTTAGAATTAATTGCCAGTCAATCTTGGCCAATTCACATCTCATACCCTCAAAGTTACCTTTCTTTAAGTTCAGAACCATTGTTTCTGAATTAACAATGTCACTCTCCATCCTAATGAAGAACTCAACAATATTATGGTCACTCTTGCCCAAGGGGGCACGTACAACAAGACTGCTAACTAACCCTTCCTCATTACTCAATACCCAGTCTAAAATAGCCTGCTCTCTCTGGCTGTGGTGGCTTTGACAGTCTGGAGTTGCCTTCCAGAGGGAAGTGCTACAAGGAGTTTGTAGCCAGGGTAAGAGGGGTCAGAGATGATCTTACCCACTCGCTTCCTGGCCCTTGCAGTGTACAGTTTGTCAGTGGGGGGTTGGGGGGTGGGGGGAAGGTTGCAGCCAACAACCTTCTCAGCTGATCGAACGATTCACTGCAGCCTCCGGATGTCGTGCTTGTTGGCTGAGCCAAACCAGACTATGATGGAGAAGGTGAGGACAGACTCTACCATGGCAGTATAGAATTGGACCATCATTGTCTGTGACAGGTTGTGTTTCTACAGCTGCTGCAGGAAGTACATCCTCTGTTGGGCCTTTTTGCTCTTTGAGTCGATGGTGCCCCCCCTTCCCCCGCCCCCCCCCCCCCCCCCATCCTTGTCATATTTAGGCTGCAATGTGCCAAATCATTAGATGAAAAGTTGTTGCTGGAACTTTTCATGAGTTTCATAGATATAGAGTAGAAATCCAAAAAGGGTTGGGAGTGGGATGGAGAGTGAAAGTGATATGCATCTCATGGGATTCATTTTCCCAACACAGGAATGAGTGGATCTCAGTAACACATCTCTGAATTGTTGCACTCCTGGCCTCTTAGCTCATGCTTGTGCATCATTAGGGACTTGTAGCATTTGTATTTGGTGTTCATGATGTGACTCCTTTCATATTGGGGAAACAAAATACAGATTGGCTGACTGTTCTGCAGAGCATCTCTGTTCAGGCTGCATGCCTGTCTCAAATGTTTCATTCTGTTGCTACACTGTTACAACGAAGCTTCCCATAAGCTTGAGGAACAGCACCTCAAGCTAACATTTGGCACCTCCAGGACAACAGCATTGACTTCAACGGTTTCAGAGTAACATCTAATCTTGTATACCACATTTCCAGTGGTTGGATTTTTTTTCCTCTTATTTGATATTTCAGATGTCGCATGTTATCACCTGTTTGTAATTGCACCTCTCCAGTTTTCACCCCTCCTATTCAGCCAGTGCAACCAGTTATGTCATGATCTCTCTTGGTCTCAACCTGTTCACACGCCTTTTGTTCTCTCCAACTAACTCCCACTCCAAAAAAATTTGCCCTTCTCTGCGACTTTAAACTCATTTATTTCTCATTTTTAACAATTCTCATGAATGGTCATCAACCTTATACATTAACTTTATTTATCTCTTCCCGAATGTAGCCTGGCATGCTTTCATATGAGATTTCCAGCTTTCTGAAGGTTTTTGCTTTAGGATGGTGAGAGTGGAAGGAGGGTTAGGGAGTGGTTCACAAAGAAATGATGCAATCACCAGACGACAGGTAGTGGAGAGAGATGGGCATATTTAAAAAAACAATCTGAAGGGAGCTTTATTTCAAATTATTACCTTTAGATGACATATTTTACCCAAGGCTTTCTGCTCGTTCAGATGGATATAATAACAATTCCAAGACTAATTTAGAAGAAAAGTAGGGAAGTTATCCTTGGTGTTGCAACCAACATTTATTCCACAAATATTATTGCTAACATTTATTATTCATTGTGGGTTTTTTCTGTCTGTTGGAGCGTACTATACACAAATTGTATGCACAATCACCATACAGTGCACAAGAGCACTGAGATTGTTAAAAATGCTAGTTAATATGCTACAAAAATACAAATTGTACTAGTTGACATAAGGTGATGGTTGGAGCTGTGTACATGCTGTGGGTGGAGAATACATAAAGGTGAACGCCACAGACTGCAGGTATTATTGTTGGAATGCTAATCATTCCTGAAGCATAGTTTATTGTAAGTTTGAATGAGCCTAAGCCGCTATGGTTTATGGTTGCAACATTTGGATGTATCCCAATGTCACCTCATTGCCACTCATTGCGGGCTATCACAAGGGCCAAATAAACAAAGTAAGCATGAAACATAAAACAAGATCTGGTTATTGTGATGAACCCCCCATGTTGCATACTGGCAAGAAAAACTGAATGAAGCTAGGAGAGAATTTGGGTAAGTGATATTAATAACAAATGGGATCAAACTACATCTGTGCAGAGGTGCTTGATGTGACTAGCACCAGAACGGTAATGAACACCTGGTGCTACTAGGATATAAGAGATTGAAGACTGCACAATAAATAGTTAGTGAAAGTTAGTCTCAACTACAGAAGGCACAATAGCAAAGCCTCAGAACTCCAGTGATCCAGATTCAATGCTGACTCCCGTGCTGACTCAGCAGGTCAGGCATCACCTCGGGAGAAAAAGAATAGGTGACGTGTCGGGTCAGAATCTCCGGGGGTTCACTTCCCGCTTATTACCTAATCCTGCTTACTCCAGTATTTTGTGTCTATCTTTGGTATAAACCAGTATCTGTAGTTCCTTCCTACACACAAGGAACATTGAATTCACCAATTTCAGATCACCACTTGCCTCACCCCCCTTTCTCCTGTGTTCTCCTTCCAATTTCCTGCCCCATTACCGAGTTCCTTTCCCCTCCTCTTTCAACTCATCTCCCATCTCTCCCTCCTCCGTCCCTCATTCCTACATTTTCCTTTTATTCCTCTTTTTGCCGTCCCCACTATCCCTCCTTCAGTTTCTACATTTAACTGCCCATCTTCCTTCTTATCAGATTCCACATCTGCACAACATTCCCTCACTGCACCTCCAGCCTTAGTTACCATCTCTATCCATCTGTCAATTATCCCTCCTCACATATATCCACCTAATCCTTGCTAATTCTTGCTCCAGCCCTTCCCCTCGCCTCTCCAGATTTCCACACTATACCTCCTCATTCTAAAGAAACCAAAACATCATCTCTTCGATTCCCCCCACAGATGCTGCCTGGTCTGCTGACTTCTCCAGAACTTTTCTTTTTGCACAATTTTACAGCATCTGTAGTCGCCTGTCTTTATGGTTCATGGTTTTTTATTATCACATGCACTGAAGTATGGTGATTTATTTTTGTGTACAGTTTAGTAAATTATCACTATACGTAAGGATAATCCCAGATTATGTACGAAGTGTATAGAAATAGCCCTCTGAGACCGTATACAAGAGTCACCAGGTTTTGGTGCCAGTTTGAAAGTCTAAGCTGCAGCTGGCCATGAAGGCCTGTTGACCTGACAGTAGGGTCTCTAGTCGTCGCCTCAAACCAGTTTGGTCAGCGAACTGTCCCTCTCTTTGCCCGGCCACCTTCAGCCTTTGTGTCCTGACCTTGAGGGCACTGAAGGTAAGACCCCGGATCCTCTCACCAGCCCTTTGTCCTTGCATCCGTTGTCGCGACTTCCTCCACTCTCTGACTCTCCAGTCATCTGGGGTGAGCAGAGGCCAGGCTCAGCAGCTTCCCTCTTCAGCTGCTATGGTAGAGCCAGGCCGGGGGATAGCTGCAGCCTGACGGCCATTTTGCTCTGTGTTCCAAGCACATCCTTTTATTAAGTGCATGTATAACAGTCTCAGATGATTTACTGTGGATGGAAAAGTGAAGGGGGATGAGGGAGAGAATTGGATTCACTGTCTTATGGTTTTTGAACAGATTAGCAAATGTAAAATTCAGAACAGTAAGTTCAGTACAGGGGACCCGCAATCATGAAATCCTAAAGGGGCGGTCCCACTGCGGCAACCTAATTGGCGAGTTTAGAAGAGTTTTCCCTCGACTCATACTCGCAGCATGGTCGACATGAGGTCGTAGAAGGTCTTTATAACTCCTTCATGCTCGAGAGTAGTCCCCGCATACTCGAGGCCTCAGCTAGGTCGCGACGTACTTTTCAACATGCTGAAAACTGCCCGCGAGTAAAAAAAGGTCGCCATGGAGAAAATCGTTTGGTTTTTTTTACTCGTAGGTTTAGTCGAAGTAGGTCGTAGTAGGTCGACATGTTCGTAGGTAATCGAGGGTAGTCGAAGGTAGTCGTAGATAATCTTCAACATAGTCGAAGGGAGGTCGAAGGAGGTCGTCTTCACTCTTCACTATTCGGTGTCCAGTTTTCCCAACGCTAGTCGAAGCTAGTCTTCAACATAGTCGAAGGAGGTCGAAGGAGGTCTTCAACATTACACTTTTTCAAACTCTCCTAAACTCTTCCAAACTCGCCAATTAGGTCGCCGCAGTGGGACAGCCCCTTAAGATGGTTAAAGGATTTGGATGATATAAACCCAGTTTTTCTTGAACAATCCCCTATGTCGTAAAATAGTTTATAGAAGCAGCACTGACAGTGACCAACAAAACTGAGCAATCTGAAATGCAAGCAGGAAACCATCTGTCTGGGAATGGTGGCCGTACCCACAGGGCAGTAATTAACAGCTGCATGGTTAGTTGAAACTCTGATAAATGCTCTCTCAGCCTGGATCAGTCTGCTCTCTGTTTTTGCTTTTGTCTTGCAACAAAAGGGGGAATGCTCAGTCGTCATCTTGGAAAAGATTAAGAAAATTGTAGCCGAAACGGCAGCAGTTTCCAGTATTGCTCTTTCCACCATTTTAATATAGAGTTCACACGAAACTCCTGTTTCCTAGGCTGAACACCAAAGGAGCTACCTGGGTTGCTGAAGAGGGTAGATATCTAGTAAATTCCTGCTACTGGTAAGGCTGGTGATGTAGTTGCTTCTTAGGTCTGACCATGGTGTCTCCAGGGTATTATTCCCTATATGGAGAATGCCTGTGCGTGACTTTGTTTAACGTGGGAAGACTGGTGCACAGACAGCCACCTCACGGTCTTTGACAGATCTGAGTCAGGATCCAGTGGCATGGAGTCCTAGACGACCGGAGACCCTTTTCTGCTGCAGCCTTCATCCACCTTCCCAGCCGTTGTGACACTCCACTAAGATCAGGCATCGTCCTCCGCCTGTTCCACCGTTGAGGTCTTGGTTGGATTGCTCTTTATCAGAGATCTCCCCCTCGACCTTACCGCCATGGGTGGCCCTACCAGGAGCATAGCTCCAGATGGCATCGCTCGCAGGATCTCAGGTCCACATAAGCTTCTCCACCACGACAAGGTGACAATCCACGGAGAAGTTGCAATGGGGTGACCATTTAATTTATTTTTACTGAAAGCATTTTTTTGTGTTTTATTCCCCAATTCTTCCTCCAGTGTCCTTTCTTTGTGTGCAAAAGTTGTTTGTGATATTAATCCACACTGATCATATTGAACAGTTGATCTGGCCAAGACGGACTGAAAGGCTCCTGATCCTGTTTTCCACAGGGCCATCCACTTTCTGCGATGCTCGACCGTGAACTATTTTTTTTCTTGGTGAACTGCAGACTTTTCTCTTCTTCACATGAACATGCACATATTTGAGTTAGTACCAGAATTGAAAGTGTTTTCAATTTTCATTTCTTTATCTATAGAAAGTTCAGTGAAAAGCATAAATCTGGAGTTGAAACAGATGGTCTTCTCACAAGTAACCCTGGCGACATTCAGATTCTCCTTTGATTATTGTTCAAAGGCAGTAGTACCGAAGTGACTTCAACTGTTTCTTATTCGCCTCCAGTGCTTTCTGTTTCACCCACAGTTCCCTAGACAGTTTAGAAGTTAAACTGACTGCATTGTAACAGAATCACCACTAGAGGGGATAGTATAAATTAAGAAACAAGGAACTGCAGATGCTGGTTTACAAAAAACGACAATGTGTTGGAGGATCTTCTGAAGAAGGGTTCCGACCTGAAACGTCACCTATCCATGTCCTCCAGAGATGTTGCCTGAACTGCTGAGATACTCCAGCACTTTGTGTTTATTTGGGATAATGTAATTACCTGCCAGTTTTACAAATGTGGAGAAAGGAACTTATGACCAAAACAACACAATCTGAATATATACATTATAGGATCACAATTCAATGACAGACCAAAGCAAATTTGTCTTTTGTTTTGTTGCTTCAAGGCTATTATTTAGTTATCTTATCTGCAAACACATGGAGGATAAACTGGAGTCCATTATTTTCATTTTATCTGGAAATGGGATTGTTTTATTGTGTAATGTTTTAAGTGAAGTTATTTGACCTACAGGGGAAATGACGTTTTGTATCTATTGCATAAAACGTTCATTTAGGTCAGGCATTTTCTTCCACATTGAGTGCAGATTAGTTCAAAATGTTGTGGGATGTGACCATTTAAAATTTGGCAAGCACATTATCATCCAATTTTATATTTGTTGTGTGGTATGTTTCAAAGTCAGTTGTCGTCTAATGACTAGTTTTCACCAAGTTTTATGATCATAAGCAACCTGTTCCAATAGGTGACAACTATATGATTTGCAATTTCAAGCATGGAAATTGTGAGGCTACTGCTCCGTGGAGGTCCAGCTTGAACTTTAAACTGCTGTCTCTTTGCCGGGTCATTTGCTTTGACAATCCCATTTGCAAATTCTCTGTCAGTGACAATGTCTTCTGACAATGTATTTTACAAGTAGGCACATTTATCTACCAATTGTGAAGGATATAAACGGTGGGATGTAAAAACCATTTGGGGCGGAAATTCTGAATTTCCTAAGTTGTACTGAGGCACTAATGAGAGCTTGTTACCGCAATGCGATCCATGGTCACTCATATACCTTGATACTCAATTGCCTGAAGCCATTGAGATGCCCTTGTTTATCAGATTAATTTACTGCTGCCCAGCTTCTGACATTAACAGGTTGTTTTACCTGTGGTCATAAACTTAGCATTCACCAGAAATCTCTTAACATCCTAACTCCCAATCTAACCTAGCCCGAAGATCTGAATTAATTGATTGAACAAATGTGCCCAGAACACAGCTGCATAGAAAAAAAAACACACAACATGTTTGCTGCATGCTGACAGTCGAGAACTGGTGCACATTACAGGAGTATTCAACAGGAAATGGGACAAAAGGGATATATTACATAAATACATATGTTTCATATTAATGGTTTTCATATTGCCTTTACACTTGAACAAAAATGTTTTCAATTCTTCATAGCTTTAAATATTGCACTCAATATGCTTCTTGCTGGTTCAGCAGAACAGGACCCTGCCTGTTTCCACAGACATTGTTCTCACTTCAGTTCAACATTAACATTTATATTCTAGTCTTTGAGATCAGATACAATAAAAGAGAATTGTCATCAAAACATAAAATGGCAGAATGCTATTGGCCCTGAACGTCTGCCAATGTCTGCTCTTTTCTTTGCAGATTAATTTTCTCCTGCAATCAAGCCAATGTCAAACTCTTGAATATTCGTCAAATATTAAATGATAAGTTATTGAGCCCCATCCAATCGTTTTGCACCCAGGTCTAGTAGCTCTGGTACAAAAATCTTCCCACTGCCTTGGTTTGTTTGATGGGAATCTTTTGTGTCTCTATATTTTTGTATTTGTCCAGAGTGAAGATCCAAGTTCCACTTATGCTGCTATTGGCTTCCCATCTCTTAGCACCAACTCACTACACTACTGATGTCATGTTATGGTCAATATTGGGCCCACTTTCATCAACGTTCATTTTTCTACCTCTGTTAAATCTCATGATAGACGGAAGGAAATAGCAAAGAGTAGATATGGGAGAAAGATGGGGTTGATCAAGGCAGTAACATCATTAAACATTTGTTGCACTGTTGTCAGTTGCTAAGAGTGATACTGGACCCTTGACTGTCACAGATCTCTGATCAGCCCTGTTAGGTGGTAGCTGTCGAGGACCACTTTCCTCTGTGGTCTTATGTGGTTAATCAGGAAAGCAACTCTGTTTGGTATATACAATATTGTTCAATGATAAATCTAAGCAATTGATGCAATGAGTATCGTTCCAGCTGTCCTGCATTTCCCATGAAGTAGCTGCAACATAGCTGATGGAAAACTACAGACTTCCAGAAAGGGAGACTGCAGATTGACTTGGAGAATGATCTTTCTCAATTTAAGTCCTGAATGCCCCATCGCTCTGTACCATTTTGATAAGGCATACAACAGACGGGCTTTTGGCAAAGTGACGGGGTCGAAATTACAAAAGCTATCTACCTAATTCATGCTTGATCTATTTTGAAGGTCTTAACTTTATTTCTTTTCTAAGTAAATTTGGGCTAAAACATTCTGGCAAAACTATAATGAAGTTCCTTATCATAAAATGTATGCATGATACAGGAGTTTCAGCCAATAAATAGTTACTGGTTAACTATTGTGTCAAAAGGTTCCTGGCTTTGTTTCGGCATTCGTTTTATGGAAGTGACATTTTGTTGTCTACCTTAATATTTGACTTGTTAGTTTTTGGGCTTGCATGGTAGATGTAGGATAAATTAACAATAGTAAATTGAACATTTCCAGTTTCGTTCAAGTATTTCTTTAACAGCTGTCAAAATCGGTCACTGGCAGTGGACATTAAGCAGTTCCGTTTTGAAGAGACATATGGGCCCTAATTTTGTTGTAAGTGTAGAATCTGATGTTGTAATTGTTAGGAACTCATTAAAATTATATGTCTTTTTTATTTTTCAATCTCTCGCTTTTGTCCCCTCTATACTTGATCTAACACTAGAATTGATGGATAAATAAATTCTGAACTAGATGGTTGTCACTGTGTTGCGCCAACTATTGTTTTAGATGGTGCCCACCAATATGCTTGAGGTCTTAAATGTTTCTGTATTCATCACACTCAGCTGCGACTTGATATAAAATTGGAAGATTCAGTTTGTTGGCTTTTGCGGTGGAACAGGCAAGACAGATCTTTCACTCACTATTTGTCAAGTCAAGTATTTATCTTCATTTGTACGAGTAATGAAAGGTAATGAAAGTATAGTGACAATCTTGCTTGCTGCAGCATCATGGGCACATAGACTTAGATAACACATGTAGACATTAAGTATACATAAATTCTACATATAATTTCCAAGAAAACGGTGCATAAATAACAAGATATAGGTGCAAAAACACAATTAGAAACCAAATCCATAATAGTGCAAGAGGTGATCTGTAGTGTTCCAATGCTGAGATGGGATTAGGGTTGTGCAGGCCAGTTCAAGAACCTGATGCATGAAAGTAGCTGTGCCCAAATCTGGTGGTGTGAAACTTCAGAATTCTGTCCCTATTGCCTGATGGTAGCAGCAACAAGATGGCATGGCCTGGATGGTGAGAATCTTTGATGATAGATGCTGCCGCCTTGAGAATTAGATGCTTCCAACTCTTCGTAATCCTCTTTGCTAGTACTGCATATGTGTCTCCCCTCGCAGGAAGAAGAAGCACAGCCAGGTGGTCAGATGGTCAAAGTGTGTGTGAGAGATAGAGCAGTAGGTATCCTGATGGTGATAGAATAATGGTCAAGAGTGTTGGGTCCTTTGCAGTTGAAGATGATGTGTTGATGGTAGTTGCACCTTCTTCAATTGTGCTAGGTTAATTGCCTGGTGCATATGTGGCAGCTGGAATGGTGAGAATTAGAATAAGTATGTTTCTCCCTTTGAGTTATTTCCTTCATTACCAAGTCAGGATGGCTGAATGATGGAGTTTCCTTTTGTGTATTTTACTCGTGGTCTTTAGTTCAGTTGGCATTACAACTAACAAGGCATGGAATGCTTTCAGTCTTATTCTTTTACGCTCACAGTTCCATCCAATGGCTACAAATTTACCAGGGTCTTTTATATAAAGGATATTGCAATAAAGACAAAAGAGAAAGAGAGATTAAAAACTTCTTCAGTCAGAAGAAGGGTTTCGGCCCGAAATGTTGCCTATTTCCTTCGCTCCAGTTTCTCCAGCATTTTTGTCTACCTTCGATTTTCCAGCATCTGCAGTTCCTTCTTAAACAGAATATGTTTTTAAATGCTTTTCAAATTATAAGTGTATCTCTCAAATAATATTATGCTTTCCTTCATGTGTATTTCCATGCTGGTTTTCCTGTGTACACAAAACATGGGACATATCTTAATTTAATTGTTTCCATGTGTATCTTGGTATTTGAGTAAATGCACAGGGAAAGCTACAGGAAAACAACTGAAACTAACTGCAAAGAGTCAAATTTATCAAATGGTGTTGGAAAAGTCAAGGTTTGTGAACAATTTACTGTTTTACAAATAATCAACAATCTGATTGCGCTTTCAAATTTTGGGAGGATGGGAAATTTAAATGTTAATCTTGATTCTAATCTACCTCAACATTCTCACTTTTGGTTTAGTAGATGCTGGATAAGGGCCCACAACAAATCTGCTCCCTAGAGGTGAGTCAGTCATGTAGCTATCGTAATGTGTGTCTCAGATTTAATCTGCACTTCGAATGTACATCAGCAACTGTAAGGTAGGGATCATGGATCCAACAAGTGTTTCATTCCGTGAGGTGTGTCAGTTAATTACTCCTATTCCTACCCATTTTTGTCACCATGCCATATCAGCCTCTTACATCTCCCCCCCCCCCCCCTGCCCATCTTGTCTCCACCCTCAGCAAATAGCTCCCTCTTGTCAATCCCTGACTTTCTCTTCGAACTCCCCATTTCTGTCCTCCAATTCCACCTCTTCTGCCCTTTATACCTTCTCTTGCCCACAACTGCCCATCCCCCAATCTCCATTCTCGCCACATCTGCTTTTCCAATCACTCCTTCACCTATCCCCTTGTCCAGTCTCAAACTGCATTCTGGTCTGCATGCCATGCAACTCAAGACAGAAAATAATTTAAACAAAAACTTTTGCAACTATAGGATACAGTAAAGCACACAAAGTACTTATGAAGTAGTAACTGTGGCAACCATTTTTTACTGATATAGAGTTCCACCAAATGTGATATTTTAGTCAGTCATATTTCAATGACAACGCTGTGCTTTAATTTTATTTTGTGCCTGCAATTCCTTTCCCACTTCTATTCTTTATATATAAACCATTATAGCGAGACACACGTTTGAGAACAAAGTGATCTTTATTGGCAGATACAGTCAGACACTCGCGCGCTGAGAGTGAGCATTAACCGGGTCCCTGCAGTTGCAGTTGGGCAAACCTGTGACTTATGACTTAATCGTCCCGCCAAACACAGTCACGTGCCCGATCACGCTCTATTAACGAGGGTTCGATCTATCTCTGGCCTAACCACCCGATGGCGCCACATAACCCACCCCCCCCCCCTCCCAGAACCAGAGTAACAAAAACAAACAGGCAGACGAAGGAGGCGCTGGCCTCTCATGTCAACCAGCAGGGATTGAGCCCGGAGGAGGAAATCGGCGGCCAGCAACGACTGGGAGACATCAGCAACGGTAAAATTCCAAGTAAAATGGCAGGAGCCGAAGATAAGAGGGACTGTGCAAACTCCATGTCCCCGCTTACCAGAACGAGTGTCGAGTCCTGACGGGGGAAAAACGCTGCCCGTGTCGACGAGGAAGAGTCACCCTGAATGGCGCTCCCAGGCGTAGAGGCGATGTTTCAGGCCGACCGCAGCAGCCACTACCGGCTGCCGGCCGAGGCGTTTCCCAGAAATGTGCTGGGTGGGTGGCATCGACGGGCCTCCAAACCCCAGCGCTGGTGATAGAAGCATCACGACTCCTTACCGGCGTTGCTCGGGCCCAGCTTCGCAGCCGAACCCCCACTGGACGCAGGAACTGGCCGCTGGACCCATTGAAGTACCGCCAACACCCGATTGATAGCAGCACCGCCCTGCTGTTTGGTCTGCCATAGGTCGTTCAGCCAGCTGCAGGGGATTGTCGAAATTCTCACCTGCAAGGAGTAGTCGGAAGTCCTCAGGCATTTGCTCCAGGAAAGTGTGATCAAAAAGGAGACAGGGCTGATGACCATCCATCAAAGTGAGCATCTCACTTGCGATCATCAAGACCCCCATGTGCATGAGCCTCGCTACCTGTTCGCGGTGGCTGAGGCCAAAGGTATGCAGGAGGAGCTCCTTGAGGCCCTCGTACATCGGCAGCTGGTGGCTGACGAAGGAAATGTACGAGGCGACAGGCCTTGTTCTGATCCAGCGGCCGACCACATGATAATACTTTGTGGCGTCGGCCGCAATGCGTCGAACATGGAACTGGGCCTCAGCCTGCTGGAACCACACCTGTGGCTGTGATGTCCAGAACACAGGTAGCTTGAGAGAAACGGCATTCTGTTGAGCTGGGATCTCGGCTGTTTCTGGTTGCTGAGGTAGGTTGTCGGCTGCGTGCATCTTGAGAATCCAAAAGAACCGTTTTGGATCGTTGGGATCACCAATATAGCGAGACACACGTTTGAGAACAAAATGATCTTTATTGGCAGATACAGAGCCAGACATTCGCGTGCTGAGAGTGAGCACTATCTGAGTCCCTGCAGTTGCAGTTGGGCACACCCGTTACACATGACATCATCTTCCCACCAAACGCAGTCACGTGCCCGATCCATTCTACAAACGAGGGTTTGATTTATCACTGGCCTAACCACTGGATGGTGCCACACCATGATCATTAATGTTGATAGAGTATTTGAATTTGAAAGTCATCACAACCAAACTCAATGTGACATCATTCAATGCTTGTAAATGTGGGCTACAGATTCAATTAGCAAGAAATATGGGCACAGAAATACACCGTGCATGCGTGTGTTGATGCCAGAAAAGTTCACATAACTGTCCAGAGCACCTACAACTTATTTCCTCTCGCATCCCAACAACTTCCATTTGATCCTTTTGCCACACCCATCAAAGGGCCAATTTACAGTAGTCAATCATTCTTCCAGTATACCTTTTGAAAATGTGAAGAACCACAACATCCAGCAGAAATCCACAAGGAGAATGTGCAAACTCCACATGGGCAGAACCCAGAGATCAGGATCAAATTTGGGTCGCTTGGGCTGCAAGGCCACTTGGACTATTGCTTTTCATATTTGTAACACAATCTTTTCCCTCCCCCGCTACTGGAATCTTCATCCTTGTCACTCGTAGCTTTAATGTCCGGATACTGTTCAAACAGCAAAGAGTGAAATTCCTGGATCTTGCTCATTGATTCTCTTTCTTTTAAGACATTCGTTAAAATGCTTCTATTTAATGTGCCCTCGTTTGTTTCTTTGGACTTGTGAAATTTTGTTTAATAAAGGTTGGTGATATATTTCAAAACTGAGGCAAGATGTGACCAAAAGGGGAACTTAGGCTTATCCTTTTGTGGCAGATATTTTGTAAAATGTCTTGTAATATTCTTGAAGGGTAACTGCAAACCACGAATAAATGGTATATAGGTGGCAGAGGTAACAAATACTTTGACTAAATAGGCCACACTATTTTGGAAGGTGTTGAACATATTGAATGCTGTTGGAAGTGCACTTTTCGCCCTTCAAACATATAACATGTAAACTCACTGGAGGAGTGAAGGGGTCATTTGATGCAGGACATCAGGTCAATCACCTACCCATGTAAGCTGAGGATGTATATGCCTATACCAGTTAATTTTATGATCAGTGGTGATCTTAGGCGGCTGATGCTGCAGGATCGGCTGATTTTAATGCCGGTGAATGTAACAGCAAAGTGTAATACAAGAATAGCAGTCGTCTTGGGCTGAGCTAGTGGATTAAATCGGATTGACAGAAACTTGAGGTAATATAGAGGTGTGGTTTTTTTTTTTTTTTTTTAAACAGCGGCCCTTTAATCATGAGTGATTTAAATCAAATTGGAATTGGTAGCCCCAAGAATGGATGATAGTGCATTCATGATAGTCTCCTACAGCAAATTTGTTTTGGCAGCAACCAAGGAGAGAACCGTTTTGAATTTAACAATGTGTAATGAGATAGATTGAAAAAGTGATCTCTGAATAAAAGTACCAATCTCAAGGTTTTATGGTAAAATATACTATGGATATCCTACCATAGTTATAAAATACAGGAGAGGAATTAAATAACATATTTAATTAAGTTAGTATTAGCTAAGCCAGAGCTTGCATATTAGAATCACATTTGTTTTAAGTAGGTACAGTGATAATGAAGGCATTTGCAATAATTTTGAAGAGGGACCAAATTAGGAGTTTTAATTATTATCTTCTATATATTACTAAAACAGTCATGTTTGTTTCTATGACTGTCTGTCTGTGCGGCCTGTGCTCCTGGAACTACGACAAAACGGTACACGATAGAGCTATAATTTTTGGCCCACCTTACTCACCATTGTCCTGGTGTGTGGTGTATAAAGTTTGTTTCAGATTGATGGTATATTTTACAAGTTATTCACATTTTAAACTTTACAAAATCCAGTTTGAGAAATATCACTTTTACTTGCACTGGCAGTTAGCAGGGTATGATTTCACAATGGGATTCATTTACATAAACTGCCCGTCAGCAGTGCTCCACCCCACAATGACATCACAATGGGATCTCATTTACATTTAAAAAAAATCAGTTTTCACAAATACAGCAGCTTCCACCTCACAATGATAACAAGTGGGGGGGGGGGGGGTAGGGAGGGGTGAGGTTATGGAGGGGGTGATTGAGTGTAGGGGAAAGGAGAGGTGAGGTGGGGAGTGGAGGAGGAGAGGGGAAAGAAGAGGGAGGGTGAAGAGGAGGGGGATGGAGTGTAGGGGGATGAGGGGAAATGAGCCACGCCTGCACAGTTGGGGGCTATGGGCATTGGGGGAAAGAGTTGCGTTGGGGGAATGGATGAGGGGTGGAAACGAGTTACGTTGAGGGGAACAGGTGAATGGTAGAATATTGCGTTGGGGAACAGGTCCCACTTGGTCTAGTATATAATTAAAAAGAGAGGTCGGAAAATATCTTATGGAAATATTTTATCATGAATTATGATACAATACAATACAATACAATTCAATTTATTGTCATTTGGACCCCTTGAGGTCCAAACGAAATGTCGTTTCTGCAGCCATACATTACAAACAAATAGACCCAAGACACAACATAATTTACATAAACATCCATCACATTGCTGTGATGGAAGGCCAAAAAAACTTATCATAAGGAGGTAATAGCAGAACAATTGGCAAATTGTAATCTGATCAAGTGGGGTCAGCATAGCTTCATGAAGAAGAAATCATGTCAGACAGGAACAGAAGAAGATAGGTGGAGAAATAGGAACAAATGTGCACCAGTCCCTTGACCCCCTATGGCACCCATCCGTTACAGGAGATTCATGGACAAGCTGAGACAGCTACAAAATAAGGGGGGGGGGGGGGGGGGGGGGTCATTTAAAACTAAGGCACAGTGAAATTTCTTCTTTCAGATGGAGTAGGCCACACAGGACCTCAGACCTGCCCCTCCATTCAATATATTATGGCTGATCTATGCTGGCATCAACTATTCTGTGCCAGTTCTCCATAACGCTCAGTTCTTTCATCCATTATTTTATCCATCTTAAATACCATATTGGTCCAGTTTTATTTTCTTTAGGGACAGAAATTTCCAGAGACACATTCCCATCTTAAAGAAGAAATTTCACTGTGCCTTAGTTTTAAATGACCCCCCCTCTCCTTGTGTCTGTTTGTCCATGATTCTGCCACTAGTAAAAACATCAGAATCTACCCAGTCAAGCCCTCTTAGCTTCTTGTATATATGGATAAGGTCACTCCGCATTCTTCTAAACTCCAAAGAGTTCATGTCCTCCAAGGACAAATTTATTTGAGTTTGTTACAGAAAGTATCAGCCAGAGTGTATGGAAGATGAGTTGAAGAAATATATTTACATATTTTAAATTTTAAAGTTTGTAAAGTGCCACACAAAAGATCACTTCACAATGGTGCTGAGAATAATATATTGAGTATTGGCTAGAGAATTGGCTGACTAACAAACAGTAGAAAAATGTCATTTTCAGATTGGTAACCTGTAACGGATGGGTGCCACAGGGGTCAAGGGACTGGTGTACATTTGTTCTTATTTCTTACGATCTTATGGAAATGGGCCAATTGGCTTCCACATTCACTAACACATTTCTTTTGAAATTATAATTCATTAAACTGTGCAAAAGATGATGATGACCCCCAACCATTTTTTTACTCCATTGGTTGCTGTTCTCAGCTAAGATTTTGTTTAAATAAAAAATATAGCGAGAAGTTGCTTCCCAATTATATGTTTTTATTTCAAGTTTCAAAATGTTTATGCCCTCAGACAACGATGTCAACTTGCCCAACTTGATGGATATCATTTGTAATCTAACGATTCCAAATTACAGATCTCCAATACAAAAAAATCCTGATTTTAGAACATACACAAATGAAAGCAGCATCACATCAAGTAAATAGCATCATACCTACATATTATAATCTATTTTAATACAATGTAGTAAAGCTAGAATAACAGCTAATAGTCAAGATTTCTATACAAATAGAAAATAGTTCGAAATTTGGGTGATACAAAGCATTATGCAGTCCATTTGGGGATTTAAAAAAAAAAGTTTAAATTAATAAATCTACCAAAGGTGTATTAGTCTCACACACTGTGGGCGGCACGGTGGCGCAGCAGTAGAGTTTCTGCCTTACAGCATCAGAGACCCGGGTTCGATCCCGGCTACGGATGCTTCTCTACGGAGTTTTATGTTCTCCCCATGACCTGCGTGGGTTTTCTCAGAGTACTTAAGTTTCCTCGCACACTCCAAAGACATACAGGTTTGTAGGTAATTGGCTTGGTATAAATGTAAAAGTTGTCCCTAGTGTAGGATAGTGGTGACGTGTGGGGGATAGCTGGTCGGTACGAACTTGATGGGCCAAAGGGCTTGTTCGGCGTAGTATCTCTAAACTAAACTAAACCTGATTCTGTTTGTGGCTGATATTCAGTTTATGAGTATTGTGCCATGTTTATATATCCCATTCAAGTTATATTGAGCATAAGGGAATGTTTGTAGTGTATTTTTCAAAATAGAAACTCGAATCTTGAATTTAGCAGTTCACACATGATCTTTAGGTTTGCAGCCCCAAATACAAGGTATAGTTGTTTGGATGTATTGCCAGATTACGCCCTGGTAATGGGTATGCCAACAAATACTCCCTTGAACTTCTACAGCTGCACAGTGAAGAGCATATTGACTGGTTGTTTCACACCCTGGTTCAGCAACTTGAATGCCCAAGAATGAAGAAGATTGCAAAAAGTGGTGAACACTGCCCAGTCCATCATGGGTACTTACGTCCCCACCATTGAAGGAATCTACAGGAGTTGTTGCCTCAAAAAAGCATCCAGCATCATCAGAGACCCCTAGAACCTTGGCCACACACTCATTTCACTCTTGCCATAAGGAAGAAGGTATAGGAGAGCCTGAAAACGGTAACATCCAAGTTCAGAAACAGCTTCTTCCCTATAACCATCAGCCTATTAAACACTACAACTTCCCAATAGGCTAAAAACTGTATAGACTTGGAGACATTATTTTTGACTTTGCACTCCTGTGGTCTATTTATTTGTCTGTTAGATTTTTAAAATACACAGTATACTGAATTTTTGTTGTTTACTATAAGGTTTACAGATTAATATGTTTCCATATCTGTTGTGCAGCTGCAAGTAAGAATGTAATCGTTCCGTTTCATGGCACATGACAATAAAACACTCTTGACTCTTTGTGTTACATGAAGTCTGGGGGGATTTAATCTTCTAAATTCACTTTCATGTCTATGATGATTGGATTACCTTTGGAAATGCCAATTAGCTGGCAGATAAGAATATTAGGTCAGCGGTTAGGGAATAGTGGCAGGCAAATGAGAATGAACGTAGTTGCTGTTGGAGATGTGAAGAATAAAGTCCAGACAAGATACGTTTACGGTTTATTTGTTGGCCTTGTTTAGCTCTGCTTCTATTTGTCACATGGAATCTCTGGTGATTCCTCTCTAAAATCCAATAAACACAATGCACCAAAATACATCACAGAACCCCAAATATTGAATTTTTCTGAGGACTTCTGATGAACCTCATACCTCCAAAATCCAAGGAATTGAAATGGAGTGCAGCACAAACACATGAGCATGTACTTCTTGATTATTATAGGTGTCAGAGGTTATGGGGAGAAGGCTGGAGAATGGGGTTAGGAGGGAGCAATAGATCAGCCATGATTGAATGGTGTAGTAGATTTAATGGGCTGAATGGGCCTTATGACCTCACTGTTTTCCAGATTTTAGACCCAAGTACTAACCACCTGTTCCTCCATCCCACCTCCCGTTCTCCTCAAATCAATTATTTTAAAGTCAGGTGTTGTGTTTGTCATGCAATCTATTCAATGCAGTCCAACATAGCTAAAATAATTAAAGCAGAGAGTGCACAAACTCTCCTGAACTGCGATTATTGCTGGAAGAAGATTATTTAAGAATGACCTTTATTTTAGAATGAATTAGCTTGAAAGCTGCCAAAATGTGGTAAAATCCTAAATAGCTCAACTATTTTTTTTCAGGTGAAATTCAAAGACCCAGCCAGATCTACAAATGGTTCAGGCCATATCCAGTGGCTGATTCTGCACCCTCTCAAGCAGCCTAGCAAACCAGTTTGCTTTGAAAAATATCTTAACAATCCATCGTCACTTTCTGGGCTAACCAGTGTGGGCAGTAAATGTAACATTGTCAATGCACCCACCAGAGAGCATGTTACTTAAAATTACTGGTTTCTTGTGACATTATTCTGTCTCCATTTTAATAGAGGTGTTACTTTATTAGACTATGAACATATCACTTAGAGTAAAATCCAGAACAGGATATTTAGAAAGGTGTTGAACTAAGTCTATTGTAGTATCTTTCAACATCTAATGTTCATGGAACAAAGTGCGTGCTTTCTAGAAGATTTGTTCTTCTTCAATTTCATTAAGATAGTCCTGATCAACATAAATCATAAACCCGGTGAATAAACTATCTGCCCAGTGAGCGTCGTAGAATAAGCCATTCTGGTCAGAATAGAATATCTGCAGCCAAACTTCATCCTTCCGTTTTAGGTACATGATAGTTGAACCAGAAGCCACATCATAGTTGCCGGTGTTAGCATCAAACGTCTTTATACGATATTGGCCATTGTGCACCAGCCCAATAGCAAGATGCTTATTTGCCAAGGTGATATCATAGGAAAAATAATAAATGCCAGGTATACCACATATAAATTTGCCACTGGAAACATTGTAGTGTCCTCCTTCGTTTAAAAGAACTTTATCAAATTTGATAGGCATGCGTTCCTTGGGAAAGCTGTAAGTGATGGCTACGGAGAAGGCAGATCTTGCTGTGTTAATGCCACATTTGCAGATTCCAGGCAAACCAGGTGCTCCATTGTTTCCATCGGTACCTTTTGGTCCATGTATTCCCGCACTACCTAGAGCGCCTTTATTGCCCCTTGGTCCTCGGGGGCCTAGTTTGCCAATAGCTCCCCGTATCCCCTTCGTGCCAGACTTTCCGCTTCTTCCTTGATTTCCTCTGTCACCTAAAAAAAAACCCATTGCTTTATTTCTCCCCACAATTTGTAATCCTTTGGTATGATTACAGAGGTGTTGAAACAGAAGATCAAGAGCTCATGTTTAGTTACTGTTGTAAATTATTTTCTGATAGTGATTCCAAAGTATTTCTATGGTTGTTAAATGGTTTGTTTCATCCTGAGATCATGTAAGGTGTTTCATGCACACAAATTCATTATTTTATTTCTATCCACAGGCACAGTTAGTTCACAGTTAAAAAAAAATATTTTGTTGGTTTGAAATTTAAGCAACCTGTCAGAACAATAACTAAATCCAGTTGTAGATACATGTGTTTATTATCATGTGCATGTGTGTATATTTCAATTGCTTTCCATTTTCTACCTTAGCTTTATAATGTGGTGTAATCCTAAAAATAAACTGTACAACTACATAGTGCTGAAGGTAAAAAAAAGTAAAATATCACAGAATTTATTGTATTGTGTTTTTATTGCTGTGTTTTATGCTAATTGTTTAAGAATTTAGAATTTATTCTGAAACCCAGATCAATGATGGCCAAACTCAAGCTTCGTGTTAGAACAGTAAGAAGGACACCTATGTCAGACTCCTATTCATAGAATAGAATAGAATAGAATAGAATTACCTTTATTGTCATTCAGACCTTACGGTCTGAACGAAATTTCGTGCCTGCAGTCATACATACAATAATAAACAACAATAAACACAAATTAACATCCACCACAGTGAGTCCTCCAAGCACCTCCTCACTGTGGTGGAGGCAAAAATCTTAGGGCTGCAGTCTCTTCCCTCCTCTTCTCCCTCTGCGCTGAGGCGATACCCCACCGGGCGATGGCACAGACAGTCCCGCGGCTCACCGAACCCCGCAAACGGGCCGGCTCAAACACCGCAGCCCGGGGTGGTCGTAAACTGCAGCTCAGCTTTATATACCATTATCCCATCCAAGCTCATCTCCAAACCCATGGAACGTGGGGTCAGCACTCCCCTCTGCAACTGGATCCTTGACTTCCCGACCAACAGACCACAATCAGTGAGGGTAGGTGATAAATCAACCTCCATGATAATCCTCAACATTGGTGCCCAGCAAGGATGCTTTCCTCGCCCTCTTATATATAATATCGTGACTGTGCAGTCAATACAACTGATCCAATCCAACTCAATTTACAAATTCACAGGCGACACCACCATAGTGGGCCGTATATCAAATAACGAGACAGAATACAGGAAGGAGATTGAGAACCTCTTAACCTGATGCCAAGACAACAACCTCTCACTCAATGTCAGCAAGACAATGGTGATTGTGATCGACTTCAGGAAGCAAAGTGGTACACACATTCTGGTACACATTGATGGCGCTGAAGTAGAGATGGTTGAAACCTTCAAATTTTTAGGAATAAATATCACCTGCAATTTGTCCTGGACCAGCCACATTGACGCAATGGCCATGAAAGCATACTAACGCCTCTACATTCTTAGAAGGCTTAGGAAGTTCGACATATCCCCAACAACCCTCACCAATGTCTACAGATGCACCATAGAAATCATTTTATCGTGACGCATCTCAACATGGTTTGAGAACAGCTCCATCCCAGACCTCAAGAAATTGCAGAGAATTGTGGACGCAGCCCAGATCATCATCCAAACCAACCTCCCTTCCATTGACTCTACATCTACACTTCACGCTGCCGAGGCAAGGCTCGCCATCCATCTTCCTACCGCTATCCTCCTCCATTCCCCCTCACCCCCCAACACTCCCGCCCCCTCCTTTTCACCCTCCCTCTTCTTTCCCCTCTCCCCTCCCCCACTCCCTCCCTCACCTCTCCCTCCCTCTCTTTGTCCCTACCCTCAGTCACTCCCTCCCTCCCTCCAAAACCATTCTCCCTCGCTACCCCCTCCTTTCCCTCTATCCCCTGCGCCCCACCCTTCACCTCCCCCCTATCTCATCCCCCCACAATGAAAATCGCGATTAAAAACAAGAAAGTTCCCCCTTATCCCATCCCCCACAATGAAAATCGCGATGTTTAAAAAAAATTTGAATTCTCAATGATAATTGCGTTCTCTAAAAAACCTAAACACAATGTTAGCTGTTAATGAAAACAGAAGAATTTATTTAAAACTGAGTTTTTTTGAAGATCGCAATTTTTTATGTGAATGTGATTCGGGATCCCATTGTGACGTCATTGTGAATGAAAATGGAAGAATTTGGTTAAAGCGATTTAACAAACATTTTTTAATTTTATTTTTAATGTAAATTAGATTCGGGATCCCACTGTCATTGTGACGTGGCTGACGCGCTGGGCAAGTGGAAAAGTGGTTCTTGTAAAGTATAAAATGTCAATAACTTCTAAAGTATAACATTAGATTAGATTAGATTAGATTAGATTCGTTTATTGTCATTCAGACCTTTCGGTCTGAACGAAATTTCGTTTCCCTGCAGTCATACATATAATTAAAAAATGACAAAAACACACAGCTTCGGGGCCGAGTCGGGTCTCCGCTACCTCCGCCACAGCTTCGGGGCTGAGTCGGGTCTCCGCTGCCTCCGCCACAGCTCCGGGGCCGAGTCGGGTCTCCGCTGCCGCTGCCGCTGCCACAGCTTCGGGGCCGAGTCGGTTCTCCGCTGCCACTGCTGCCAACCGCTACAGCTCCAGGGCCGAGTCGGGTCTCCGCTGCCGCCTCCACGGTTCCGGGGTCGAGTCGGGTCTCCGTTGCCGCTGCCGCCGCCGCCGCCGCCACCACAGTTCTGAGGCCGAGTCGGGTCTCCGCTGCCGCTGTCTCCGCCACAGCTTCGGGGCCGAGTCGGGTCTCCGCTACCTCCGCCACAGCTTCGGGGCTGAGTCAGGTCTCCGCTGCCTCCGCCACAGCTCCGGGGCCAAGTCGGGTCTCCGCTGCTGCTGCCGCTGCCACAGCTTCGGGGCCGAGTCGGGTCTCCGCTGCCGCTGCTGCCAACCGCTACAGCTCCAGGGCCGAGTCGGGTCTCCGCTCCCGCCGCCGCTGCTGCCGCCGCTACAGCTCCAGGGCCGAGTCGGGTCTCCGCTGCCGCCGCCACAGCTCCGGGGCCGAGTCGGGTCTCCGCTGCCGCCGCCACAGCTTCGGGGCCGAGTCGGGTCTCCACTGTTGCTGCCGCCGCCGCTACAGCTCCGGGGTCGTGTCGGGTCTCCGCTGCCGCTGCTGCCGCCGCTACAGCTCCGGGGCCGAGTCGGGTCTCCGCTGCCGCTGCCACAGCTTCGGGGCCGAGTCGGGTCTCCACTGCCGCTGCCACTGCCGCCGCCACAGCTTCGGGGCCGAGTCGGGTCTCCGCTGCCGCTGCTGCCAACCGCTACAGCTCCAGGGCCGAGTCGGGTCTCCACTGCCGCCGCCGCTGCTGCCGCTGCTGCCGCTGCTACAGCTCCGGGGCCGGGTCGGGTCTCCGCTGCCGCTGCTGCCGCCGCTACAGCTCCGGGGCCGAGTCGGGTCTCTGCTGCCGCCGCCACAGCTCCGGGGCCAAGTCGGGTCTCCGCTGCTGCCGCCACAGCTTCAGGGCCGAGTCGGGTTTCCGCTGCCACTGCCACTGCCGGCGCCACAGCTTGGGGGCCGAGTCGGGTCTCCGCTGTTGCTGCCGCCGCCGTTACAGCTCCGGGGCCGAGTCGGGTCTCCGCTGCTGCTGCCGCCGCCCCTACAGCTCCGGGGCTGAGTTGGGTCTCCGCTGCCGCTGCTGCCGCCGCCACAGCTCCGAGGCCGCCAGCTCCGCCATTAGGCCTCGGCGCAGACGGGGACGGGGAATACGACAGAAAAAAAAGTCGCATCCCCTGAAGGAAGAGACCAAAACATGTTTCTCCCACCACACCCACACACATACACAACTTAATAAAACAAAATTAACTAAAACATGACAAGGAACAAAAAGAAAGAAAACAAACAGACGGACTGCAGGTGGGCCGCAGCTGTTAAGCCAGCGCCGCCATCTTGGAATCAATAACACAAATCCGAACGAAACTTGTCTCTTTTACATTCCAGGACAATGGTGAGTAAGGAGGGCCAAAAACTGTAGCACTATCGTGTACCATTTTGGCAGGGTTTTGAAACATCACACACACACACACACACACACTCATGCATACAAACAAACAAACAGAGTTTTAGTCATATATATAGATTTTTATCATTGTAACATTGTGAAAAATTGAAGAAGCTGTTTTATGCTTTACTTTTAAATAACGTAGCTTATATTATTCTGGATATTTGGATTTTTACGATAAGCCCCTGAAATAATATAAGGAATTATTTTATGGAATAAGTAATAAGATTTGTTCATGCAGCAGACTTATAGCCTAAAGCATTTTGATTTTATTTGTATTAAAACCTAATTTTCCGCGGTTAAGAATTTTATAAAAACATTTCTACTCCAAAATCGAATCAGTTATTTTAGTATTTTATAGAAAGAGGTTACTTGCTCTAATAGCATTATTTTAAAAAGTGCATTTAATTATTTACAAGTGTAATCGGTTATAGTAAAATTCATAAATATTTATACAAGTTCTGTACTATTTATTGTTTTTTGTATGTGTTCTCTTTGGGACAGTAGCCAATGTATGTAACCAAGCAAACTGCTTTTGGAAACCAATGTTTTAATGTCCAGGCATGCTGATGAAAAATGCTGGATAGAGAAATGTAATTATTTTACCTTCTTCTCCTTTGTATCCCTTCTGACCATCTTTCCCATCCACACCATCTTTTCCAGGCAATCCCATTCTTCCAATAGGACCTGCAGATCCAGGATAACCTGGAGGCCCCGGTGCCCCTGGAGGTCCTGGTGCACTACAAATTAGCTGGGAAGGATCAAATGTAATGGATGACTTCTGGTTTGTCGGGAGTTGATTGGCAGCATGGGATGTAAAGCAGGCAAGTAGAAGCAGCCAGAGCATCATCACACCTAGGAAAGAAAGTTAACACAGCTTCTTATTTATTGCTTTACGCAACATTTTATTGAGCCCAAATTTGTACTTACAATTTTTTAGTTCAAAACTATAGTGGCATAATGTCAAGTAGGCCATTTGTGAAATGTTTAGTTAGTTTACTGTCACATGTTCTGAGGTACAGTGATAAGTAATTTTGTTGTTTGCTGTCCTGTCAGCAGAAAGACTAAAACCACACAATTTCTGTAATTTGAAAAGGAAATTGTTTATGAAACTAAGTGTTGTAGAGTAGGTTTGATGCTGATCTTTGCCAAGTCAGTTGGGCAATCATGTGGTGGCTAGATAGAGAGAAATAAATCAGGCACCATCTTCAGTATTATTGATAGCCACTATACACAGTTTAAAAGTGCAACTCTGATGAAGTGGTTGAATGCTTAACTAAGGCTATCTATTGTTTTAGGTGTACACATGAAGACTGGTCTCAAAGCAAGATACCACGAGTGGTGGAAGCCCAAATATAAGTCTGTATTTGAGTACCCACGATGACATGCATTATTCCATTCATTTCTCTTCCATGTTGTTTATATCTCCCCCTGCCTAATATTCTGAGAGGATATAAAATGGAATACTCTGAAATGGAGTACACCCACAGTAGCATTATTTAATGTGTATTGCTTTACATTGTGATACTATTAAACCTCCTTACTGAAAGTACAGGATGTTACAATTTATAAACTAGCAAGGTTGTGGCGCCTCAGCAGCTTTCATGTTAACCCAAAAAGATAGCAACAAATATAGTTATTTTTAAAAGCCAAGATATTAGTTTTGTTTAGTTTATTTTAGAGATATAGAGTGGAAACAGATCCTACAGCCCACCATCTGTTCTGACCAACAATCACCCATAGGGTGAAATCACCTACATGATTTCTTGCATGTAAAATTGCTAGTGTTTACTTCTATGTTACGTTCTGTGTGTTAGTCATACAACATGGAAATAGGCCCTTTGATCCAAGGAGTCAGCCATCAAGTACCTTTCTATACTAATCATTGTTGTGTGTTCTTCTATGCCATGACATTTTGTAAGCTCATGTACTTCTCAGATACTGTAAAATATTATACTTCTTGACATGACATTGAATGATGAATTGAGAGGATATTAATCTTCCATTGTGCATATATTCAATCATGCAGAAAAGGTCTGTTTTTGTTTCAGTTTCAGTGTATCTTGTTTGAGGTTTAGTTAAAAGCAAGAAAAATAGTTGCATTTGTGTAACTTACTTAAGGACACTTTAGAATGTCCCAAAGTATTCTACATGTAGTTAGAAGTTAATTAAACATTGTAATGTAAGGAAACATGGCAGTAAATTTTATCCATCACAATTTGTCTACTGCACACAAAGGAACATAAAATTGTACTACTGTATAAGGAAGGAAGCCCTTACACCTATGCTGGCTTACTAAAAAAAACCTACCCAATTAACCTTATTCTTTTTTTTCTCTTGCGTATCATTCCTCTTTTCTAAAGCTATGGTGTCAATAGGGACCCAATTGGAAGCAGTTAGTTGTAAAATGCCTCATATTTACTGAGGGCATTGTATTAATGTACAGCTTTTATTACTTCTCTATACATCTGCATGAACCTCTTGTTCAGGCAATACCTTCAGGACCATAATGATAGGTTACGTAGACCAGAAATTACATTTACCTCATATCTTGTACTTTTTCCAATAATTTAAAAACCTTTATTCTTCTGCCAGTAGAAGCAGTTTCTCCTGATGTATTCTATCAAAATCATTCACAATTTTGAATTTTCCTGTAGAATCTTAATTAAATGAGGGCAATGTCACCTCTAGTTTCTCTGCAGAACCAAAATCTCTCAGTCCTGGTGCCAATCTAATGAATCTTCATTGATCTCTCGCTCCAAGGACAGACTATCTTCCTAAATTGTGATGAAATAGATTCAGTAACAGGCACTTTGGCCACTGAATTCCCACTGACCATCAGCACCCATCCTTGCAATAGTCCCACCATCTCCTCCTCCTCCTTCTGCTGTTGCTTTGCCTTTGGCCTCATACCATACCACCCCCCCAACACCACCTCCTTCTCCTATCACTCTGTCCTTTTGGCCTCTCACACCACCCCCCTCCACTGCTGCCACCTCCTCCTCCTCCTTCCTCGGAGTTGCCGCAATACTCCACGTTGGAAAATGTCGCAACTGCGTGGAAGGAGGAGAAGGCGATGGTGGAGCAGGGAGCGGCGGAGTGGACAAATCCAGAGGAGGAGGAGGCAGTGGAGGAAGCGATGGATTGAGCAAAGCAAAGGAAGAAGCAGCAGCCGGTGAGACGGGAGGGAGCCCCAGGTGACCGAGCAGCGGCCTGAAGAAAGCGCTGTCCCCAGGAGCTACAACGCGAGCCGCTACAACAGCCTCTTCAACTGGAGTTTGCGGTGGGTGAAGAAGGGCTCGCTGATGCAGACCAGCGTCATCGGCGTCTAGTTTAAGGTAAAACAACACTAAGTGCTGGAATATCTCAGCAGTCTGAAGAAGGGTCCCGACGTCATCAATCCACGTTCTCCGGAGATGCTGCCTGATCCGCTGAGTTACTCCAGCACTTTGTGGCTTTTAATGTATTAACCATCATCCGTAGTTCTTTGGTTCAACTATATACAATGGTAATACCTTACTCGGTGATAATAGACAATCGGCAATAACGGACTCCTTATTGCTCCATTATAATGCGGGTTTAATTTATTTTTCTTCTGGTATACATTTCACAACCCGAGGAACAACAAAAGTCCTTCAGTATTATCATCACTTAAAGCAATCGATAGCTGGGTGCCACTCTCTTATTTGAATTATATTCTTATGTAGAAAGATGATGGAAAATGTAATAGAGTCATAGAGTGATACAGTGTGAAAACAGGCCCTTCGGCCCAACTTGCCCACACCAGCCAACATGTCCCAGCTACACTAATCCCACTTGCCTGCACTTGGTCCATATCCCTCCAAACCTGTCCTATCCATATACCTGTCTAACCGTTTCTTAAACGTTGGGACTACTTCATCTGGCAGCTTGTTCCATACACCCACCACCCATTTGTGTGAAAAAGTTACTCCTCAGATTCCTTTTAAATCTTTTCCCCTTCACCTTGAACCGATGTCCTCTGGTCCTCGATTCCCCTACTCTGGGCAAGAGACTCTGTGCATCTACCCAATCTATTCCTCTCATGATTTTATACACCTCTATAAGATCACCCCTCATCCTCCTGCGCTCCAAGGACTAGAGACCCAGCCTACTCAACGTCTCCCTATAGCTCACACTCACTAGTTCTGGCAACATCCTCATAATTCTTCTTTGAACCCTTTCATGCTTGCCAATATCTTTCCAATAACATGGTGCCAGAACTGAACACAATCCTCTAAATGCGGTCTCACCAACCTCTTATACAACTGCAACATGACCTCCCAACGTTTATACTCAATACTCTGACTGATGAAGACCACCTTATCTACCTGTGACTCGACCTACAAGGAACCATGCACCTGCACTTCTAGATCCCTCTGCTCTACAACACTCCCCAGAGGCCTACCATCCACTGTGTAGGTCCTGCCCTTGATAGACGTCCCAAAATGCAACACCTCACACTTTTCTGTATTAAATTCCATCAACCATTCCACAGCCCACCTGGTCAATCGATCCAGATCCTGCTGCAATCTTTCACAACCATCTTCACTATCTGCAAAACCACACATTTTTGTATCATCAGCAAACTTGCTAATCAATAGCAACAGCACCTCATATTCTATATGGGTAGCTTACAACCCAACAGTATGAACATTGAATTCTCAATTCTTTACCACCCCCTTTTTTTCCTAGCTATCCCCTTTCTCTCATATGCCTCACCTGGACACGCACCTATTTTTCCCGTCCCTTTCCACCCACATTCCTTCCTCTAGCTTCATAATTTGCAATTCTTTAATCCTTTTGTTTCATCCTCTGTCTTTTCATTTGTAGACAAAAAATGCTGGAGTGAGTAACTAACTAACTAACTAACTAACTAACTAACTAAGCGGGACAGGCAGCATCTCTGGAGAGCATTCATTTGTAGCCTTTGTCCAACCATCTGCCTATCAACCCCCCCCCCTAACGTATCCACCTATTATTTACCAGGTTTTGTCCAACATTTTCCAACATTTCCCCCACCCCTCTCCCACCACCCCTCCCCCTCTCCCACCATAATTATCCGGAACAAGGTACATCATAACTGAAGCATAATCTACCTTCTCTGTAATCAATTCCCTGAGAAATAGGTTCAAGAGTTCAGAGTATTTAATTGTCATATCTACTGGGATCGGAATGATGAAATTCTTACTTGCTTGCAGCTTTACAAAAGTACACAAAAGTACAACAAATAAATATACAATAAATTATTAGTTACAGTTGGAAAACCAGATCATAATTGTGCAGGCCAAAGTATGCAGTGTAACCTCATACATTCCATTGTAGTTCCGTGTTAAGATTCTGTTAATTTTACAATTTGCTGCAGTTTCATCATGACCTTTTGTGAATCATACACAAGGCCAGAAGATCTCAGAGCTCTGCAAACTCCCTTCATTTAAATCATATGCTTTATTTTATACTTCTGTTGAAATGGGGAATTTCACATTTTCTACCTTATACTTCATTTGCCAGATCTTTGATAGCACTTTGACTGCATTTAACCTGCGTATATCCCTTTGTAGATGACTTACTTCTGCTGCTAATTCATCTGCATGTGTGCATGGTAAGGTAAGGAAAGGCCCATGTACACAATTGCATGTGCAAGTTCAGGATTTGGACATCCCACACAGACTAATACTTTGCTCTTTCCCTCATACCAAACTAGAATAAAGTACACTTTGCTCACGTACACCTTCCCCAGTATAAAACAGAACTGAGAAAGGCAAATCTAAGATTAAATAGATTTCATTGATTATTATCTCTTAACCAATTACGGTAGTTCTTGCTTGTAGGAACAAAATGCAATATAGTAGTGATTGCACTTAATACTCTAAGCACAATTACAAAAACGTGGTGCATATGGATTCCTTACACGTCCCTAGAAAGTGAATTCAACATATTTCTGACAGAGAAGACACTGTAGGCGTTTATCTTGCTCAGATTTTCATTTCTCTGATCTATTTTTAAGACAGGAAGTTGTGGTCAATGTGGTAAAATACCATGTTTACATTGATCAAATCTAATCATTTTAGTTTATTTCTTCACACATTTGCATAAGTTCCCCCTAGATTCTACCTCTCACCTGGATATGGCAATTTACAGTGGCCAGTTAACCTAACAACCCACAAGTCTTTGGGATTGGAAGAAAACCAAAATGCCTGGAAGAAACCCAAAGAGTTGACCGGTCATTGAGATATAGAGCTGTACAACATGGAACACCTTTGCCATGGGGACCAAGGTGGTATTCTAGGCATCCCATTTGCCTGCATTTGGCCAATATCCCCAAAAGGGAGCATGTGCAAACTTCTCAGAAGCTGCATCAGAGGTCAGGATGGAAATCAGATTGAACCTGGGTATCTGGCGCTGTAAGGCAGCAACACTACCGCTGCACCACCATGTGAAAAGTTGTTTATATGTCCATCTTTATCTTAATTAACATTATTGCTTAATATTATATATTTGTTGTTCTTTAAATAAGTAAATATATTATTTTTTTAAATCATTTTATTTTTAGTTTTTTTACAGTTATTTACACTATTTTTAAAAGTTTCTGACTGGAAAGCGCTTTGACTGCATGAGCTGTCAAAAGGGCATCAAGTTGGTCTGGTAGCAGCAGAGAATCCACTGGCTGTGCCTCAAATCACTCTGCATCACAAGCTACCTCCAGCATTGAGGCCTCCAGTTCAATATATAGGGCTGCAGATGGTTAGTGCAGCTGCAGGGCTGCCAACTCTCACGCTTTCGGCGTGAGACTCATGCCCTGGAGCAATTTCTCACTCCCAACTCTCACCCAATGTTGGCAGCCCTGAGCTGTGAGGATCACTTGGTGGGAGAACAGCATCAAGGTAAAGGGTTCCATCAAGCATTGTCCAGCCAATTGCAATCACATCATTTCATAAGCACTCGTTTTGAGTGACTCTGAAAGGTTTCCTTCAAAGAAACAATATTTTCTTACTTCTTATTCTAGTTCAGGATCTATTTGTCCCTGCCTATTTGCTGATTGCAGTTAGCAGATCTTCAGTGTAGGCTAACCACAGTTGCTGGCAATACCTCAGTATTGCAGGACCCAGAGTGGGACCAGCTTGGGCAGCAACTGAAGCCTTGCAATACAATACAATACAATACAATTCAATACAATTCAATACAATTCAATTTATTGTCATTTGGACCCCGTGAGGTCCAAACGAAATGCCGTTTCTGCAGCCATACATTACAACAAATAGACCCAAGACACAACATATTTTACATAAACATCCATCACATTGCTGTGATGGAAGGCCAAAAAAAACTTCTCTCTCCACTGCACTCTCCCCCCCATGTCAGAGTCAAAGTCAAAGCCCCCGGCGGGCGATGGCGAATTGTCCCGTGGCCATTAAACCACGCCGGGTAATGCAAGTTCGCGCACCGGGTCTTGGTGTTAGAGCCCCCGGTGCGCGCTCGCAGCCCGCCGCCATTCCAAGCCGCGCGGGGCGGTGCTGTAAGGCCCCGCTCCAGGAGCTCTTCAACCCCGCAACTCGGGCGGGAGAAGTCGCCGTTGCGGAAGCCCCGAAAAGCGGTCTCCCTCCAGGGACCCGCGGGCTCCCGGTGCCGTCCGCCAAACCCGCAGTTGCAGCCACCGAATCTCCGGGGGTCGGGCCGCAGCAGCGTCCACCACAGCTCCACCCGCTCTGGACTCGGCCAGCTCCGCGACGGTGAGGTGAGTGTCGGCACTGGAGTCCCCGGTCTTCCTGTTGGAGGCCGCTCCTCGTTGCAGCCCCAACGACAACGGAGACCCGACAAAGAAAAGGTCGGGTCTCCCGTGCAGGGAGAGATTTAAAAGTTTCCCCCTCCCCCCCACACCACCCCCACCCCCCCACACACATGCCCCAACAAAAATAACAAAAACTACATTAAAACATAGACATAAAATAATAAAAACGCAGACGGACTGCAGAGGCCGCTGCTGGCGAGAGCCGCGCCGCCTACCGCAATCAGTAGCTCTGCATGTTGTACAATTAATAAAACAACCTGACAGTCATCAGCTCTCAGCAGGCTGTAAGCTGAATGAGGTAAACAGATAGACCCACAGATATCCTCACCATCATTGGGGCAGCAGTCCAATATCCTGGTTATCTCCAGAGCTGCCTCTTCTTTAGCTACTAGCAGTCTGAAAGACCACTTCAGGTTTTCTAACTATGGTAGATTCTGCTGTGTTTTCCTATAAGGGTAAAAATAAATGACTTGTGTGTGATAATAATTCCATATGTTACAAAAATAGATAGAAATGGACTCTGTATTGATGGTGGCTTTTGGGTAGATCATAAGATCATAAGAGATAGGAGTAAAATTAGGCCATTCGGCCCATCAAGTCTACTCCGCCATTCAATCATGGCCGATCTATCTCTCCTTCCTAACCTCATTCTTCTGCCTTCTCCCCATAACCACTGACACCCGTACTAATCAAGAATTTATCTATCTCTGAAATATATCCACTGACCTTGCCTCCACAGCCTACTGTGGCAAAAAATTCCAACAGAAACATGGCATTGCATGAAGATTAAGGATAAAAATGAAGTTGGGCTCCCAACACCCCTTCCTGTTCAGATGATGTAAAGATTAGATATGTGGACATCTTATGTGACCAGAATTGGCTATAATTTTTTACCTGTAAATGCCCCAATAGTCCATCAAACCTATGTGTCCTACATCATGAACAACGTGTCTTCAAAAATATGGGGATAAATGTCTTTCAAGGCAGTTCAGAAGATAGACTCCATGAGTATTAACCTATACATCTCCATTGGAATTGGAGTGAGGTTTGGGTAGGATTCAATCTCTTACGTGGCCGGAGATGCGATTGTTTTCCGGATCGTATCTCCAGTTCCTCTACGGCCTAACATCGTGGAGCTGGTGACCTTGCTCGAGACTGACTTTGAGCCCCACCGCAGGGCATGGACTTACCATCGGAGCCAATTTCTTGCTTGGGATCGATGCTCCAACTGCGGACTTTAACATCAAGAAGCTCGCAGTCTTGGGTTGAGACCGACGTCGGGAAGCTCCGAAAGTCGCACGATGTTCGCCTAGCCCCGACCCAGGCAGATCGCCCGGTGCGGGGGAGCTGGGATTCACCCCGGTGCAGGAGCTTGATCGCCCCGACAAGGAGGCCCACCACCGGCTACGGGAGTAAGAGCGTCCTATCAACGGAAGGTTAGAGGCCCCCGACCCCTGGAGGACAAAGAAGGGAGAGATTGAACTTTTTTTCGCCTTCCATCACAGTGAGGAATGTGGAGGAGTCACTGTGGTGGATGTTCATGTTAAAATGTATTTTGTGTGTTCTGTTGCTTTTTTTGGTATGACTGTATGGCAAATCAAATTCCTCGTATGTTGCAAAACATACTTGGCTAATAAAGCATGATTATGATTATTATGATTATGATACCAAATGCCAGAGGGCCACGAGCTGTGCACATGAATATTCCTGATTAACTAAACACTAGCATGCAATAATTCAAAATTCCTGCTGACACAGCCCTCAAGAAATTTACCAGTGATTGCTATATTTAAGGAAATTCCTTATTAACTTGTAAACAGTCATCTGGGGAAAATCAATTTTAATTATCTGCAGTACTGACTTTATGCAACAGATGTTAAATGTCCACATTAAAAGCCTGTAAGTAATTGGGACAAGGTATAAAGGCAAAACAAATCAGAGTGAAATCGATACCTCTCATAACTTGATAAAACCCAATGTTACCCAGGCCTTGAGCATGGATTACAGATTCTCAGCGAGAGAAACTACAATCAAGGTGTACGGTAAGATGGTGGAATGATTGTTCTGCTCACGTTGCACTGTGTCCGAAGCAAAGTTTGGTTTTGGTAGTGCTGAAGCAGAGAATGGTGTGTGCCAAATGGACACTGGACACAGACCTATTGGTCAGACTAGTAATGAAAGTTATTCAAACCCAACTCTACAGCTAGGTTTCAAGGTTCAATGGGTAGTGGAAGCAAGGCCAGAAAAGTTTTTCTTTTAATGGATATACAATTCCTGCTCTTGGATGAACCATGAGATCCGCATTCTGCTGAAGACCAGATCCCAGGCATTCAGGTCTGGTGACGCAGAGGTCTATAAGAAGTCCAGATATGACCTTGAAAAAAAGCCAAAAGGGACCTCCTCTCAAAGCTGGATAATGGGGCAGATGTTTGGCAACTGTGGCAGGGCAAAATGCCATCACCTCTTACAAGGCGAAATCAGGAGGCAGTTCAAGCGACAGCGAAGCATCACTCCCTGATGAGCTCAATGCGTTCTATGCACGCTTTGATAGGGAGAACACTGATGTGCCTTCCCGAGCCCCCATTCGCCCTGATGGTATTACTGTCACAGTCACAGAGGCCAACGTCAGAAGATCCTTCGGGGGTGAACCCTCCGAAAACGCCTGGACCTGACGGTATACCCGGTCAAGTTCTCAAAACCTGTGCAGACCAACTGGCAGGGGTTGTTGTAGACATTTTCAATCTCTCATTAATGAGGTTCCCTCCTGCTTTAAGAGGGCATCAATAATACCGGTGCCCAAGAAGAGTAAGGTGACATGCCTCAATGACTATCAAGCAGTGGCACTAACGTCCATGGTGATGAAGTGCTTTGAGAGGTTGGTTATGGGGCATATCAACTACTACCTCAATAAGAACCTCGACCCACTGCAGTTCACCTACCATCACAACATTTCAATGGAGGATGCAATCTCACTGGCTCTCCACTCCGCACTGGACCACTCGGACAATAAAAACACTTACGTCAGGCTGTTGTTTATAGACTACAGCTCGCCATTTAATACCATCATCCCTTCCAAGCTGGTTACGTGGCTCTACCCGAGCCGGCTGCTTGCCCCTTTTCCGGGGTTACGTCCGTGCCCAGGTGAGGTTAGAAAGGGAATACGCCCTGTCCACGGGAACCCTGAGGAAGTTCCGGGACCACTGGGCTCCGAGGGTGTTGAAGGTATCCTCAATAAGGATTGTAACATAGTTGTATAGTAGTTTATTATGGATATTTGTTTGTATTGTATTATGGTGGTGGGTTCCGGCTTGTTTTATTGTATAAATATTATTTTTTAATAATTGAATACATTTTTTGGTTAAAAAAAAAGAAAAAAAGCTGGTTACATGAGGAGGTGTGGTGATTAGGATCTCCCGTCCAGATACAAGAACTAGTGTGTTTTTCATCTTTATGGAATTTGGAGGAAACACAGCGATACTTTAAACATCTGTGTGTATCGCTGCAATGCTGCAGAGACTTGTTTTAAACTTTTTCTGCTTGTTTTGGGACTGCGAGCTCAATTGACTACGTAGCTCCCACTACGGTGGCTGGCAACCTGCCAGGAGACTCATTGCGTTCCAAAATAGGGGGGAAAAATCTTTCTGGACTTGTACAACTGCGTCCAGAACAACCCCCTTACTGCCTCGTCGGGGCTGACCTGCCCGGTCTGGTTTCCATGGGGTGTGGGAGGTCTTCTGCACCTGCACCGTCTCGACCTTCTTTTGCGGCCTTGGAGCCTGGAGCTGACGACAAAGCCTCCTTTCTCTCGGCAAGACCGAGGGAGATAAGAGGCTTTCCAACAACAAGACTGCAGGCAAGTCCCTTTTGTTGCTGTAGGAGCGGCGAAGAACAGCTGGGATTGCCTGTGAAGGTCAACAGCTCGCCAGGGAACGCAGGGGAGCCGAGATAATCCAGCGAAGAGGTGGTGACGCAGCAGTTTTCGGGGGAGCCGCCATTATCAGCGTTTGAGGCGACACCACTTTGCCTCCCTCCCTCGAACTGTTCCATTTGTTTTTGTCTTTGGGCTTGGCCTCGTGCCATTTGGACTGTCTGTGTCTCAGGCTTTATATAAGTACTATGTTTTAAATTGCAGCATCTGTTACTATGCTGGGTCAGTGTTCTGGGGGAGCGGGGCCTTCCAGGAGCTATGCTCAGGCAGCTGCTTCAGCTGCTTCGGCTGCTCCTCTTGGGGCCCGGTTCCCCATGAAGAACCTGCCTTTTGAGCATGGGGTAAGGTGCTACGTGCCCCCCTAGATCAACCTGGAGGACTGCTCGGCTGCCGTGGCCGTGGCAGCCAAGCCCACAGGCGTTCTGTACCTGGGCAAAATGTTCGGGAAGGCCGTGCTCTTCCTTGAGTCCGTTGAGGGGGTGAATGCGGCTGTGAGTAAAGGGGTCACAGTGGGGGGAGTATTTTTGCAGGTCGAGCCCGTAGGGTCCATCGCACTGCGGGTGGTCCTTTCCAACGTCCCGCCCTGCATTACGAACAAGGCCCTCCTTCCCCACCTTCACACCCTGGGGAAGGTACTCACGGACATCACCCCAATTTCCCAGGGGTTCCGCAGGAAGGAGCTGCGGCACGTTCTTTCCCACCGGCGCCAGCTGTCAATGATGCTGGACCAGGAGGAGGTAGTTGACGGGCGCTTCTGTGTCCAGCAGGTTGGGCATGATTTCACCGGCTAACGGACATCGGAGCGCCCAAGGTGCCATGCCTGTAAGGAAGTGGGGCATATTCGGAGGAATTGCATCAAATCCCGGGCGGGGGCCTTCGCCTCCAGTGCCTCTAGCCCCCCTCCCCCCCTGCTCCCACCCCCCATGTAGTTGAGTCAGCGAACCCTGGGGTTGCGCAGAGCCTGGGTGGGGGTGGGGACGTTCAAAAGAAGGGGGGCAAGGTAACAAAGAAGGTGAAGCAGCTGGGGAATAAAACCCCCAAGGACAAGAACGATCCACCCATCCCGTCACCTCCCATTAGGAAGTCCGCAAGCCTAGCCGGATGCAGTGGGGATCGAGCGGGAGGAGAGGGAGCCGCAGAAAAAGGTTGCTAAGGCGACCCCAGAGTCTGTGAGCTCCTCCCCTGTGAAGAAAAGAAGGAGGAATCTCTCTAGGGAGGAGTAGAAGGGGGACGAATGGGAATCCTCCAGGGGGGAGGGGAGTAATGTGGTGGAGGAAGACTCCCACCCTCTGGTTCAGGCCCCGGTCCCATGTTCTGGAGGGGATTCTGGGGAGGGTGGCGATGGGGACCACTCCGGTGCTATGGAGCAGGGGGAGATTCCTGTTAGGGAGGGGAGTCCTGCATCATGCATCTGTGGAAGCCCAGGAGCAATCCCCCAGGACGAGAGTTCATTCTGAGCCCAACTGGGGGAGGGATAGTCTCCCCCACTGTCGATGGTCTTGAATCCCCGGGTACACCTGGGGAAGGTCCCTCTGCCACTGGCCTCAGGGTTAAGACTGAGGTGGAGGAGAGACCAGCGGGTGGGGAAGAGGCAACAGCCACACAGGGTGAGGCGGGAGTATCGAGCACTGAAGGTGTGTCCGGGGAAGGGGATGGTGTCTCCATTTGCAGTGAGCAGTTGGAAAGGGACTCCCCGGACAATTAATCAATGGATGTCCTCGCTCCCCACGATGTCACTCCAATCATTCCAGTGGAGGAGATCCGCGAGTTCATCACGGCCACCAAGGGAGCCCAATATTGGCCCAGACTGGCCTCCCTCCGGTGGCCAAACCTACATGGGCTCATCAGCTCGCTGAACCACATCCTCAGAAGGAGGGGGAGGGGCAAGGGGGTGAAGGGGAACGACCGGCGACAGCTCAGGTCCTTCTTGGACGACCTCGAGAAGGACGGCAAGAGCAGTGTCGTTCCTGTTGAGGGTAGAGGGACCAGTAGAGCGTCCCTTGTAGCCAGTGTCCAGAGGGCAAGGAGCACCGCCACTCCACCTAGGGTCCACAAGGGGAGGAGTGGCTCTGCTGTCAGTGAGTGAAGGACTGGTGACGGGCTCTAGAAATGGGCAGGGTCGAAGATGTCCTGGTTGGGTTGATCCTAGGACTGGCCGAGCCATATGCTTGCGCCTTTACCGGGGTTGTATTGTATTGTATATTAGAATATTTGTAACATAGTTGTTTGATGAATTTGTAACATGGTGATGGGTATGTCAACACGGTTTTGTTTTTTTTTTTGTTTTTGTATCGTGTTGGAATTTAAATAAATTATTTTTAGATACAAAAAAAAAGCTGGTTACGAAACTCACGGAACTGGGTCTCTGCCCGTCCCTCTGCAATTGGATCCACGACTTCCTCATCGACACCACAGTATGTTTGAATTGGCAGAAACACTTCATCCCCAGTGATAATCAGTACGGGAGCACCTCAAGGCTGCGTGCTCAGCCCCCTGCTCTACTCACTCTATACTCATGACTGTGTAGCCAGACACAGTGCAAACTCCATTTTCAAGTTGTGGGACGAATTACAGATGGTGATGAGTCAGAGTATGGAAGTGAGATCGACTGATTGACCAAATGGTGCCAGCACAACAATCTGACTCTGAATATCACACTGATGCAATGATAAAGAAAGCAAATCAGCGCCTCTACTTCCTGAGATTACGGGGATTCGGTATGTCAAAGAGGATTCTCTTGAACTTCTACAGGTGCACAGTAGAGAGCACAGTGACTGGTTGCATCGTGGCCTGGTTCGGCAACTTAAACTTCCAGGAGCGGAAAAGACTGCAAAAAGTTGTAAACACTGCTCAGGCCATCACCGGCTCTGACCTCCCCACCATCGAAGGGATCTATTGTAGTCGCTGCCTCAAAAAGGCAGCCAACATCATCAAAGACATACACCATCTTGACCACTGCCATCGGGAAGAAGGTGCAGGAGCCTGAGAACTGTAACGTCCAGGTTCAGGAACAGCTACTTCCCTACAGCCATCAGGCTATAAAACACTACAACCTCATAAGCTATGAACTACAATAGACTATCATTATTATTGTACTGTTATTGTTTGTTCTTTTTTTTTTAGTTTTTGTTATTATTTATTATGATTGTATATTCTGTTGTGCTGCAGCAATTAAGAATTTCATTGTTCTATCTGGGACATATGACAATAAAACACTCTTGACTCTTGACAAAGGTATGGCGTCCTTTAATGAACCCTTCTTTAAAATGTACAACAGCAGCTACAGCAATGTGTATATTGTAAGCCAGAAGCTTTGTCCATTTGTGCTTTATCTTTGTGTCAGGAAAGATTGCCGACATTAGCACCATTGTTGGACAAATAACAGGTAACGATTAGTCAGCATACCAGAGGGAGATTAATAAACTGAATGCTGCCAGAATATCAATCTTGCTCTATGCATTAGCAAAACAAAAGAGCTGATTGTTGACTTCAGGAAGGGAAAGCGAAGGATCCATGATCCTGTTTTCATCGATTGGACACTGTAGAGAGAGTCAACAGGTTCAATTTCCTGCGCGTGGATACCTCTGAAGATCTGTCCTGGACATTGATGCAATCACAAAGAAAGTTAATCGACGCTTCACTTCCTTTGAAGATTGAGAAGATTCAGAATGTCACTGAATGTATTGAACTTCTGTAGTTGTTCAATACATTCAGAAGAGAATTTACTGATTGCATCACAGCCTGGTTTGGTAACTCCAATGCCTATGAACAAAGGAAGCTGCAGAAAGAAGTAGACACTGCCTGGACCCTCATTGATATTGGACTTCCCACTATCGAAAGGATCTACAGGAAGCCTTGCCTCAGGAAGGCATATAATATATTTAAAGACCTACACCACCCTAGGCCACGCTCTTCCTGGTGGTAGTGCCAAGATGAGAATGTACAGGAGCCTGAGAACCATAACCTCCAAGTTCAAGAATAAGCTTTTCAGCAATCATGTGGCTCTTAAACTACACTGCACAATGCTGACCACAACCCTACCTCAGCAACGATCTACGATGGATTTTGGTTTGGTTGCACAATGTACTTCGGTTTTACACAGTTATGGTCTGGTTACTTATTGTTACTGATGAATCATTTATTGTTTTATTTATTATTGTATATTTGTTGTGTTATTGTGTTAATGAGCCTCTAAAGCTGCAGCCATTACAAATTTTATTGTTCATCCTCAGTGCATATAATAATTAGCTATACTTGACTCTCGACCACATAATGGAAAGGATAAACAATATGCATAGTAAAGGAACCACACACTTGTTTCAAATCTGCTTGCCTGTTAATATGCCCATGAATACATGATATCAGGTGAATGTGGACGTCAATATAGTACCTGAGGTACCTATTCTTCCAAGCAAATGTTTTCAACCACAGGCCATCTGCTTTTCAAACTCGAATATAGATGCATTTCTTAAACAAGTTTCATCTGAATTTTTTTATTCTTCTGAAGTATTAAATTGCATTTAATCTCTGCCAGAACATAAATTTAAAAAAACACTATATGTAGTGGACAACAATTGTCATTTGAAAGCTGTTAACTCATTACTAATTGTGTGAAGTGTTTAACAGCACTCTAGTCTGCAACAGTGTTTGCAGAATGTTCCAGAGATGACATGTGAAGATTCCTTGAATTAACGATTGAGATTTTGTTTGAGCTTCTTGTGCTTCACATGTACGCTCCGTCGTACACTCAGCAATGGCCATCGCCAGAGGTTAAGAGACAGTTAGAACACATGTTTACTACTGGTAATGAGGATGGGATACTGAAGAATCACAGCCATCAAAAGTACTGAAGTCATCGAGGCCATTAGAAGATGCCCTGAAACATAGGATTCATGACACTGACTGACTGGCAAGCCAGAGGCGCATACCATGAGGGGAAATGGAGTTTCAGCAAAATCACTGTAAAAATGATAATGAGATGACCAAGTGGGTGCTGTGCAGATGGAAGTGCAAGCTCAAGATCACTTGGCTAACAATGGCATGGACACTCCTGGCTTGTGCAAGTGCACTTACTGTACAACAACTACGAGTGAGTTTCACACTGCATCCCAGGATAGGAGATAGGACGACAACAAGCTGCAGGAAGTTATGGAGAGACATGGAACTACAGATGCTAGAATCTTGAGCAAAACACAAAGTGTGCAGGGAATGGATAGACGACATTTCAGGTCACGGCCCTTCTTTTGACTTCTTCATCTGCCTATCCATTCTCTCGACAGATCTTGCCTGATGCAATGAAATGCTCCAGCACTTTGTGTTTTGCAAAACGTTTTGCCCATGTTTGCGATTTTCACATCAGTCATCATGCCACAAATGGCTGTGGTTACAAGTAAGTTTGTTCCTATGTGTTGGTCAAAGATTTTCTGGAACTCATGGTCCTGCTGGTTATTTCCAACTGTGTGCTCAGCTTCTTCCATGCATTCTTAGTTGCCAAATAATCTAATCAAACATTAAAATTTAGTTGACACAAAGCTAGAGTAGGAATGGGTGACGTTTCGCATCGGGACAAAGGGTCTCAACCAGAAACATCACCCATTCCTTCTCTCCAGAGATGCTGCCTGACCCACTGAGTTACTCCAGCTTATTGTGTCTATCTTCGGCTTAAACCAGCACCTGCAGTTCTTTCCTACACATTAAAATCTAGTCATTATTTTCATGTGTTTTACATCGAATTAGGCAAAATTACCTGTGGGTTTCAAGGGTGTATCATATCTTGGTGCTCAAATTCAAAAGTCCTTGTGTTTTAATAACACTGTCCTGTGGGGACTAAAGGGGCCATGAGGGAGGCTATAAAGGGGACCATAAATGGGACTATGGGGCCATGAGGGAGGAGCTGGCTAAAGATGACTGGAAAGATACACTAGCAGGGATGACAGTGGAACAAAAATGGCAGGTGTTTCTAGGAATAATACAGAAGGTGCAGGATCAGTTCATTCCTAGGAGGAAGAAAGATTCTAAAGGGAGAAAGGGATGACCATGGCTGACAAGGGACATCAGGGGCAGTATAAAAATTAAAACGAAGAAGTACAATGTAGCAAAGATGAGCGGGAAGCAGGAGGATTGGGTAATGTTTAAATAAAACAACAGAAGATAACCAAAAAGACAATACGGGGAGAAAAGATGAGGTACGAAGGTAAGCTAGCCAAGAATATAAAGCAGGATAGTAAAAGCTTCTTTAGGTATGTGAAGAGGAAAAAAATAGTTAAGACCAAAGTTGGACCCTTAAAGACTGAAAAAGGTGAATTTATTATGGGGAACAAGGAATTGGCAGATGAGTTGAACAGGTAATTTGGATCTGTCTTCACTAAGGAGGACACAAACAATCTTCCTGATATAGTAGTGGCCAGAGGATCTGGCGTGACGGTGGAACTGAAGGAAATCCACATTAGGCAGGAAATGGTGTTGGATAGACTGATGGGACTGAAGGCTGATAAATCCACAGGGCCTGATGGTCTGCATCCTAGGGTACTTAAGGAAGTGGCTCTAGAAATCGTGGATGCATTGGTGATAATTTTCCAATGTTCTATAGACTCAGGATCATTTCCTGTGGATTGGAGGGTAGCTAATGTTATTCCACTTTTTAAGAAAAGCGAGAGAGAGAAAACATGGAATTATAGACCAGTTAGCCTGACATCGGTGGTGGGGAAGCTGCTGGAGTCAATTATAAAAGATGAGGTAGCCGAACATTTGGATAGCATTAACAGGATCGGTCCGAGTCAGCATGGATTTACGAAGGGGAAATCATGATTGACTAATCTTCTGGAAATTTTTGAAGATGTAACTAGGAAAATGTACAAGGGAGAGCCAGTGGATGTAGTGTACCTGGACTTTCAGAAAGCATTTGATAATGTCCCACATAAGAGATTAGTGGGCAAAATTAGGGTACATGGTATTGAGGGTAGAGTGCTGACATGGATAGAGAAGTGGTTGGCAGACAGGAAACAAAGAGTAGGGATTAACGGGTCCCTTTCAGAATGGCAGGCAGTGACTAGTGGGGTACGGCAAGGCTCGGTGTTGGGACCGCAGCTATTTACAATATACATCAATGATTTGGATGAAGGGATTCAAAGTAACATGAGCACATTTGCAGATGACACAAAGCTGGATTGCATTTTGAACTATGAGAATGCAGGGTGACTTGGACAGGTTGGGGGAGTGGGCAGATGCATGGCAGATGAAGTTTAATGCAGATAAATGTGAGGTTATCCACTTTGGTAGCAAAAACAGGAAGGCAGATTACTATCTAAATGGCGTCGTTGGGAAAAGGGGAAGTACAACGGGATCTGGGGGTCCTTGTACATCAGTCTATGAAAGTAAGCATGCAGGTACAGCAGGCAGTGAAGAAAGCGAATGGCATGTTGGCCTTTATAACAAGAGGAATTGAATATAAGAGCAAAGAGGTCCTTCTGCAGTTGTACAGTGCCCTAGTGAGACCACACCTGGAGTATTGTGTGCAGTTTTGGTCCCTTAATTTGAGGAAGGACATTCTTGCTATTGAGGGAGTGCAGCTTAGGTTTATACGGTTAATTCCCGGGATGGCGGGACTTTCATATGCTGAGAGAATGGAGCAGCTGGGCTTGTACACTCTGGAGTTTAGAAGGATGAGAGGCGATCTCATTGAAACACATAAGATTGTTAAGGGTTTGGACACACTAGAGGCAGGAAACATGTTCCCGATGTTTGGGGAGTGCAGAACCAGGGGCCACAGATTAAGAATAAGGAGTAAGCCATTTAGAACGGAGACGAGGAAAAAGTTTTTCTCACAGAGAGTGGTATTCTCTGCCTCAGAGGGCGGTGGAGGCGGGTTCTCTGGATGCTTTCAAGAAAGAGCTAGATAGGGCTCTTAAAAATAGCGGAGTCAGGGGATATGGGGAGAAGGCAGGAACGGGATACTGATTGGGGATGATTAGCCATGATCTCATTGTATGGCGGTGCTGGCTCGAAGGGTCGAATGGCCTACTCCTGCACCAATTGTTTATTGTCTATTGAAGTCCTTACAGACTGCAGCCTTATTATCCAAACGTGAGTGAATTTAAATAATGCTAACATTACTAATGAGATTGTTAAATAAAGACCATGAATTATTCCTTTGAAAGATCTAACCTGTACACATCATTGTCATCAAACCGAATATAAAATTTAATTTTCTTACTTTCCAATAAATATTTTCTGTTTTATCATATTTTCCAATTTGTTGGCATTGGGCCCACAATAAACTGAGAATTAATTAGATGAATCAAGTATAGTAGCACGTTTAAATTCAAGAATCTAACAATACATCTCAACAACAATTTCCACTCAATTAAGTAACATTCCAAAGCTGCAATTAAATTCAGTCCAATTGGGCAATATGTTTTCTCCAAGATAGCATCTAAACAATCGAAGATTAAATTAGAAACTTGGCATTTTATTATGCTTTTTCAGTTCCCTTATGGCGTAACTAGAATCAGTGAGAAAATAGCCACAAAGTGTTTGGTGAATTAATTTTATAATTTAATAATTATTCCTTATAACAAAAGTAAAAATCGCACAGTGGCGCAGCCAAGCAGAGGTGCTGCCTAGCCGTGCCAGAGACCCAGGTTCGATCCTGACCTTGGATGTTGCCTATGTGGAGTTTATACATTCTCCTTGTGACTGCGTGGGTTTCCTTCAGTGCTCCCGTTTCCTCTCACATCCCAGAGACGCAGGTTTGTAGGTTAATTAGCCTCTGTAAATTGGCCTAGTATGTTGGGAGTTGATGCAAAAGTGGGAAAACATAGAACTAGTGCACGGGTGATCGATGGTCGGCGTGGACTCTGTGGGCCAAAGGACTTGTTTCCATTATCTCCAAACTAAGCTTTGATAATGAGATATGTAATTTGTATTTCCTCTCTATTTTCGTGGACATCACTGGCAATACCTGAGTTTATCGTTCCTTCCTATTTGTCCATGAACTGAGTAGATAGTCAAGGGTAAAATACATTGACGGGTCCAGAGTCAGCATTGCCTTATGCGGGAGAAATTGTGTTGCACAAAAGTGATAGAGATTTTTGAGGAGATCACCAGAAGAATTGACGATGGCATGGCAAGATTCTACATGGTAGGCTCGTCTGGAAGGTCTAGACATCACAAGGGATCCAAGGCGAGCTGGCCAATTGGATTCAAATTGGCTTGGAGGAAGAATTCAAAGGGTAATTGTGAAGGTTTTTTTCAGATTTGGAGGACCAGTGGAGTGCCGGAGAGGTCCATGCTAGGTCCACTGTTGTTAGTTAACAATATTAATGATTTTGCAGATTACATCAAACATTTGCAGATTACATTAACATTGGTGGTATAGTGGACAGGGAGGAAGGTTATCTTAAGTTTACAACAGGATCTAGATCAGTTGGGAAGGTGGGGCAAGGAATGGCTAATGGAATTTTACTGTGACAAGTGTGAGGTGTTGCACTTTGGTAGGTCAAACCAGGACATAACTTACATAGTGAATAGTAGAACTTTGGAGCCCTAGGTCTCTGTTGCAGAACAGAGGAATCTGGGAGTACAAGTGCATGTGTCTCTGAAAGTGGTGAGTCTGATGGAGGATGGGGTGAAGAAAGTGCTTGCCCTCATTAAGAAGGGCATTGAGTACAAAAGTTGGGATCCAGCAGTATAAGTTGTTGTTAAGACCACAATTGCCCAGGTATAGGAGGAATGTCATTAAGTTGGGAAAGGTGCAGAAAAGAGTCATCAGGATGTTACCTGGACCTATGGCTTGAGTGGGGGGGGGGAGAGGCTGGAAAGGCTGGGACTCTTCTTTGGAGGGTAGGAAACTGAGGAATGACCTTACTGAGATGTATAAGATCATGAGTGGCATGGATAAAGTGAACATCTGAGTTTTTTTCCCCCCCGGGGTCGATGAATCTAAAACTATAGTGCATGGGCTTAAGGTGTGAAGGGAGAGATTTAAGAGGGACCTCAGCGGCAGCTTTGTCACTTAGTTGGTAGTCAGTATCGTGAATGAGCTGCAAGAAGCTATGGAAGTTGATAAATGATGGCTTTCCAAAGACATTTGGACAGATACATAGAAGGGGTTAGAGGGACTTGAGCCAAATCTGGGCTCATAGAACTAGCCCAGAATGCCAACATGTTCGGCACGGACAAGGTGCACCACAGGGCCTGTCTCCATGCTCTTTAGCTCAATAAGTCACATATAGACAGACCAGATAAGAATGAAAAAAATTCTTGCCTTAAGGGTATGAATGAACCAGATGTTCTTTTTACAAGAATCTGATAGTTTCATGGTTACTTTATTGACTCTTTCGTTAAATTCCTTACATTTTAATTACTTGAATTTAATTTCCACAGCTGCCAAACTGGGATTTGAATTTGTGTTTCAGACTAAATCATTCAGTATTTTCACAGCCAGTCCCATAACCTTATTGCTTTTTTTGATGAATAATTTTACATGCTGTGCCTATTATTGACACTGTATTCTACTACATACTGTAATATAGAATGCCTTCACAATTTCGAGGCAGCTTCAATTCTTTGCCAATTCTAAAACTCCATCATTGGGATGCCCTTCGCTAAAGCTACGAAGTAGATTTCACTATGTTTTAGAATTGCCCAGGACACATTTTCCCGACAGATTATAAAAAACTACGTTCATGCCAAACGTCAGAGGAAAAATACATAAATAAGAATGTCACTGCTGACAAAGTTATATTACAGGATTTGTCCACAGACAATTCTGTGACACAAACCATAAATCAGGGGTTGGTCTGATGTAGTGGTCCTGGCTTTTCAGTTCAGTTTGATCAGATGTGACACGTTGCCAGAAAACCAATGGAAGCGTGTTCGGCATTGCAGCAACCATTGACAGCAATTTAAAGCTAATTCAATCTAGGCTGGAGGCTAAATTAATAAGATAAAGCATTGCTTGGTTGATAATTTAAACACTTTTTATAACTTTTTTACTCATTAATTTTAAAGAAACAAAACTGGCCAAGAAATAACCACAAAGCACCTGATGTTTCCTTCAGTAGTTTACATTTGGAACTTATCCTCTCTCTAATTATCTGTGGCAAACAGATGAAATCAAACCTCCTGCAGTTAGATTTCCCTAGATGTCTGACACTGATACTGTAATATGTAAGTTTTAAGATAAACAACGCTTACCAGATTGTAGCTGTGTGTTCAGTTTAGCTGCAGCGATGTATAAAATTAGAAACTCTCAGCTAGCATGCACCAGAAACTATTTCAGACATTTGGTTAAGAAAGCAGTTTGTTCTTTTCTGTATCGTGTGGTCACTGGTTTCTAACAATAGTTTCTTCTTAAGTTAATCCTTCAAAAACAGGACACTATCAGCATAGTTCAGAGACATATTGCTTCTTCCTAAACGCCTTTCCAACTGAAAACAGCTTTTTGCTCTATCCCCTTCTCTCTTCCTCTTTCCAGTGCATTCTTTTACCACAACGTAATGAGTTGGAAAAACTCCCACATATGTCACATGTAGTTGGAAATGTTGATTACATTAAGAATAAGACTGCACATGTTAGTACTAGTCAGAACTTTGCTTTGCTTCTTCTACATGAAGTTTCTTTGACTGCCGTTTCCAAATTAATTTACAGTTTTTATTTCTGGATTTGCGATGGATTTATTTTCATTTAGCTTTGATCGACAACACTCAAAATTAAAAAAAATGAAATGGAGATATAAGACATTGCAGATGCGTAACCTTTTACTAAACACAAAATGCTGGAGAAACTCAATGAGTCAGGCAGCATCTGTGGAGAGAATAGACAGACAGCCTTTAGGTCAGGTTTCTTCTTCAGTAATCAAAGAGGGAATGGGGGGGGGGGGGGAATTGGTGGTTTGATACAGGTGGGGAGGAGGTTAATTGGCAGATGGGTGGAGTAAACGATAAAGCATAGAGGTAAAAAGGAAACACAAGCATTTCAGATAAGGATAGAAGAGTGAATTGTAAAACCGGAGGGAGGGATATGGGCATAAGGAGACAAGAGAAGGGGACAGATGGAGAATAAAAGGGAAATGGGGTACTTGGGAATGGGAGATAAGTGAGGCAGGACAGGAAAGGAGCAGGATGACTGCAGGGGCGGGAGATGATGGGAGAAATATGTGCGTGCTGGGTAAGAGTGGGGAGAGTCGGTGGGTATTGCTTGAAATTGGGGAATTCAATGTTCATATCATTAGGTTGTCAGCTAACCAAGTGGAGTATGAGACGCTGTTCCTTCCATTTACCTGTAGCTTCACTCTTGCAAAGAAGAAGGCCAAGGGCAAAAAGGTCAGTATGGGAAGGGGAGATAAAATGGTTAACAACCAAGATATCCAGCAGGCCTTGACGAAGTGTTCGTTGAAAAAAATCACTTAGTCTGCGCTTGGTCACGCCAATGTAAAGGAGGCCACATGAGGACCACTGAATACGGAAGATGAGGGTTGGAGAGGTGCATATAAACCTCTGAATCATCTGGAAGGGCTGTTTTCCCTGGATGAAAATGAGAGGAGGAGCGGGGACAGGTGTTACATCTTTGGTTGCAGGGAAAAGTACCAGTGGTTTGGGTGGGAACGGTTGAGTAAACTAAGGAGTTGCAGAGGGAATGGTCTCTTCGGAATGCGGAAAGGGGTGGGGACAAGAATGTGTGGCTGATGGTGGACATGTTGAAGGTGGTGGAAATGCGGGAGAATGATACGTTGTATGCGAATCCTGGTGAGGTGAAAGGCGAGGACCAGAGAAACTTTATTCTTCCGTGTGGAAGGGATAGTAGCGAGAGCATAACTGCGGGACACAGGAGACTCCTACAATAAAAGTAATTATGAAAAAGGTCGGTGAAAAAACAAGCACTTTGTTAGTCATTTCAAAAGAAAGCAGCATTTTAATGTTTCTGTAGAGGATGAATCCATTTAGTAGCAAACATGGAAATAAAATTGTAATCATTCAAATGGGTTCATCCTTGCTAATGACAGGCAAATCTGAATTGGAACTAAAATGAAGTACAGTTAGTGGAAAAATTAGTTGGCAGCATACACCAACCAGATGGAGTTTGATGTTCTCAAGTGTGATCCTTTTGCCAGGAAACACAGCCAGCAGGGAAAGTTAATCTCTAAATATCAATAGTTTAAACCAAGTATACTGTTAATTCTCTGTATCATTTTTATTTGGACCAGAATAGGATTGTATCTTGTATGGTGGCCGATTAGGAAAAGATGAGATGCAGTCATTGAAAGTAGGCATGCAGGTGCAGCAGGCAGTGAAGAAAGTGAATGGTATGTTAGCATTCATAGCAAAAGGATTTGAGTATTGGAGCAGGGAGGTTCTACTGCAGTTGTACAGGGCCTTGATGAGACCACACCTGGAGTATTGCATGCAGTTTTGGTCTCCTAATCTGAGGAAAGACATTCTTGCCATAGAGGGAGTACAGAGAAGGTTCACCAGACTGATTCCTGGGATGGCAGGACTTTCATATGAAGAAAGATTGGATAGACTCGGCTTGTACTCGCTAGAATTTAGAAGATTGAGGGGGGATCTTATAGAAACTTACAAATTCTTAAGGGGTTGGACAGGCTAGATGCAAGAAGGTTGTTCCCGATGTTGGGGACGTCCAGAACAAGGGGTCACGGTTTAAGGATAAGGGGGAAGTCTTTTAGGACCGAGATGAGAATTTTTTTTTTCACACAGAGAGTGGTGAATCTCTGGAATTCTCTGCCACAGAAATTAGTTGAGGCCAGTTAATTGGCTATATTTAAGAGGGAGTTAGATCCCTTATGGCTAAATGAATCAGGGGGTATGGAGAGAAGGCTACAGGTTACTGAGTTGGATGATCAGCCATGATCATATTGAATGGCGGTGCAGGCTCGAAGGGCCGAACGGCCTACTCCTGCACCTATTTTCTAGGTTTCTATGTTTCTATATGGCAAATGAATACTGTTACCTCTGATTGGGAATAACATTTTTTTGCACAGAGATTCCAGTAGTATACAAGCCATAGATTCCTAGAGCGGGCAGCACAGGTAGATAGGTGATGAAGAATCCATGGTTTTCATCAGCCAAGACTTGAAATGGGATCTGTATAGATCGGTACTTGCCGGCAGCATTGATGTGATGAGGCTGAGCCTGTGCTGCGTGACAATGAATAGTTAGAATTTGGAATTCACTGCCTCTAAGGGTGGTGGAAACAGTGCCTTCAAAGATCATCTGGATAGGCATTTTCAGGAGAATAATTTGCAGGACTCTGGGGAATGAAGAGGGAAATTGGATTAATGATTGGTGTACCTGCACTATAACTGGGTAGTGCACACCCAGAGAAAGATTTGGGCTTTGCTACTGTGAAAAGAATGAGAGTTAATCCGTTAATCTTCCACAATCTAAGGTAAAATTGCACACTCAATGCTCCTGCAGCTTTCCCCCAAATGGCAACATACTCTATGGTCTACTTAAATTGAATGTATTTGGATTTGTTACAGATGGAGAATCACTGGACCACATGTCTTCTTGAATTTCTTTACAATCACAATTTATTTCAAAGAATCTATTTGTCAATTTCATATTTTTGAAAAAAAACATTATTGAAAATGATCCACATTTATGTTTCTTAGTTTCTGAATATAAATGTAGAATTTTCGAGTTGTACACATCTCTAAAATTTAAATATTCACTGGGTAACAAAGGTCTTTTGGGACTTTATGGTACAATAATGGATTTATCAGTTTCCTTATGAATTCAATTACAGTAAATCTACAATAATTAGCTGTTCGACAATTTGGAAATCCTGGATTGGCATCTGTGCTGATTCCCTTCCCCTCAATAGGTTCCAGTTCCTGCATCCTTTCCACTCACTGGGGCCCTGGATCCCTTGCTGCCTTGCGTTCACCTGTGGCCCTAGTTGTCATGCTCCCTTCCACTCACCTGAAGCCCGGACTCCCCTACTCCCCTTAAACCAAGTATGGGTGCTCTTCCCAGGCTTCCTTGCAATTTACTGTCTATTGATCAAACTTCTAAAAAAAACATCTTAAAAAAAACCTGTTGGATTATTAACAGAATAATTTCCAAAACTCCAGACAATCTCCTGGTCTGGCACCACCAAAGTCCCAAGCGTATTGGACTAACAGAGTTTTTACTGTAATTACTAAATATGGTTCATTATGAAGAAATCGACCATGAATGTGCCACGTAACCCATCTCACCCATCCAGTTATTTCAATATTTTCAAAATGAATAGTCTAATGTCATTAATAGTGCCTCTGAAACTAGTGGCCTCTTGTAAAAATCCATCCAGTTCCCTGGTGCCTTTCAGAGAATAAACCCGATTGCTTTATCCCGCCTAACCGACATGTCACTACTGCTGTCCGAATGGACGATCTAGCTACTCGATTCTAGGGGTTTGAGGGATGAATAGTGTCTGTGTCATATGGCACAGAAGTGGAACTGTTTAGCCCTCCATGTCCATGCCGACATTTAAGTTCGCATTTGCTCACATTAGGAATGAATCTTATTATGCCTTGTCTAAGTGTCTATCTAAATGGCTCTAACCCAGTAATCATATCTGTTTTCACCTCCTTTGGCATCCAGGTATCAACCATTCATATAAAGAAACGTACCTCTCGAATTTCCTTTAGAAATTTCCTCTCACTTTAAACACAAGCTTTTCACTTCTTGATACATGTGCCATAAGAACAAAATTTTGACTATCTACCTTATCTATGCCTCCCAAAATCTTGTATATTTTCATCAGATTCCAACTCAGCTTTCTTTGCTCCAGGGAAAACAAGCCCAGCTTATCCAATCTCTACTCATAACTAAAGTACTCCAATCCAGGCAACATCTTGGTGAATTTCCCCTGCACTCTTGCCAGCGCCATCACATCTCTCCTATAGCATGGTAACTAGAACTGCTCACGATATGCCAAGTGTGGCCTAACTAGTGCAACATCACATCCCGACTCTTATATTCTATTTCTCATTTATGAAGTCAAGCATACAGTATGCCTTCGTCACAACCCTATTGATCTGTGTTGCCTCTTTAGGGAACTAGGGACTTGGATCCCTTAGTCCCCCTCTTCATTAACATTTTGTAGTGCTCTGCCACTTACTATTTATGACCAGCCACTATTTGATTTCTCAAAATGCATCGCCTCATACTTGTCAGGATTAAATTTCAACTGCCCTGCACTGCCTAATAACTATATCCTGCTTTAGCCTTAGACAACCTTCCTTAATCCCCACACCACCAACTTTCACATAATTTGCAACTCATTGCCAAACTCAGGGAATTGGGTCTCTGCTAGTTCTTATGCAACTGGATCCTCAACTTCCTCGTCGACCTCAATCAGTACGAATTCCTCGCTGATCATCAGCAAACGGGGAGCTCAAGACTACTTACTCAGTCCCCTGCTCTACTCTCTCTTGCTCCATTACAGTATAGCCTGACATATATCCAATGCCATCTTTAATTTTGCTGATAATACCACCATTGTTGGATGACTAACGGGATATGACAAGTCAGAGTACTGGAGGAAGATTGATTATCTGGTTGAATGGTGCCAGAACAACCATCTTTCTCTCAACATTAGAAAGAACAAGGAGTGGATTGTTGATTTAAGGAAGGGGAATCCGGGGATCCATGAAATTGTCTTCATCACAGGATGGCGGGTGGAGAGAGTCAACAGCTTCAAGTTTCTGGGCATGTCCATCTCTGATGATCTGTTCTGGGCCCAGCATTTACAAAGAAAACTCATCAATGCCTCTACTTCCTCAGAATTGTTAGGAGATTCAGTATGTCACTGAATACTCTGTCAGGTTTCTATAGATGTATGATCGAGAGCATTCTGTTTAGCTCATCACTGTCTGGTTTGGTAATTTGAATGCTCAAGAATGAAGGAAGTAGCAGAAAGTGGTGTACATTGCCCAATCCATCACAGGTATCACAGTATCTAAAGGAAGCACTGCCTCAAGAAGACAGCTAATATCATCAAAGACCTGCACCACCCTGGCCAGATGCTCCTCTCGCTGCTACCATTGGAAAGCAGCTCCAGGAGTCCGAGAACCGTTACAACAATAATCATGAATTGCTGCTTCCCATCAAACATCATGGCCTTGAAACTCCCTGTACAAACCTAGCCACAACCTTACCTCAGCCTCAAACCACTATGGACTTTGTACAACTAAGGTTGTGGCTTGCACTATTATGGTTTGGTTTACCTAGTACAACTGATCATTTATTAGTTGTGTAGGAAAGAGCTGCAGATACTGGTTTAAATCGATGGTAGACCCAAAATGCTGGAGTAACTCAGCGAGACAGTCGGGACCCTTCTTCAAATTATTAGTTGTGTTGATGCATTTAACATGCCTGTAAAGCTGCAGCTAGAGGGAGTGAAAGACATTGAGTGGAAAACCCAAAAGATATACATTGAAATAATTTCTGATGATTTTAAGATGATTTAAATTGTTTTAAGATGATTTTCATGTTCCACTATAAACTACAGTGTAAACTAGAAACATTTGACCTCTTACTCGTACAAGTGGGAGAGATTTGCATTTGAACTGAACATATTTAAATACTTTTATTGAAAAGTGACGCAAAAATGGGCAATGACAAATTGTTCTGGGAATATCATTTAATGTTCTGTTTCTTTCAGAAACTATATCCATTTTTTTTGAGGGAGTCTTGCAATAAAATGTTAGTTCCTTGAATAATAGCATCATTAAGAGAAAATACTTCAGTCATTAAGCGGAAAGCTGCTATTTTGCCATATGCTAATTACCTAGTCACTCTTTGGTTAACAAACAGAGGAATGTTTCCATTCAGAAAGTTTGAGTACACAACGAGAAATGCATTTTAATTTGATTATTGCCATATGAACATAAAATCACATCTGGAATAATGTTTTTTTCAATATCAAATAATCCTTTCCTAGGCAGAAAAAAAGTTAAATGAAAAAAGCTGAGTGACTGCTGTTAGAATATTAATTGGCATACATCAGAGTCTGGGCCCTTTTTAATACACTTGAGGGTAATTGTGGCAAGTAATAAACTCGTATTGAATTACAATCCTTTGCAACATGCTCTTTTCTGGACAACATCCAGCACTCTTTCACCACAATTTCAGAACTCAACTCTTGTATAATACAACTCAGAAACACTTATAAAATAAGAGGCATGACTAAATGGTTAATGTGATTGTAATCCCTTTACTCAATATAAATTTAAAGAATAGTTTCCAGTAGTCTTTAAAAAAAAATCAGGCCATGTGTGACTGTGAAAACATGCTCTTTTGGAACAGCTCTCAAATTGATTTAGTTTCACATGGCATCTGTGGCATAATCACCATTTACTATGAATCCCACTTTATCTTTGAAGTGGTTTTGGCAAGCAGCTTTTGTAACCACTGGAGTTACAATTTCTTTAAATTAGCACAAAGATCATCTGAACATCAATTGCTTAATAAGTTTGATGTTTTGCAGGGGAGCCCTGCAGCAGAAATGGCCACTGTGCTGTGCATTAGCCATGAAAAATGTCTCGTTATCCTGATCACCAGCCTTCTCCTCACCCCATACTCCAAAATCCCTCAACCATCCCCCTCCGTAATCAAACTCGAATCTCCACGCCCACTGCATCATCCCCACATTGTCCTGCAAGAAAAATACTAGACCCCAGTCAAATCTCAGTTCATATCAATTCACTTACACAACTCACAAAGCCTTGACCTGACCTCCAGTGCCCCAGCACCTAACCACCCCATCTACATCCCAATTGTATTTCCAAATGCTAATCCTCTCTTTCTCCAATATTGGTAGGGTGCCTTCTGGTAAAGGCACCCTACCAATACTGTTATGTACGAGTTCTGATGGTTTCACCCTAGCAATGATGAAGGAACAGTGATGCAATTCCACATCAAGGTGGTGTGTGACTTGGGAGGGCAACCATTAGCTGGAAAATGGTATCATTCGCACACAGGTTCTTGGCATTAAAGATCACAGGTAATAATAATAATAATATATCTTTTATTGTCATTGCACGTCAGTGCAACGGGATTTAGTGTGCAGCTCCACTGACGTTGACGTTGACGTGACGTTGATAATGAAGACTTGGCTGGTTGCTGTAGTACATATTGTACAGATGGCAACCATAGTTATGAGTCTAGCACAAATCCAGTGGAATGCTTTGTTCTGATCAGTGTCTGAATGTTGTTGGAATTGCACTAATGTAGGCAGCCTTTCCATCATACTCCTGCCATACCCATTGGAAAAGCTTTGGAGTGATCAGCTTTGTTGCCAATGTTGGTTTCCTAGAACATTGTTTATTGATTCAGTGATGGTAATACAATTGAAATACCTGGGGCCAATGCTAGATTCTCACTTATTTGAAATGATCATTGCAGATTATCAGTAGGTACACAAAAATGCTGGAGAAACTCAGCGGTGAGGCAGCATCTATGGAGCGAAGGAAATAGGCGACGTTTCGGGTTGAGACCCTTCTTCAGACTGATGTGGGGGTGGGGGTGGGAAGAAAGGAAGAGGCGGGGACAGTGGGCTGTGAGTGAGCTGGGAAGGGGAAGGGAAAGATGGAGAAAGCAGTGACTACCTAAAATTGGAGAAGTCAATGTTCATACCGCTGGTGTGTAAACTACCCAAGCGAAATATGAGGTGCTGCTCCTCCAATTTACACTGGGCCTCACTCTGGCCATGGAGGAGGCCCAGGACAGAAAGGTCAGATTCGGAATGGGAGTGGGAGTTGAAGTGCTGAGTCACCGGGAGATCAGGTTGGTTATTGCGAACCGAGGGGAGATGTTGGGCGAAGCGATCGCCAAGCCTACGCTTGGTCTCACCGATGTAGAGCAGCTGACACCGAGAGTAGCGGATGCAATAGATGAGGTTGGAGGAGGTGCAGGTGAACCTCTGCCGCACCTGGAAAGACTGGAACTTTTGAGGTTCCCCCTCATCCCAATGCCTTCAAACATTCATGTTACCCCAATCATCCCTGGGGTGATTCTCGTATACCTCCTCTGGACCCTCTCCAATGCCAGTACATCCTTCCTCAGATATGAGGCCCAAAACTGCTCACAATATTCAAAATGTGGTCTGATCAGTGCCTTACAAACCTCAGCATTACATCTTTGTTGTAATTTTCTAACAGCAAATAAAAATGAACAAGTCACAATTGTTTGGGCCTAGGCTGCTGCTCTGAGGAATTATTGTGGTGATAAACTAAGGCAGGTTACATTGAAGTCCTCACCATTGTCCTTAATGCAACATTAAAATCCAGCTTGGTTTTCCGTTGGTTTCCAATAATTCCAATTTGATTTGGAAGTAACCGCCACACTTGGGTCAAATGCTGCCTTGATGTACATGCCGTCAATCTTACCTTACCTACATTGGGTACCTCGAGGAATTAGAAAAACACCAGTCTCTGCAAAGCTCTCCCTGTTCACTGGAAGGATAAATTAAGCACCAGTGTCCTCACAGGCCAACATCGCCAGTAATTAGGGCTAGTTACAATCAGTTGGCTACATTTTGTCGGCCGCATTGTTTGCTTGCCCAACACGAGACTTTGGAAAGACTGCGCAGAGTTCTGTTACATGAAAAGATCAATCGCCAGGTAGATAGATGAAAGGATTCAAGGATGTTTTTAAAGAATCCACAAAGAAATACAACACGGGTGGTTTTAAACTGAATAAGGGGGGTGGGGTGTCGAATGGGCTAGTGGAGGATGGAGTTAAAGGGAAAGGGTTTCTTAAATGTGTGAGCGTAGAGACAGAGGGGTGTAAAATGAGGGTAGAAGCAATAGGTAGCAAGGTGAAAAGTAAAAGTGGCAGGCAGACAAATCCAGGGCAAAAATCAAAAAGGGCCACTTTTCAACAAAATTGTATAAGGGGTAAGAGTGTTGTAAAAACAAGCCTGAAGGCTTTGTGTCTCAATGCAAGGAGCATTCGTAATAAGGTGGATGAGTTGAATGTGCAGATAGCTATTAATGACTATGATATAGTTGGGATCACGGAGACATGGCTCCAGGGTGACCAAGGCTGGGAGCTGAACATCCAGGGATATTCAATATTCAGGAGGGATAGAGAGAAAGGAAAAGGAGGTGGGGTAGCGTTGCTGATTAGAGAGGAGATTAACGCAATGGAAAGGAAGGACATTAGTTTGCAGGATGTGGAATCAGTATGGGTAGAGCTGCGAAACACTAAGGGGCAGAAAACGCTGGTGGGTGTTGTGTACAGGCCACCTAACAGTAGTAGTGAAGTTGGAGATGGTATCAAACAGGAAATTAGAAATGCGTGCGACAAAGGCAAAACCGTTATAATGGGTGACTTCAATCTACATATAGATTGGGTGAATCAAATTGGCAGGGGTGCTGAGGAAGAGGAATTTTTGGAATGCATGCGGGATAGTTATCTAAATCAACATGTAGAGGTACCAACGAGAGAGCAGGCTATTTTAGACTGGGTATTGAGTAATGAGGAAGGGTTAGTTAGCAGTCTTGTTGTACGTGCCCCCTTGGGCAAGAGTGACCATAATATGGTTGAGTTCTTCATTAGGATGGAGAGTGACATTGTAAATTCAGAAACAATGGTTCTGAACTTAAAGAAAGGTAACTTTGAGGGTATGAGACGTGAATTGGCCAAGATTGACTGGCAATTAATTCTAAAAGGGTTGACGGTGGATATGCAATGGAAGACATTTAAAGACTGCATGGATGAACTACAAAAATTGTTCATCCCAGTTTGGCAAAAGAATAAATCAGGGAAGGTAGTGCATCCGTGGATAACAAGGGAAATCAGGGATAGTATCAAAGCGAAGGATGATGCGTACAAATTAGCCAGAAAAAGCAGTATACCGGAGGACTGGGAGAAATTCAGAGACCAGCAGAGGAGGACAAAGGGCTTAATTAGGAAAGGAAAAATAGATTATGAAAGAAAACTGGCAGGGAACATAAAAACTGACTGCAAAAGTTTTTATAGATATGTGAAAAGAAAGAGATTAGTTAAAACAAATGTAGGTCCCTTGCAGTCAGAAACGGGTGAGTTGATCATGGGGAACAAGGATATGGCGGACCAATTGAATAACTACTTTGGTTCCGTCTTCACTAAGGAAGACATAAATAATCTGCCAGAAATAGCAGGGGACCGCGGGTCAAAGGAGTTGGAGGAATTGAGTGAAATCCAGGTTAGCCGGGAAGTGGTGTTGGGTAAATTAAATGGATTAAAGGCCGATAAATCCCCAGGGCCAGATAGGCTGCATCCCAGAGTACTTAAGGAAGTAGCTCCAGAAATAGTGGATGCATTAGTAATAATCTTTCAAAACTCTTTAGATTCTGGAGTAGTTCCTGAGGATTGGCGGGTAGCAAACGTAACCCCACTTTTTAAGAAGGGAGGGAGAGAGAAAACGGGGAATTACAGACCAGTTAGTCTAACATCGGTAGTGGGGAAACTGCTAGAGTCAGTTATTAAAGATGGGATAGCAGCACATTTGGAAAGTGGTGAAATCATTGGACAAAGTCAGCATGGATTTACAAAAGGTAAATCATGTCTGACGAATCTTATAGAATTTTTCGAGGATGTAACTAGTAGCGTGGATAGGGGAGAACCAGTGGATGTGGTGTATCTGGACTTCCAGAAGGCTTTCGACAAGGTCCCACATAAGAGATTAGTTTACAAACTTAAAGCACACGGCATTGGGGGTTCAGTATTGATGTGGATAGAGAACTGCCTGGCAAACAGGAAGCAAAGAGTAGGAGTAAATGGGTCCTTTTCACAATGGCAGGCAGTGACTAGTGGGGTACCGCAAGGCTCAGTGCTGGGACCCCAGCTATTTACAATATATATTAATGATCTGGATGAGGGAATTGAAGGCAATATCTCCAAGTTTGCGGATGACACTAAGCTGGGGGGCAGTGTTAGCTGTGAGGAGGATGCTAGGAGACTGCAAGGTGACTTGGATAGGCTGGGTGAGTGGGCAAATGTTTGGCAGATGCAGTATAATGTGGATAAATGTGAGGTTATCCATTTTGGTGGCAAAAACAGGAAAGCAGACTATTATCTAAATGGTGGCCGACTAGGAAAAGGGGAGATGCAGCGAGACCTGGGTGTCATGGTACACCAGTCATTGAAAGTGGGCATGCAGGTGCAGCAGGCAGTGAAGAAAGCGAATGGTATGTTAGCTTTCATAGCAAAAGGATTTGAGTATAGGAGCAGGGAGGTTCTACTGCAGTTGTACAGGGTCTTGGTGAGACCACACCTGGAGTATTGCGTACAGTTTTGGTCTCCAAATCTGAGGAAGGACATTATTGCCATAGAGGGAGTGCAGAGAAGGTTCACCAGACTGATTCCTGGGATGTCAGGACTGTCTTATGAAGAAAGACTGGATAGACTTGGTTTATACTCTCTAGAATTTAGGAGATTGAGAGGGGATCTTATAGAAACTTACAAAATTCTTAAGGGGTTGGACAGGCTAGATGCAGGAAGATTGCTCCCGATGTTGGGGAAGTCCAGGACAAAGGGTCACAGCTTAAGGATAAGGGGGAAATCCTTTAAAACCGAGATGAGAATAACTTTTTTCACACAGAGCGTGGTGAATCTCTGGAACTCCCTGCCACAGAGGGTAATCGAGGCCAGTTCATTGGCTATATTTAAGAGGGAGTTAGATGTGGCCCTTGTGGCTAAGGGGATCAGAGGGTATGGAGAGAAGGCAGGTACGGGATACTGAGTTGGATGATCAGCCATGATCATATTGAATGGCGGTGCAGGCTCGAAGGGCCGAATGGCCTACTCCTGCACCTAATTTCTATGTTTCTATGTTCTATGTTTCTAACATCCACTGAGTCCTAGGAATTTCTGGCTCACCTTTACGCAAGGTAGAGGAGGAACATTCAAAATGTACTGAGAACTGAGATCATGCATGTGGAACAGACGGGACAAAGGTGGGGGAGGGGGAAGAGAATCATCTCACAAACACTGTCAGCCACCATCTCTGGTAGAATCTGCACTACCTCATCAGAACTCACAAATCTGGAGTGGAATACGTGATTCTGAGTGATCTGCAATTTTTCTCTGTGCCTATATTTGGTCCCAAGTTGTGATGAAATCAGGAGCCAGATGATCCCAGGGAATAGTGAGAACCCCATTGTAAAGTGGGGCTTGGCACATTGTCAGCAACCGTTTCCATCACATTATCAATTAACCGGCAAAGGGGCAATAATTCAGGTTGGACTTTATCCCTATCCTTCGTAATTGTTTGTTTTATTGTAATTCAGTTTAAATATTTGAAATAATTCAGTTATCCATAACGCACTAGAAACATAGAATCTAGGTGCAGGAGTAGGCCATCCGGCCCTTCGAGCCAGCATCGCCATTCAATGATTATGGCTGATCATCCAAAATCAGTACCCCCCTTCTGGCTTTTTCCCCATATCCTTTGATTCCCTTAGCCCTAAGAGCTAAATCTAACTAACTAAAAATCAATATTGTTCAGATTTTCTGAGATTTTCAATAGAGAAAATCACAGAAGTCTAATTGAAAACTCTGATTTAAGAGAAAAACACAAGCCTTGCTCCAGCAACTGCACCACAATGGACTGGAGGCCGGTTTGGCTCTCAAGTCTCATTCATCATGTCACTTTATCCCAGAAACATCCCTTATTTGGCTGAAATTAGAGGGGCACCAGTTATTATTTACACCTGTACGAATATTGTTTATCTTTGCTGTTCCTACTCTTCGAATGAAATGGGAAGCTCATTTGCCAAATCCCCAAGAACTCATTCATCAGTGAACTGGGATGGAGAAAATCAAGGATGATAGACAATCAAGTCTTGCTTTGCTAATTATTAAACACACCGTTATATCCTGGTGTTGCTGTTGGTCTCGAGGCTTCAACACGCCAACTCTGGCTGTGTAAAAATATTCAATGACCGAAATTGCCACATGCAGTGTAATTAAAAAAGGCTGAAGAAAGTTATACCAATAAGTTGGTTGGAGCGGGAATGGGATGAGAACATTAAACCAGAATTTGTTGGGAAATGCTGGCAGTTCGACAGGGAGAACTCTCAGCATTGGTAAGGCGTTCGACAAAGTGCCACATCGTAGGCTGCTCTGGAAGCTTAGATCTCATGGGATCCAAGGAGAGATAGCTCAATGGATAGCAAATTGGCTTCATGGAAGGAAGCAGAGGGTGATGGTGGAAGGTTGCTTCTCAGAATGGAGGCCTGAGACTAGTGGTGTGCCACAGGGTTCGGTGCTGGGCCCATTGCTGTTTTTCATCTACATCAACGATTTGGATGAGAAAATATAGGGCAAGATTAGCAAGTTTGCTGATGATACAAAAGTTAGTGGTTTTGCAGATAGTGAAGATGGTTGTGAACGATTGCAGCAGGATCTGGATCTATTGGCCAGGTGGACAGAGGAATGGTTGATGGAAATTAATACAGAGAAGTGTGAGGTATTGCATTTTGGGACATCAAACAAGGGCAGGACCTACAACGTAAATGGCAGGCCTCTGGGTAGTGTTGTAGAGCAGAGTGATCTAGGTGTACAAGTGCATGGTTCCATGAAGGTCGAGTTGCAGGTAGATAGCAAAAGGATTTGAGTATAGGAGCAGGGAGGTTCTACTGCAGTTGTACAGGGTCTTGGTGAGACCACACCTGGAGTATTGCATACAGTTTTGGTCTCCAAATCTGAGGAAGGACATTATTGCCATAGAGGGAGTGCAGAGAAGGTTCACCAGACTGATTCCTGGGATGTCAGGACTGTCTTATGAAGAAAGACTGGATAGACTTGGTTTATACTCTCTAGAATTTAGGAGATTGAGAGGGGATCTTATAGAAACTTATAAAATTCTTAAGGGGTTGGACAGGCTAGATGCAGGAAGATTGCTCCCGATGTTGGGGAAGTCCAGGACAAGGGGTCACAGCTTAAGAATAAGGGGGAAATCCTTTAAAACCGAGATGAGAAGAACTTTTTTCACACAGAGAGTGGTGAAGCTCTGGAACTCTCTGCCACAGAGGGTAGTCGAGGCCAGTTCATTGGCTATATTTAAGAGGGAGTTAGATGTGGCCCTTGTGGCTAAGGGGATCAGAGGGTATGGAGAGAAGGCAGGTACGGGATACTGAGTTGGATGATCAGCCATGATCATATTGAATGGCGGTGCAGGCTCGAAGGGCCGAATGGCCTACTCCTGCACCTAATTTCTATGTTTCTATAAGGTGGTCAAAAAGGCTTTTGGCACTTTGGTCCTCATCAGTTAGAGTATTGAGTATAGAAGTTGGGAGGTCATGTTGCACTTGTATAAGTTGGTGAGACCGCATTCAGAATATTGTGTTCAGTTCTGGGCACCATGTTATAGGATATTGTCAAGCTTGAAAGGGTTCAGAAAAGATTTATGAGAATGTTGGCAGGGCTAGAGGGTGTGTAAGCTATAGGGCGAGGTTGAATAAGCTGGGTCTCTATTCCATGGAGCGTAGGAGGATAAGGGGAGATTGTATAGAGGGATACAAAATCATGAGAGGAATAGATCGGGTAGATGCACTGAGTATTTTACCCAGTGTAGGGGAATCGAGGACCAGAGGACACAGGCTCAAGGTGAAGGTGAAAAATTTAATAAGAATCCAAGGGGTCACTTTTTTCCACACCAGGGTGGTGGGTGTATGTAATAAGCTGCAAGAGGAGGGAGTTGAAGCTGGGTCTATCCCATTGTTTAAGAAAGTTGGACAGGTGCATGGATAGGACAGGTTTGGAGGGTTATGGACCAAGCGCAGGCAAGTGAGACTAGGGTAACTGGGGCATTGTTGGCCAGTGTGGGTGAGCTGGGCTGAGGGGCCTGTTTCCATACTGTATTCATCTATCTATGACTATGTGCTAACATATGCAGCATTCCTGTACAAATAGAAATACTTTATTGTGACATGTGACTAGGCAGTGAAATAATGTTTGAATACACAATGTATACAAATCCCAGTCACCTTCCCACTGAGTTATAAAGCACGCCAGCTCCCCCTTTTGTCGTCGTACCCCCCCCCCCCCCCCACTGAGTCCCCATTGCCCTTTGCCCGCTTCCCCCACCCCTCCCCAGCGGGTCCTCCATTGTTCTTCCCTTCCCCCATCACGGTGGTCCTCCACGCTCTCATCGACCGCTGGTCGATCCACCAGGCATGGCTGCCGCCGCAAGGCTTCACCACAGCCTACGCCCTATCGTCGCGAGGCCTCACCACTTGATGCTCTATTTCACGCCTCCGTAGTGCCAACCCGGGCCACAGTCGCGAGCTCCACCAACCCGGACTCTGACCCGCTAGGCCCTGACCCAGGCTTCTACGCGGTGATCCAGGAGGCATAGAGGCTGCGGCGCCTCAATAAAGGCGTCCTGCCACGTTCTTGGTCCACAGCCGCGGCCCATCAGGAACTAGTCTGTCTACCTATATGGAAGGCACAAGTTTGCTGGTTGTGCTGCCAGTGAACTCCAGCCAGAGTCAAGCAGATTCTGCACACTGAACACTTGCCTGACCAGCCTATTGCAGAATGGGGAGCCCATCCACATCAATGGCAATTTTATTGCAGTGAGAAAGAATGGAAATAGGTTAAGAATAAGATAAATCACAATCTTAAATCTTTGTTTTCTAAACAATAAAAAGCAAACAAGTTAGCACTTTAAAAAATATATACAATCTCACAACATACAATCTCAATGGACACTGTGTACTTAATTACGTCAAGATATCCAGTCAATACAATTAGTAAGATCATACTGTTAACCAGTTTCTTAGTTAACTGGGGATATTTGGACGTCGGATGAAATGCGTGTACTGAAGGGTGGGGTAATGGTTGCATAGGCATAGAAACAAGAGGAACTATTTTGTCGCAACTGAAACATACAAGACCCCCTTTCAAATGTACAATTACCTACTTAGCAAGGCAGCTACTGAAGAATGCTTGCCATTTTGGCTGATAGTTATTATTTCATTATGCAACCCTTTCTCCTTCTGGATTGCCTATTTATCTTGTTAATTATTATTAGTGACTTAATTGGCAATGGAAAAAACTGTTCGTGCAAACATTAATGTTCCAGTGATGCTGAAAAATTAATGAGCAGACCTTACAATTTAAGTTCTGAACAATTTTGTACATCGTTTTTCAGCTGTGGTCTGAAATGAAGAAAGCAGATCCAATGCATTGTCAAGAATTTAAGATGATTCAATCATTAATCTTATTCCATACAAATGCTGGGCCATAATAAATTAGAAAAAAGCCTGTTATTTTGCAACAAGAAGGAATACAACACAAATTTGTATTCAGTTGGAATTTAAGCATTAAAAATAGAAATGGTGTAAGGTAAGATAATATGAACATTGCACCAACAATAAATTGCATTCATTCTTTGTGGAAAATTATATCTGCTATTTCATAGCGGAGAACATGTTAAAACAAGAAATTAATTGGGAGATTTTCACCTTAACAAAAAATACAAAATGTATTCAAAGTTTAGTTAAACTTTTGTTGCACAGACACTCAAGACATTGAAATTAATTTGAGACTGAAAAACTATTTATTATTGCCCAAGGAAAGAAGCCATGGGATCTTCAGGCCTCTGGCGTTTCATTCTATATGCTTCCATTTCTTCTTCTGTGGGCTCTTTTGTTTCATACATGCTGTTGTACCCACGTTTACGTTCATCTATTTGCAACAGAAGTTCAACATGCTTCAAACGAGCCTCTTCAGCTACCAGGGCCTAAGCAAGGAAAAAAATTTAAAACGTTACACTACATCACTAACCCTGAAAGTTTAACATTTGACTCCTGAAAATAAGCACCAAAAACTGAAAACTGCAATCCCGGGTTGGCGTATAATGTGAATGTGAATGTAAATTGGATGTGCATTTTGGTTGAATATATATTGCTAGTTTTTTAATAAATGTTTCAATTTCCGTGATGCTCCCATATTCAGCAATAAACACCTTTATGGGGAATTTAAAGGTCAAACGGTTAAAAATATCGCAAACTTTACTTCATCTATTTCTTTCTTTACTTCATCTATCTCTTTAGTTCTATCTAGTTTAAAAAAAAAAAAAAAGGCAAAAAGTATTGGAGACAATGTAATAATAATTGACAATATTATCAATTTAAAAATGTAAGACTGTAATGATGTAATTTGGTTATGTACCTATCTCCAATAAAAAATATTTAAAAAAAAAAAAAAAAAAAAAAAAAATATCGCAAACTCATTCATACGATCTAGAATTGAACAGACACATGTGATGACTGATCAGAAAGTAAAAATTTCAAAAGTTAAATTAAAAATATAGACAAAGATGCAATAATGATACTGTGATTTAAAGTTACACTATTTAAAAAGTAATGATTGTAAACTATTTTTGCATTGTTGACAAACCATACTGCCCAAATTTTGAGTGGAACAAAAAGGCATTTAATCTGCAATTGTCAGGAACTTTGGATACAAATATAAATGTGGATATTCCTTAATTCTCAAATATACTCCAACAATACACGAGAAAAATCCACATCAGAGTAACACCATACAGAGCATGGACATGTTAGGCCAAAGAGCCTATGCTCACCCTCCCCCCCCCCTCTCCCCTCATGTCCCTCTCCCCATCTATCTGTTTCTCTGCCCCACTCTCGCTGCCCCTCGAGATACGGCGCGGATGGGGTAAGAGGAGACCAATGAATAATATTAATCTATCAAGGGGGGGTGGTTAGTGTGTGCGTATGCAACCCCCCCCCCCCCCCGGCAACCGCGCGTTGAGTGGACGGGACCCCGCTCCCCCTCTTCCCTCCCTCCCCCCCCCTCTTCCCTTTCCCCCTCCCCTTCCTCCCTCTCTCCCCTTCCTCTCTTCCCCTCACCCCTGCCCTCCCCCCCTCCCTCTCACCCCCCTCTCCCCCTGTGTATTGAGGGGGGTGGTTAGTGTGTGTGCAACGTCGCAGGCCCCCCCCCTGGTCTAGTACACTATAAAATCCCACATCAAAGCAACACCATACTGCAGTTTTTAATGAAGGGACCTTGGTCAGCATGGACAAGTTGGGCCGAAGAGCCTATTTCTGGGTTGCATGACCCTAAATCTGGCACTTTTTAACATGACCAGAATTTCAGTAAAAAGGAGTGAATGAGCCTCGGGTAGTTTACATTTAAAAAAATTAATCAAGTCAACTATAACCATAACCATATAACAATTACAGCACGGAAACAGGCCATCTCTGCCCTACAAGTCCGTGCCGAACTAATGCAGGTTTTCAAGAATTCTCTAGGGTATTTTAATTTCTTTCAGAAACACTAACATATTTAATAGGTTTCATTCACAAATAGCTTGCAAATGCTGTTATATCTCAAAAGTATCCAGAACAATCAAGTGCTAATAGTTTTGACAGCCAGTAAGCCTGGGGACATGATCTGCTAGCATTTCCGTCGGTGGTGCTTGGTATTTATAGCCAGAAAGTTGCATGGAATATGGGGCCTTGCTGATCGTGTTGGAGGTGGATTTGTTTGGGAACTTGCCCACTGGAGCATCTGCTGCAGGTAGGTATAGTCCTAGTGCTGTCAAGGAATTCCTTTGCACTATTCATTAATAAAATATACCATTGCAATCAAATCCAAATTCAGCAAAACATTCTGCATTGATTTAAAACATCTGATGGCTAATCTGAAAATACAGCTGTACTTAATAACACTGGTAGATAATTGTTTATTTTTTTTAATATATACCATAAATATGCTTTCATATATTTTTGATATATATATTTATTTTAATATATTATTTTCTGTATACTATGGTGTTTACAAAGTACAGTACTATGTTCACATATCCTTTGTGCTGCTGCAAGTAAGCATCTCATCGTGCCGTTTCATGACACATGACAGTAAAACACACTCAATTGATATTGTTTCACCTCACTGCCGCATACTGACAGGTGCTCTAACACTGTAAATCTGTAGATTCATTTTGAAAATTATGTCAGCACTAATAATTATTACCTGAAAATCTACTATATGAGAAAATGGTTTGTCTCCAGATAGGAAATACTTCAGACTGATGTCAGGGGAGTGGGCAGGACAGATAGAATATAGTCGGAGACAGTAAGACTGGTGGGAGAACTGGGAAGGGGGAAGTTGATGGAGAGAGGGGGAACGCAAGGGTTACTTGAATTTAGAGAGGTCAATGTTCATACCACTGGGGTGTAAGCTACCCAAGCGAAATATGAGGTGCTGTTTCTCCAATTTGTGCTGGGCCTCACTCTGACAATGGAGGCGGCTCAGGACAGGAAGGTCAGATTGGAAATGGGAGGGGGAGTTAAAGTGCTGAGCAACCAGGAGTTCAGGTAGGTTAGGGTGGACTGAGCGGAGGTGTTCACCGAAACGATCGGCGAGCCTGCGCTTGGTCTCGCTAATGTACAGAAGTTGACACCTGGAACAGTGGATACAGTAGATGAAATTGTAGGAGGTACAAGTGAACCTCTGCCTCACCTGAATAGACTGTCGGGGTCCTTGGATGGTGACGAGGGGGGAGGTAAAGGAAGAGTGTTGCAGGGGAAAGTACCTTGGGAGGGGGTAGTTCAGGTGGGAAGGGAAGAGTTGACCAGGGAGTTGCAGAGGGAACGGTCTCTGCGGAAAGCCGAAAGGGGTGGAGATGGGAAAATGTGGCCAGTAGTGGGATCCCGTTGGAAGTAGCAAAAGTGTTGGAGGATTATATGCTATAATTTATGGATATGAAATTCATTTATTACACTAAAAAGTAACATTAAAAATATTAGAAGCTGTTAAAGATGTTATAGAAGAACCTTAGAAAAAATGTGTAGGAAGGAACTGCAGATGCTGGTATTCCTTCCCCCCAGAAATGCTGCCTGTCCAGCTGAGCTACTCAAGCATTTTGTGTCTATCTTGGCCTGAGAAAACATCCTGGCAACATCCTCGTAAATCTTCTTTGCACCCTTTCCAGCTTGACGACATCTTTCCTATAACATGGTGACCACACTGAACACAACATCCTAAATAGCCTCACCAACATCTTATATAACTGCAACATGACCTCCCAACTTCTATACTCAATACTGACTGATGAAGGCCAATGTGCCAAAAGCCTTTTTGACTACCCTATCTACCTGTGACACCACTTTCAATGAACTATGTGCCTGCACTCCTGGATCCCTCTGCTCTAGAACACTTCCCGGAGCCCTAACATTCATTGTGTAGGTCCTGCCTATGTTAGATTTTCCAAAATGTAACACCTCACATTTCTCTGTATTAAATTCCATCGACTATTCCTCAGCTCACCTGCCCAGCACTCAGCATGTTGGTCCCAGGAGAAGATCTAATATTAACAACTACAATTGTTCCTTTCTTTTAAATCGCTATTGCAATTGTAAATCTGTAAGGATTTCTAACAACATTAAAAATAACACAATAATCTGCACACCGGAAATATTTTCTTTGCACATGTTGTACCTATGTATAGCTTGATTATACTCGTGTATAGTTTGATTGGACTGGATAGCACGCACACAAAGCCTTACATTTGATATTGGTACACATGACAACAATAAACTAATACCAATTTAAGACGGTGATGAGGCGAGATTTTTTTTTGTGTGAGTTTCAAAAACTGTTTAAAAGGATGACAGAAAAGCCTTTGAATATTTTCAAGACAGGGGTAGATAGATTTCTAATGAGAAAGGTTACTACAGACAGATGGCAATAATAAGATCAGCCTTGATCATCTTAAATCTAGGATAGCACAGTGGTCGAGCTGCTGCCTTATAGTGCCAGATTTGCAGGTTTGGCTACGGGTGATCTCTGTACAGAGTTTGCACGTTCTCCCTGTGACTGCGTGGGTTTTCCCTGGGTTCTCCAGTTTTTTCCCCATATTCCGAGGACGTGCAGGTTTGTAGTTCTTTAACTTGTCCCTGGTGTGCAGGATGGAAATAGTGTATGGCTGGTCGGCGCTGACATGGGGCCGATGGGCCCTTTTCCAGGCTATCTCTAAACTAAACAGCAAAGCAGATACGAAAGGCTGAGTGGCCAATGTCTGGTTCTAATTGTAAATTTGTTAGTAATGTGTAACATACCTTATTCAGTTTTTCTTTCTTTTTTGCATCTTCCTCTTCACTTTCTGAGCCATGACTTTTCCTATGCTTCTTTTTCTTCTTCTTGTCAGCTTTAAGCTTTTCTTTATGTATCTGTAAACAACAAACATTCATTTTGCTGTTACAATTATATTTATTCATTTTCTAGGATGTGGGAATTACAGATGCCAGAACTGTATTTATTGTCCACCCCTAATTAGTACAAAGTATTTCGTAAGCTTGGGTGCCGGTCACTAAATTATTTTAACAACAGTGTTCCAGACCTCATACACCCATTCTTGCAACCCCAGCACTCCAGGTAGAAAAATAATCTATGGTTGGGAAGCTCTGGATCTCCCTGCCCTAATATTTTGACACAAATTATTATTACAAGCCAGTTTATTAACTTGTCATAGACCAAAATGCTAGATCGCTCCATAGATGCTGCTGCACCCGCTGAGCTTCTCCAGCATTTTTGTGTGCTAGATCAATAACTTAGGTAGACAAAAATGCTGAAGAAACGTAGCGGGTGAGGCAGCATTTATGGAGTGAAGGAAACAGGCGACGTTTCGGGTCGAGACCCTTCTTCAGACTGATGTGGGATAAAAAAAATGCTGGAGAAACTCAGCGGGTGAGGCAGATCAATAACTTGGATCACTCCACAAGGCTATCCATGCAACATTACACCTTGCATAAGACCATTAGACATAAAGCAGAATTAGGTCATTCGGCCCATCAAGTTTGCTCTGCCATTCGATTATGGCTGATCCATTTTTACTTCATAACCCCGTTCTTCTGCCTTCTCCCAGTAACCTTTGAAGCCCTTACAATTCTCCATCTGAGAGTTTCTTAAAGATCAGAACCAATACATTTCCATTACAAATGCTGCAATTCTGCAACCTCTCAATGGAATTATATTGTTTTACTTGTTGACATATAATCCTTAGATCCATGTACTTCAATTATGAATTAGTAGTAATAACATTAGTTGTTCCAGTTTGTCTTTTCGTCAGTTCCTAGTCCACAGCAGCTGAACTTTATCAAAGTGATCCACTTTCCTCTTCAGGTGGCAATCACTGTATTGACCTTTAATCATTTGCTCAGCCTCATATTGGATATCAATTATCCATCCATATTAATATCACATGTATAGCCAAACAAGTTACATTCAAATAAATAAACACTAATTTCATTAGACAAAAGAATACCTATACAGAATTTATATCTGTATACAAAGATAATCATAATCCTGCTTTTCTGCAATAAAACTGTTTCTAATTTGGCAGAACATTTCTTCACACCATTCTCACATGGTGTGGTAGCAATATAACTGATGTGTACAGAAATCAATAATTAAATCTGCACTATTAAGAACGGCAATCTAGAACAGACACATTTTGCATTGGTCAAGATCTAACTCAGTATTATGGCGCCAAATGTATTTTCCAGACGTACACCTATACAAGCAGAAAAACAGGCTCTTCAGCCCAACTTGTCCATGTCAACCAAAATACTCCATCTACGCTAGATATTTAGAAACCCAATATACACCCATTTATCCACATTTGGCCCATATTCCTCCAAATCTTTTCTATCCATGTACCTGCCTAAATGTCTTTTAAATTTTGTTATTGCACCAGCCTCAACCACTTTCTTAGGTAGCTCATTCCATATACCCACTACTCACTGTGTAAAAAGTTGCCCCTCAGGTTCTTATTATCTTTCCCCTCTCATCGTAAACATATTCCCTCTAGTTATTGATTCTCCTACTCTTGGAAAAAGATTATGTGGACTTATCTATTCCCCTCATACTTTTATACACCCCTATAACATCACCCTTTAGCCTCCTGTGCTCAGGGAATAAAGTCCAAGCCTGCCCAACCTTTTCCTATAGCTCAGATCTTTGAGTCTTAGCAATATCCTCATACATCTACTCTGCACCATTTGCAGCTTAATGGCATCTTTCTTATAGCAGGGTGACCAAAACTGATACAATCCTCCCAATGCGGCCTCACCAGATCCTCCTCTGCCCTCCTCAGAGCCTGGGTCTGACGGCAGCCTTGGGTTTTCATCACCCCTTCACCCCACCGAGGTCGACCGCCAAGAGCGCAGGGGGACCATCAAGAGCAAGGTGGTCCATTGAGAACGAGAAGGGAGACCAGTGCCACCAAGAACGAAAGGGGGACCCATTCTCTCCAGAGATGTTGTCAGATTCATTGAGTTATTCTTAGCACTGTGATTTGCTCAAGATTCCAGCATTTGCGTCTGTCTTATATAACTAGATTGACGAGCTTTAATCAGAAATTGATCCACCATGAACTAATTAGCATATGTCAGCTGATTAAATGCTAATTAGCTGATTTAGCGCAGGTATACAATACTTGTCAACACATCTCAATGTCCATGGCCTCCTTATTTTCAAAGTCATCGAGAGGTTACATAGAAACATAGAAATTAGGTGCAGGAGTAGGCCATTCGGCCCTTCGAGCCTGCACCGCCATTCAATATGATCATGGCTGATCATCCAACTCAGTATCCCGTACCTGCCTTCTCTCCATACCCTCTGATCCCCTTAGCCTCAAGGGCCACATCTAACTCCCTCTTAAATATAGCCAATGAACTGGCCTCGACTACCCTCTGTGGCAGAGAGTTCCAGAGATTCACCACTCTCTGTGTGAAAAAAGTTCTTCTCATCTCGGTTTTAAAGGATTTCCCCCTTATCCTTAAGCTGTGACCCCTTGTCCTGGACTTCCCCAACATCGGGAGCAATCTTCCTGCATCTAGCCTGTCCAACCCCTTAAGAATTTTATAAGTTTCTATAAGATCCCCTCTCAATCTCCTAAATTCTAGAGAGTATAAACCAAGTCTATCCAGTCTTTCTTCATAAGACAGTCCTGACATCCCAGGAATCAGTCTGGTGAACCTTCTCTGCACTCCCTCTATGGCAATAATGTCCTTCCTCAGATTTGGAGACCAAAACTGTACGCAATACTCCAGGTGTGGTCTCACCAAGACCCTGTACAACTGCAGTAGAACCTCCCTGCTCCTCTACTCAAATCCTTTTGCTATGAAAGCTAACATAACATTCGCTTTCTTCACTGCCTGCTGCACCTGCATGCCTACTTTCAATGACTGGTGTACCATGACACCCAGGTCTCGCTGCCTCCCCTTTTCCTAGTCGGCCACCATTTAGATAATAGTCTGCTTTCCTGTTTTTGCCACCAAAATGGATAACCTCACATTTATCCACATTATACTGCATCTGCCAAACATTTGCCCACTCACCCAGCCTATCCAAGTCACCTTGCAGTCTCCTAGCATCCTCCTCACAGCTAACACTGCCCCCCAGCTTGGTGTCATCCGCAAACTTGGAGATATTGCCTTCAATTCCCTCATCCAGATCATTAATATATATTGTAAATAGCTGGGGTCCCAGCACTGAGCCTTGCGGTACCCCACTAGTCACTGCCTGCCATTGTGAAAAGGACCCATTTACTCCTACTCTTTGTTCAAAAGGGAACTGCAGATGCTGGAATATCGAAGGTACACAAAATTGCTGGGGGAACTCAGCGGGTGCAGCAGCATCTATGGAGCGAAGGAAATAGGCGACGTTTCGGGCCGAAACCCTTCTTCAGACTGATAGGGGGTGGGGAAAGAAAGAAGGACCCCATCTATGGAGCGAAGGAAATAGGCGACGTTTCGGGCCGAAACCCTTCTTCAGACTGATAGGGGGTGGGGAAAGAAAGAAGGACTCCTACTCTTTGCTTCCTGTTTGCCAGCCAGTTCTCTATCCACATCAATACTGAACCCCCAATGCCGTGTGCTTTAAGTTTGTATACTAATCTCTTATGTGGGACCTTGTCGAAAGCCTTCTGGAAGTCCAGATACACCACATCCACTGGTTCTCCCCTATCCACGCTACTAGTTACATCCTCGAAAAATTCTATAAGATTCGTCAGACATGATTTACCTTTTGTAAATCCATGCTGACTTTGTCCAATGATTTCACCACTTTCCAAATGTGCTGCTATCCCATCTTTAATAACTGACTCTAGCAGTTTCCCCACTACCGATGTTAGACTAACGGGTCTGTAATTCCACGTTTTCTCTCTCCCTCCCTTCTTAAAAAGTGGGGTTACGTTTGCTACCCGCCAATCCTCAGGAACTACTCCAGAATCTAAAGAGTTTTGAAAGATTATTACTAATGCATCCACTATTTCTGGAGCTACTTCCTTAAGTACTCTGGGATGCAGCCTATCTGGCGCTGGGGATTTATCGGCCTTTAATCCATTCAATTTACCCAACACCACTTCCCGGCTAACCTGGATTTCACTCAATTCCTCCAACTCCTTTGACCCGCAGTCCCCTGCTATTTCCGGCAGATTATTTATGTCTTCCTTAGTGAAGACGGAACCAAAGTAGTTATTCAATTGGTCCGCCATATCCTTGTTCCCCATGATCACCTCACCTGTTTCTGACTGCAAGGGACCTACATTTGTTTTAACTAATCTCTTTCTTTTCACATATCTATAAAAACTTTTGCAGTCAGTTTTTATGTTCCCTGCCAGTTTTCTTTCATAATCTATTTTTCCTTTCCTAATTAAGCCCTTTGTCCTCCTCTGCTGGTCTCTGAATTTCTCCCAGTCCTCCGGTATGCTGCTCTTTCTGGCTAATTTGTACGCATCATCCTTCGCTTTGATACTATCCCTGATTTCCCTTGTTATCCACGGATGTACTACCTTCCCTGATTTATTCTTTTGCCAAACTGGGATGAACAATTTTTGTACTTCATCCATGCAGTCTTTAAATGTCTTCCATTGCATATCCACCGTCAACCCTTTTAGGATTAATTGCCAGTCAATCTTGGTTGCAGGCGATGGGCACCTATTTCTCCCACTATCCCAATCTCCCATCCACACCCCCCCCCTTCAACCCCCCCCCCCCCCCCACCCCCCCCACACGTCCCTTCCATTTATATCCTTCCCTCCGCCTCCATATTTCATGCCTCTCATTTGTCTTCATAACTTCTTTATGTCACCTTTAATCACCCTTTGGTCTCCTTTTCATCTCTGGTCTATGTCTACACACCTGCCAGTAAAAATCTCGTCTCACTTCTATTCATCTATTACTTGCCAGGCCTTGTCCAGCACCATCACCACCACCTTGTCCAGCACCCCCCTGCACCCCCCCCCCCACTACAATCAATCTGAAGAAGGATCCCGACCCAAAGCAACAACTATCCATGTTCTGCAGAGATGCTGCCTGACCCACTGAGTTACTCCAACACTTTGTGTTCTACAACAGAAGTTGCAATCAAGCTTTCACAGATTTTCAAATCAGCAATTCAGGAACTGACATTTCTAAGTCATTGCTTAATTAAAAAGTTTCAAATGCTGTTAAAATGTTTATTATGTTTGGACAAAGGACAAAGGACAACGGACATTTATTGTCACGAACACCAATTGGTGTAGTGAAATTTGAGTTGCCATTGCAGCACACCAATAAAAATAAAACACATCATTAAAGAATTTAACATTAAACATAAAAACATCCCCCCACAATGGTTCCCACTGTGAGTGAAGGCAGTAAAGTCCAGTCCTCTTCCTCTTGTTCACCCATGGTCGGGCCTATTGAGGCCTCCGCAGTCGCCACGACGGTGGCCCGATGTTGCAGGCCCTCTCGCCGGATGATGGAGCGCCGGCGTCGGAAGAACACTCTCAGCGGCTTGGAGTGTCTGGAATGGCCGCTCCCTACCAGAGACCGCGGCTCCCGTAGTCCACAGGCCGCACTGGTCGGAGCTCCAACACTGGCGATCTCGGCAAGTGATCCCAGGCTCCGCGGTGTTTAAAAGTCAGCGCCGCGATGTTGGAGTCGGCGGTCACAGCACTCCGGAGCTTACCACACGGCGACCCGGGTAAGGCATCGCCCGCTCTGCAATGGTGCTTCAGCGCTGCGCCACCGCCGAAGCTGAAATTCTGGCCAGTTCCGGCAGGAAACGCCACTCCAGTCCCGTTGGTAGGCCGCGAGGAGGAGGGCGAAGATACGGCTCGGAGGGACCGGGTAGGGACTGAGAAAAAAGTTTCCCCCATCTCCCCCCCCACCCCCCACATAAAAAGACTAGAAGACCTCAAAGACAAAAACACACAATTTTTTTTTAAAAAGGTTGAAAAGACGAACAGCTGCGGGCAGGGCAGCCATACTCGACAGCACCCCCACTCGAAATGTACACATTGGAACACAAATGATACTTGCCTCAACTAAAGTTTTTGGTATACTCTCAAATGCCTCCTGGTTAGAATCTGGAATTTCAGGTAGATAACTGGAATCATCGTCTTCCTACAATGAGAAAATAAAGAACAGTACAATTTAGCATTACGTTATTCCATTCAAAATATGTCTATTGTTAAAATGGATGTTGCTGGAACGACAAAGCAGTCCATCAAAATTAAATAAATGTAAAATTAGATTGATACTTCATGCGAAGATTCTTTGATGCAAGTAGAAATAAAATTATAGTTTTTAATTTAGGAGAATGCCAGTTTTGCTATTTCGGTATGCATTTTTGGATTTCTACCTTCACGCAGAAACTTCTTCAGTTTACTTCAGCTACTTGCTTTATCATGTAATCATCCTTCACTCTAATCACACGTGGGTTATTCATTAAATACAGGCAATGCATCGTACAGGAAAGGGATGAGTTCCAGAAAACCATTCATATTCGCAATTTTCTGTAATGCAAACTCACATAACCTATGCACGTGTCAAGAAATGCACGCTGAAAATAAATAAAAATTGACAGATTCCATGAGAGTGAATTTTTGGTAGTGATATGTTAACTCTGGAGGGCACATTCAGTCAATGCAAACCATTATAATATAGAGGCTATCAGTACAACTTCATTCCCAATAGCTTTGTTAAAGCAGAAGCATGCCCTCTGCTGGTTGATCCAGGTGCAGAAGTTTTTTAAATTCACTAATATGATGTGGGTGTCACTGGCATATCGATGATCTATTTATCGTCCTCTCCCTATTACCTTTTGATGCACCGTACCGATGCAGCCTCACGGTGCTATGGATCAGTGATAAACTGTTAAAGGTCAAGATGGTACATCAAAAGAACAAGTTGCAGGTTTGGAGGTTCCCGTGCATCAACTATCCTTCCGGAAGTAGAAGTCACTAGTTTAGTTTAGAGATAGAGCGCGGAAATAGGCCCTTCGGCCCATCGAGTCCACGGCAACCAGCGATCCCCGCATATTAATACTACCCTACACACACTAGGGACTATTTACATTTATAGCAAGCCAATTAACCTACAGACCTGTACGTTTTTGGAATGTGGGAGGAAACCAGTTTTAGAAGCACTGTGAACAAAACCCAAACAAGTTTTGATAAATTGAGTGAGTGTTTGAAGTTGGTTCCAGTTAAGCCACCTGCTCTGACTTGGATGGTCTCAAGCTTTTGGTAGGAAGCTCAATATATTACATCAAATTCTTGTGCCCTGCTAGCAGATTAGCCTAGGAAAATCAAGCACTCTCTCTGAGCTATTTGTGTAATCACATTACCTACTGGGCTAGATCAATTAAATTCCTGGGATGTTGATAATCCCAGTAAGATTGAACAACAGGAATGCTATTGAAAGACAACGGAAGATTGTTAACTACTGTTCCAGAGATGGTCACTGACTAGTCAATATGGGATACAAATGTTAATTGTTAACCTGAATACTGTCTATGTTTTGCAGCATCTAGATAGCAATTAGTTTATTGAGTTGCAGGTGCAGATGGGCATCTTTTAATCAGCAGCAAATTGCACTAAGAATGGCAGCTGAAAATGGTTGGGTTATGTCACTGCCACAAGAAATGCAAGTTCTGGGTTTGAGGTAATCGCTCTGCAAAAAACACCCATTTTATTTTGTGCCAGGTGTGATTCCATGTAGTCACAACTGAAGAATAATTACAGGTATGTTTTCTTAGATTCTTTGTCTAGGGATCCTCGATGCTTAATCTTCAGTCAAATGACGATTCAAGAAGGATGGCACAATGGCAGAGCTGCTGCCTTACATGCCAGAGACCCGGGTTCGATTCTGACTACGGTTGCTGTCTGTACAGAGTTTGTATGTTCTGCCAGTGACCACGTGAGTTTCCTGCGGGAGCTCTGGTTCCCTCCCACATCCTGAAGATGTACAAGTTTGTAGGTTAAATGGCTTCGGTAAAAAACATAAAATTGTCCCCATGTGCAGGATGATGCTGGTGTATAGTTGGGATCGTTGGTCGGAGCAGACTAGGTGGGCCAAAGAGCCTATTTCCACGTTGTATCTATAAAGTCTAAAGAACAGTAACTTTCTCCTCGTCAGTCAATGTTAACCATTTTGTATGTCAGTAAGTAGATTATTGGCTTGCAAGTGGCTCAACACTGGACCGTTGAATGTACCTTGAAACATTTTACTGATGACCAAAAATAGGCTGATAGTGAGTGTCATAGTGATAATTGTACGATTGGACGTGTCCTACATTTTTGGCAAATCTGGGAAATTTTGTGCTTCACTGGGTATATTTCAATAATGTATTCGAACAATTCAGTAATAGAGCAGTTTAATAAGAAACATGCTGTTACAAGACTTCATGGTTACAACCAGATTGTTGTTGGAGCTTTTGTTGTGATCAATGTGCTCAACTATTTATTATCATGTGGGGTGTATCAAACAGCCTGAAAACAGGTTTCTGTCAAACCGAGGGCTTTAGTAGACTAAAGTGGCTGGCGATGACCACCTCAAAGAGATCAAACAGAATGGTTTCCTCGTCTTTACGACAGCATGAACACCACCAATCCTACCTACAAAATCTTAACTGACCACGCAAATCAACTGCAGGTTGCAAGAATAATGCAAATATTGATTACGTTGTGATGTACGATCTTCTCGGGATCATCTGTCAGAGCTAACTGAAGTGTGGTTGTATATGTACCTTGACAACTAATTCAGTTAAAAACACCTTCCAGGAGAGAATAATAGGTCTAATTGTGTTATTAACACTGTCTCTCTTAACCAACATTGAACTGATTATAGTACATAAAAGCTCGAGTGCATAACAGCAACATTATGTTCCAAGGTTCTTTGATATCCCCATTTTATTAAAAAAAAGACTTTTCAGTGTCCCATGTCATTATTCCCCACCATCTGTTGGAAAACTTTTGGCTATGACTAATATTATAAATCAAAACTTGAATATTGTTGTTCAATTTCAGTACAAGGTGGAGTAAATATCATACGATATTCATGAAAACACAAATTAAAAGTACAAAACATTTTTGCTTCTTTGTCAGGCAGTTTATAACATAACAGGCTGTCCTGAGGTACTGTAGTACTTACAGCAATCTGCTTCCCAGCTTCGCCAGTACAATAGGAAGTTTTCATAAATGCGTGGCAGCATTTGTATCCCCATTTCCCATCCTTCCAATAGGATCCCCATACAGCCTGTGAATAGTGAGAAAAATATTACACGAAAATGAACATCCAATCAATACAATTTTAAAAATAATTTATTTTTGGACATATGTACTTGAAGTAATTAGTGCTCGTGCAAAACATTAGACATTTTCATTAGGATTGGCTCTTTTCTAAGCAGCATTTATGGTTTGGCTCAAAATTTAATAACCTTCCACCTCACGCATCAAATAGTAAGATTTTCAAGATATTTTATAGTAGATCTATTTGTAAAGATCAGTGATTCATCTCAATTGATGTCATTTCTGATTGTTGTGAAAAATGATGCAAAGAGATCCATGTCAACCAAATAGGACTGAACCAATGACAGATCAATTTTGGAATATCTATATTAAACTATGCTCATGGAAAAATTTCAAGAGGTTTCACAGAGTAATGTACACTTTTGTAATGTACACTATAAGGTTTTGTTGTATTTGCCACTCAAAGTCTGTGCCACTGTCCCTTTCACCTCTAACTACCATAATTGTCATTTTGAGTAATTTGCACATATTAGGTTTATTCTTCCTTTTCTTCTCAGGTATTTGCATGTTTATTTGATATCTCTAATGTGTAAAATATATTTTTCATTCTAGTTGATGATATTATTTATATCTCAAACCCTCCTGCTCACCCCACTCCACTACAAAATGACACTCCATGAATTAACAATAAAGGCTACTTTGACTTTGACTTTGATTAACATTTACCATGGTTCAAGTCTGGATATCAGTTCAAGGATTGAAGTCTGGTATTAGTGCTTCCAAGAAACCACCCAAGTTAGAAAGTACATTGTCGTGAAACACCAACCTCTCTTATTGCACTTGATAAGAACATTACAAAGTTGTCACTTTTGCTTGGAGTTCAACTGATGGCAAGACATAGTTGTGGTCTGTTCGTGATACTATGGTGATGCGGGAGGTGGTGGTGAAACGGACGGAAAAGTGGGAAAAAGTAGAGAGAAGACCACTAGACATAATCTCGGGGATATCAAGTCATGGATTTGCTTCATCTTAAATGCAGTATTGAATCCAGAAGTGTTACTGCACCAATCTAATTGGATGAAACATCAATTTCATCTGTTCTACACGATACTAGTTTATCTTGGCATCATGTTTAGCACAGACATTGTGGCCGAAGGGACTGGTTCTGTGCTGTATGTTTCTATGTTCTAGTGCAAAAGAATCACAGAAACAGTTTGGAACAGAGGGAGTTCATTCAGTTCACTGATCATTCCAGATCTCTGTAGAGCAATGGTCAGTTCTATTCCCTGTAATCCAGCAAATTATTTACCATTATGTGCCTTTCTATTTCTCTCTAAGCACAATTGATTTTATCTCCACTATTCTTGACATTGAGTTCAAAAATCTTAACCAATCCCCATCACATTCCACTTTCATTTTTAGTCCATCATTTTATTCCCTGATATTATTCAATGAACAAGGACACTCACTCAACATTAATACCTCCACCAACTATTGAAAACAACTTGTCTGGACAGTTATCGCATTAATGTTTATTGAACCTTGACGTATTTAAGTCAATTTTACCAATAAAATACACTCAGAATTACCTTAATTAGCCATGTTATTTTTTCATATTGATTGTAAAGTTGTCTTAATTATTATATTATTTATTAAGTGCAGAATTCATAGGAATATGTTTCTAGCAAACAGAAGACAAACAACACGGCAAGGGTTGATGATATGAGGAAAATGGTCCAATATGGAGAGGGAAAATCAGAAAATGGGGAGTAGGAGGAGCAGAGGGCTGCTGGATGCTTTGTTTAAAAGAAAAATCATTAAATCATCTGATCAAAAAATGAAATTCTGACCATAAAAGATTATCAAACACTTTTAAAGATCAAAGTAAAAGCAGTTCTAACATCAAGCCTCAATTACTTACTATGTGGTTACTGATCAGGACATCCTCCTCATATTTGGACTTTATAACTGCTTTCTCTTGACCCTTTAAGACAGCGCCATGTCTTGAATATTCCACATAATCCTCCGTCTGAGCTAGCAGCAACTCCCGTGGCGGGACATTCAGGTGCTCCTGGCCTCCATACTGTAATGACAGGATGAGAAGTGTTTACAATTTAAAAACAGTTTCTAAATTACTACAAGGGAGATGATCCCCATGCAGTTTATAAAAATTGATCAGATCACCATGTAGTTATTTCCATGGTATTCACAATCCTTTAAACAAAATAAACTGCAGGATGAACATGTTTACCAAATTCCGAATCTACCTTCTTGGAGAAAAACAATGGGTTTGGGCCAGAGCTTTGAGATGCAGCGTGGAAACAGGTCCGTCGGCCTACCAAGTCCAGGCCAACCATCAATCACCCGTACACTAGTTCTACGCAAGGTAACCTTCACATACTGCATACTAGGGGCAATTTATACATGTCTTTGGAATGTGGAAGGAAACCCACAGTCACATGGAGAACGTACAAATTCTGTAGACAGCACCCGTAGTCAGGATCTGGTCCGAGTCTCTGGGAGGCAGCAGCTCTATAGTTGCACCACTGTGCCATTCATTGAAACAATGATTATTTTAGCATAATTTGCTTCTATATTTGATTTTGTACAAGACCCATAGAAAAGGACAAAGAACATTGTTTTCTGATTGTATTTATAGTATTAATTTAATACCACAACTATAGCAGTCACACACACTACCAGACTACAAGATTAACATCTACATTCATATTCAATCATTACCCTCATTGTCTCAAGAGACGCCGGAAAAAGAAACCCATTTCAAGCAACATCAGGCTGATAATCAAATGAAAGTTCTTCAGATTTGGCACTTCACTGAAATTTACAGTAAAATTGGAAAAAGAAATGTTGCGCAGCTTAGATGTTGAAGATACAACTTCAGCAAAGCAATATACAGTGAACCCTCATTATAACAGACCATACGGTGGAGAATGATGTCCGTTTTTGCCGATTGTCCGTTATAACCAAGTAAGGTATTATCATGTGTATGAAGGAACTGCAGATGCTGGTTTAAAGCAAAGATCGACACCAAATGCCGGGGTCCTTGGGCAGAGTTGAGGTGGGAGGTATAGGGTCAGGTGTTGCATCTCCTGCTGCAGGGGAAAGTGCCTGGGGAGAGGGTGGTTTTGGTGGGAAGGGACGAGTTGACCAGGGAGTTGTGGAGGGAATGGTCTCTGTAGAAAGGGGTGGAGATGGGAAGATGTGGCTCGTGGTGGGATTCCGTTGTGGGTGAAGAAAGGCTGGCGGAAGGCCTCCGAAGCTTGCGCTCCAAGCTGCCTGGGAGGCGCTGCGAGTTGGGGATCCGTCCGCAAAAATCGATTTCTGTTATAAAGGGGTCCGTTAAAACAATGGGTTTACTGTAATCCATTTTATTTTACCTTCTCCAATATGCTTCCTTTCTGTTGTTTCTCAAATTCTTCTTTCTTAACTTTGAAGGACTGATGAAGGACTTCAAGCTTCGTAGGGTCAGCTTGGAGATGAACCTCTGAACCTTTCTCATAAGCCTCCCAAGCAAACACTATTAGGAAACAAAACACACAGTGGTGGCAACTTACAAAATGAAATCAAAAATCATGAAATATTTCAAATCCAAGTATTAGATGACTTACATTGTGTCTGTGCCATTCTGACTGTGTCGCCAGTGTAACGCACAAAGTTATCTCCTGCATAGCCAACTCTAGAATAAAAAGATGCAAGAGAATAATAATGGATAATGTCCTAGCAACATGGTATTATGTGCAATAAAATATTTGCACAATATGAAGCACATACCAAAACTTACACGTCCCATTAAATATTTTTGAAGTGTAATCGCTGTTGCATTGAAAATAAATAAGTTATTCTTCGCTACTATCTTTGTTTAAAATCTAAATTGGTCTAAAGACACTGTCAAATTTCCTCCATTGCCAGTCAGGATCCCTCTTCAGACTGATTTTAGTGGAGCGGAGGGGGAAGAAAGCTGGAAGAAACATGGGGATTAAGTCTGGCATTATGTCTTAATATCTAGCACGGAATCTAAAGAATCTATTTTCTTGCGTTACTTCCTTGAATATTTTGGGATGAAGACCATCATACATTGAGAATTCATCAGTTTATAATGCTTTCAATCTTCCCAAAACCATTTCCGCCACAAATACTTATTTCATTTTGTGCCTCTCTGTCACTACACCATGTTCCCCAACTTTTCTGGGAAGTTATTTATATTATTCTGTGTGAAGACAGAACCATAACATGAAACTGGTCTGCCATTTCTTTGTTGCCCATTATAAATCGTACATTTTCGGTTTACAAGGGACATACATTTGCATTCACAAATCCTTTTCTTTTCACATCTCCACAGAAGCATTTACTGTGAGGTTTCATGCTCTCTGCAAACTTCTCTCAAACTCTATTTTCCCTCTCCTGATCAATCCTGCTGTCCTCTTTGTTTGAAACTGCTCCCTGGTAGTTGTTACCTCGGCACGATACATTGTATCAGGTCCAGCTAAAAAGAATTAACGTAGATAGAAATAGCTCCTGATTCAGCTGTGGTAATTATTCAAATAGATATTCATCACGAATAGCTTACTCATCTGTATTTCTCCCTGTATTGGAATAAGGATTCTCCCTCATGGCTCTCGTTTTCGGATCATAGTATGCTGAATTTGGATCCAGGTTTCTCAGATACTAAGATACAGAAATTTAAAAAAAAAATGACAAGTGAAGAAACAATTAAATTTAAATTAACTATTCTTATTTTGTACTGCAAAATTGAAACATACAGTATAAAGAATCACTTTATTTATATATTTTGCAGAAGTTTTTTCTGGCACTACAACCCACCAAATTTCAGCATTGATGGAATAAATATAATTTTCTTAAGGTGTCCCAATTCCTCATTCAAGACTGCTATTTTTGTGTGGTGCTGGTCAATCAAGGTCTCATGTTCAACTGATCTGGAATAGTTTAGATCACTGGTCTCGCTTCGAGTGGCAATAATTTGTTGATTGGTAAGTGTCTCTCAATTCTGGAGATAGTAAGCAAAATGAAAATATAAAAGGAAAAACCCATCCTTCTGATTCCAAAGTGTAAACATGGAGTGCCAGATGAAACTCTATTGGTTTTGTCTGATTGCAACCTGTATGGAAGGTTTTGAAGCTACTTATAAGGCAATAACCACTTGATCAACAGTATCGGACTGGAGAGATGCTGATAATAGGTTGCCCTGGGCTAACATTTCTAGTACTCAAAATATGAAATGTGCTGTTTAGCACATGGTGACAATTTTCTTTACAGAACAGAAAATGTAAAGAATTAAAAAAATCTTAAGATGTAATGCAGCGATTTTATTTTCAATTACATAGTAATGAAGTCAAAGAAATTTGAAATTACCAATGGCTTTCAAGAATTGGTTGGAATGATTAGGAGGGTCTTTACTTTAAATAATTCAATACTTTAAAATACTACTGGGATACAAATACAATTTTGGACAACTTGTGTATCCACTGAAGGCAAGTTGGAAAGATATCGGTTGCTTAAGCCAGAAGACACATTGCAAGTCAGGTTGCTATGGTATGCAAGCCAACATTTGTTTTACAAGTGGGCCAAATAAAACAAACAGGTGGAAATTTATGAAAACAGTTCTGGGCTGGTGCATTATCAAATTAATAAGATAGTAAAAAGATCTCAAGCCCATGCAAAGTGAACATCAAATTTATCGTGAAGTAATGAAAAGGCCTATGTCTGTACCCTGGAAGCATAAACAAGTTGCAGCCATTTCATTTGAGGCCTCAGTAACTGTAAGTGGTACCATTCAGTAAAGCTTAGCTGAAACCTAAACATAAGTGCTGTATATTCATACTTTTGCAATGTCCTCTCGAATGCGGAGATTTCTAACTGTAATTCTTCTTTTAGAGTCGAAGTTCTGTCCAGGCATATCAACATCATCAGCATACTTATCTTCATCCTCATCTTCACTATTGTCCTTATCCTGAAATAACAATTACAAAGTTCAATGATATGCAAGACAACAATCAAAAACAACAAATTTCAGCAAAGTCACCCATATTATCAATATCATAAAATGTTGTTTATGTTAGAAATGTCCTTGACAAATTTTCTCTATCATTGGTAAAATGGATCATACATGAAAAATGTGACTTTGAATAAGTATATTGATTAATTTGGCAATTAAGTATAAAATTGTTCCCCTTTGTTTTTATCTAACTGGTATTATTATATGTATATTATTCTCAAATAGACAAGGCCTTGGTAATTCTGTAGATCTGACTATATCATTTAATGAAGGATCACCATTAGAACTTCAAATATCTTGGTGTTTGGCTCGACCCAACGCTTTCATTTACGCAGCATAGTGAGACGATTACTAAAAAACTCAGCTGTAATCTAGCTGTTCTTTACCGCCATATAAATTGTTTCACCTTTCAGATGAGAAAAATAATTGTCTCTCAACTACTACTACCAACACTGGATTATGCTGATATTGTCTATCAGAATACATTTGATACACATCTTCAACCCCTCAATGTAGTTTATAATAGTCTTTGCAGATTTATTTTAAGGTGTCCATATATAACTCACCACTGTTCTATGTACGAAACTCTAAACTGGTTATCCCCCCACGCTCGAAGATGCTACCACTGGTTCCAGTTCACCTTTAAATGCATCCATCTCAATTACCCTTCTTATTTAAAACAAGACCTATTACCATACACACCCTCATATTCACTAAGACATATTCAGCAACCCTTCTTTTTCATTCCAAGAACTAACAAAGAAATTGGGAGACGTGCATTTAAATTCAAAGCTCCTCCTGACTGGAACACTCTGCCTAGTACCATAAGAACTATTAGCTCATTTCGTCTATTTAAAAATACACTTTTACCCTTCCTTATAAAACCATGTACCTGTTTCTAGTATTAGAGTCTTCGAGCTTTATCTAGCTTGCTCTGTGTGTGATCATTTGGCATAACTATTGTATATGCATGGCCATTACACTTATGTATTATTGTATTGCATAGTGTAACAAGGTCTTATATTGTATTATGTCACAATATCATGAAATAATATATCATGTAATAATGTTGATAGTATGCATTAACATACGATGTATGATAGGTGGTATATGGTACTATGCATCAACATTATGCTGTAACACATAACTATTATTATTATTGGATATGTAAAGCCAATTAACAATTGTTATAAACTATAACAAGTGGGGATGGAGGGGTTTTGGGATTGGTGTGTGGGTAGGTGGGTCAATGAGAGCCTCTATTTATGTTATGTCTTGTGCTGTATGTTCTATGTTGGACCCCCTCGAAAACGAGATGACTGTCCATCTCAAGGGGTTATCCATGAATAAACTTGTTTCAACTTGTTTCAAATCATTGCAAAAAAAGCAAAATACTGACATTTAGCATAGATAATTTCAAATCTGAGCCTATAGAAGTAGGAATGCTTTAATGAGTTGTCTGCAGGAGGGACGCAGCTTATTCTCCTGATAGATATCCAATGACTCGGGGAATACTAAGTGAGGACCGCATTGGGGCCTAACTGATCCATTTCTTAGTTCTCCATAGCGTGAAAGCACCCGTTAGAAAAATGACCACCACCTCCTTGCCCCTGTGAAACAAGACTAAAACACAAATCAAGAATGGATAGTAAAGAAGGTGGGAAAATTGAAACTGTATCCAACATTAACTCCAAACAGAAACCCTTCACAGATATCCTTGAAATGGATGTGAAAGATTTATATGGGAATTTTTCATTTAATTAAAATACATACTCCTGAATTATGGTCTTCTCCCCACTGAGATCTTGCAGAATTCTGCTGTAATAAAAATAGAGATCAACTACACAGCACAATTACACTGAAAAGCACAACAGTAAATAGAGATGTATAAACATACTATGGGGCAATTTTATATTAACAGTAGTAAATTTCTTGTTTATTCCATGGGCAATACAAACTACATATACTGCTTGTTGAAATGTTGCTATGGTCATTAATGTTTTTTAAACTAAAAAATGCTTTCCAGTTGGTCACACAGGCACTTTGTCAGTAGTGACATTTCACATGGTGTACATACCATGTGAAATCATACTGAATCGAAGAGCCGTCGGAAACCAACACCACTGCGTCGCTAATGTTTTGAACGATTTAATAATAAATAATAATAATACATACACCAAGCAAACAATAAAAGCTCAGTTTTGATGAAAGATCATTGACCTGCTGCATTTTTCACTTCATCAATGCTGTGAGGCTTACTGAGTATATTTTTTGTGAAAGTATATTTATTTAGAAATATTTATTCGAAATAAATGCTTAACTGCCATAGTTAAAAGTGTCAAGTACTTCCAGCATCTGTAGTTCTATATTTGGCCTCCTTTGGGATTTGTGTTCCGAATTAATAACAATCATCGAAAAGCTTTTAGGGTGCATATGATCCTATGCACTTGTATGTGTTACGTAGGCGGAAAAACTTACAACCAGTGGAAGCCCAATTATACAATTAAAAAGCAAATAACGAGGAAGACGACAAATAGATGGCTCATCATCAAAGAATAATGGGATTAATTAACTAAAAATAAGCCACTTCATTTTCTTCACTTTTTCTAATACTGAATATTACTACACAAGTTTTGCTTTTAGTTGTTTGAAGTTTCATGAAAAAGGGCTGGAGCCTGATTACAAAAGAATTACATGTGCAGATACACATGTTTGAAGGAAGCCAAGGCAGTGGAAGTAATTAATGAGCATTACATTCTACTAAGCACTAAGACAGTAGTCAGAGGCTAATTATTTCTTCGGAGTCAAAAGTTCCCTCTTACGTGCAGTTAATAAATGATTGCTGAGCAAGTTCGAAAGTTGGTTCACTTTAAGAATATTAAAAGTAAATTCAAGCTCTGAAACAAGTCTGGCACAGTTAGAAACATTAAAAAAATTCCCGTCAAGTCCTGGCACAGGATCTCTCGCCACCTGAAATGCCAACCATTCCCTTGTATCACAGATGCTGGCTTGACCCACCGAATTATTTCAGCAGTTTGTTCTGCTGATCTAGTAATTCCTCTTTATTTTTATAATCACCTTATGAAGGAATAAGAAGAATACGATACAGAGAATATGTTGTAAATACTCAGCATGTCCAGCCCCGCCTATGGGGAGAGAAACATAGTAGATGTTTCAGTAGGGGGACCCTTTGTCAGAACATAAAAAAGGATACAAAAGAAGCTTGTAAAGCTGCAGGGAGGGGACTGAGCAGTGGGGGGGGGGGGTGTCTCAGCGAGTAAAACCAGGTCAATGAGGGTAAGAACCGAGACAAAAGAACGAGGGAGTTGTGAAATACAGAGTAGGAGAACAGGACCAACAGGTCAAGGTGGGTGTGTCCCACTCTCAGACTGGAAAACAAAGCAAAATGGGGAAGAGATAGTGGAATTGATATTATAAATGGATGACTGGCATGGACCAAGAAATCAAATTATCCAAAGTTGTGGAATTCAATAGCGAATCCAGAATGTTGCAATCTGCTTTGACAGAAAACGTTAACTGTGTAGTGCCTCACTAAAACACTACAGGAGGCCACTGATAGGTCTGAGGGGGATTGCGATGGGGAATTCAAGTAGCAGGAAACAGATAGCTCCAGGTTACCCCTGCAAACTGAACTCAATCGTTGCACAGAGCAACAACCAAATATGCCTTTAGATTCTCCAAACTACAGGAGACCACATTGTGAACACTGACCATAGTACACCAGATTGGAAGAAGAGCAAGTGATTGACTGCTTTATTGGAAAGACTGCCTGTGCCCCAAAACAGTGGGAAAGGAAGAGATGAAAGGACCTGGGAGGCACGAAGTGAACGGTCCCTGCGAAGTGCTGAGAGGGGAAGATTGCTGGTTGCTAATAAATTAATTATTAAGATATATACACTTCATATACATATATGTTATGACAGCAACAGGGCAATTTCTACAAAGTGGATGACTCAAAAATCTAACAACTTTCCGAGTGCCATGTCTTTAATATTATCTTTAACTCAACCTTAACTTGAGTATAGGAGTTGTGAGGTAATGTTGCAGTTATACAAGACGTTGGTGCGGCCACATTTAGAGTACTGTGTTTAGTTTTGGACACCATGTTACAGGAAAGCTATTGTCAAGCTGGAAAGGGCGCAGAGATGTTGCCAGGACGATGGCCTGAGCCATAGGGAGAGGTTGAGCAAGCTGGGACTATATTCCTTGGAGCGTAGGAGGAGGGGTGATCTTTTGGAGGTGTAGAAACATTCAAACATGCAACATGAAGTTCCCATAATTATTGTATTCTTCTTGTTACATACATCTTTAATGCACTGATTTATATGGCACCGTTCATTATCACACCAGTTTTCAGGCCAAAATATGATCTTGATGGTGTTTTCTACCCCTTGCCTTTTCTTACCTCCACCCAAACCAAACTAAGATTCTCCATCTCAACTGCCTTTAATATCAGGGCATCCCTTACTCCTTTTCTACTCTCTGCCTACCTTTGCTGCAAGTTCAATCCCCCAAAATATTTAATTCCCAACTTTGGCCTCTTTTCTACATTTCTGCAATAGATTTTAAATTGTTCCTATTTGTGCCTCTAATCTTCATACAAAGACTATGATCTTCATACAAAGACTGCAATTAGAGTATTATATAGTTCTGGTCACCACACTACAGGAAGGATGTGGAGACAATTGAGAGAATGCGGAGGAGCTTAACCAGGATATTGCCTGGAATGGAGATTGGATATGCTGGATTTATTTGCAGTGGAATTCAGGACACTGGGTAGTGCCTTATAGAATTCAAGGTAAGAGGAAATCTAGCTTAGTTTAGTTTAGAGACACAGCGTGGATACTTTCCTTTCTAAATTTTCCCTCACCAAAACTACAGCCCTAGTTTTACGATCCTCTAAAATATTGGTCCCAGCTCGATGGAAGCAAAGCCTATCCCAATTCAATAGTCCCTTTTCCTGACATTGGTATCAGCTCTATGAATAAAAACACATTCTGCCACACCAACTATGGAGTTAAAAGTCTTTCATAGACTCGATAGACTCGGCTTGTACTCGCTAGAATTTAGAAGATTGAGGGGGGTTCTTATAGAAACTTACAAAATTCTTAAGGGGTTGGACAGGCGGGAAGTTTGTTCCCGATGTTGGGGACGTCCAGAACAAGGGGTCACAGTTTAAGGATAAAGGGGGAATCTTTTAGGACTGAGATGGGGAAAACATTTTTCACACAGAGAGTGGTGAATCTGTGGAATTCTCTGCCACAGAAGGTAGTTGAGGCCAGTTCATTGGCTATATTTAAGAGGGAGTTAGATGTGGCCCTTGTGGCTAAAGGGATCAGGGGGTATGGAGAGAAGGCAGGTACAGGATACTGAATTGGATGATCAGCCATGATCATATTGAATGGCGGTGCAGGCTCGAAGGGCCGAATGGCCTACTCCTGCACCTATTTTCTATGTTTCTAACATCAGGCTGATAATCAAATGAAAGATCTTCAGATTTGCAACATTACAGAAACTTACAGTAAAATTGGAAAAAGAAATGTTGCGCAGCTTAGATGTTGAAAATACAACTTCAGCAAAGCAATATACAGTGAACCTTCATGGTAGACAGGCTAGATGCAAGAAGATTGTTCCCGATGTTGGGAAGTCCAGAACAAGGGGTCACAGTTTAAGGATAAGGGGGAAGTCTTTTAGGACCGAGATGAGAATTTTTTTTTTCCCCACACAGAGAGTGGTGAATCTGTGGAATTCTCTGCCACAGAAAGTAGTTGAGGCCAGTTCATTGGCTATATTTAAGAGGGAGTTAGATGTGGCCCCTGTGGCTAAAGGGATCAGGGGGTATGGAGAGAAGGCAGGTACAGGATAATGAGTTGGATGATCAGCCATGATCATATTGAATGGCGGTGCAGGCTCAAAGGGCCGAATGGCCTACTCCTGCGCCTATTTTCTATGTTTTGATGTTTCTATATCTACTGCACAAGGTCATGATAATTTCCAGAAACAGTTTCTGCCCGGTCGTGGCAGAAACACAATCACATGATGTCAAAGTATTAGGTGGGTTATCGTACTCACCGCATAGTCCACCAACTTCCCAGATGCTAGCTCTTCCTGCAGTTTCTGAGCTTTCAGTGTTCGCTTGGCCTGAAAAGATTAAACAAAATTTAAACTATGACCAGACGACTACAAGTTTATTATACCTGGTAGAAAACAGCTCGACTCCTCTTTTATTTAATTGAATTGAATACATTTTATTAGCAAAATATGTATACATACAAGGAATTTGCCTTGGTGCTTTGCTCGCAAGTAACAACATGATATACAGTAGACAATTAAAAATAAAACATTATAATTTAAGCATGTAAGGAATGAAATAAAACAACAGAGCACAAGGAGGCTACAGATTTTTGGCTGTTGAGTAGAGCTACTGCTCGTGGAAAAAAGCTGTTTTTATGTCTGGCTGTGGCGGCTTTGACAGTCTGGAGTCGCATCCCAGAGGGAAGTGCAACAACCTTCTCGGCTGATCGAATGATGCACTGCAGCCTCCGGATGTCGTGCCTGGTGGCTGAGCCAAACCAGACCATGACGGAGAAGGCGAGGACAGGCTTTATGATGGCAGTATACAACTGAATCATCATTGCCTGTGGCAGATTGTGTTTTCTCAACTGCCACAGGAAGTACATCCTCTGTTGGGCCTTTTTGACTGTGGAGTCGATGGTGGCCTCCCATATAAGGTCCCTGGAGATGATGGTTCCAAGGAACTTAAATGACTCCACAGATGTGACTGTGGTGTTGTTGATGGTGAGTGGGGGGGGGGGGGGGAGGGGGGGAGGGGGAGTCCAAAGTCTACAGTCAATTCCACCGTCTTAAGAGCATTGAGCTCCAGGTTGTTGCGATGGCACCAGGACACCAGCTGTGTCACTTCCTGTCTGTCGGCAGATTTCTCCCCATCCTGGATCAGTCCAATCAGGGTTGTGTCGTCCGCAAACTTGAGAAGCTTGACAGAGAGAGTCATTGGTGTAGAGAGAGTAAAGGAGAGGGGAGAGTACTCCGCCTTGCGGTGCTCCTATGCTGAGGGTCTGCGGGTCCGGGATGAGCTTTCCCAGCCTCACATGCTGCTTCCTGTCTGTCAGGAAGTTGATGATCCACTGACAGAGGGGTTCAGGCACAGTCAACTGGGAGAGTTTGGAGTGTAGTAGCACTGGCACAATGGTGTTGAATGCAGAGCTAAAGTCCACAAACAAAATCCTTGCATAGGTCCCCTGCGTTCTAGGTGCTGGAGGATGAAGTGCAGGCCAAGGTTGACTGCGTCATCCACTGATCTATTTGCCCGGTATGCAAACTGCAGAGGGTCCAGCAGGGGGTTTGTGATATTTTTCAGGTAGGGTCAGCACAATTGTAAAAGGCATTAGCATGTTTTATAGAGCCTTAAAAGGCACAATACAAATTGTTACCAAGGAACAAATCCTCACTCATTTTATTTTAATGCCTATACATTCCTTAGATCAAACTTTGCAAGCACAACTATTTTCATGATAGTCTATTCTTTTTTGTGCCGCTTGATAGCTCTGTCCTATTGTACAAAATCTACCTATTTGTTAAAAATATTCCCAGACAATTACTAACAGTTCTTCTGTAGCTAACTATTAAACCATACTTAAACATTTTTGCATTCAACTGACAATAACTAGTTTGCAATGCATCTCTTACATCCATGATAGGGATGTTCTAACACCAGGATTAATCCACACTTGGGAAGGCAGTGATTAATCCTGTCTGACCAATCCGATTCAATTTTTTTTAACTGGACAAGAGCAGCATGGTTGATGTCATCTACGTGGACTTCAGCAAGGTCTTTGACAAGGTCCCACATGACACACTTGGTCCAAGATTAGAGCTCTAAAATCCAAGGCAAATTTAACAGGAGGCAGAATGCGATTGTAGAGGGTTGAATTTACCATTAGCAGCCTGTGACCATCAGTATACCACAGGCAATGATATTAGGACCATGAGTGATTTTATTTTTTAATAGAAATTAACAATTAATAACAATAAATTTTATTTATGGGCGCCTTTCAAAAGTCTTAAGGACACCTTACAGTATTTAACAAGAGTAAAAAACATATAATCGGAGTAAAATAAATAATAGAGACATCACCAATACACAAATTAAAGACAGAATTCGATCCAAAGACAAAAAAATCAAAAACACAATGTGAAGAGAGAGCAGCGGCAGCTAAACCGCGCTAGTGTACACTCTCCCTTCCGACAGCCATCTTGGACACAAACTAAAATAATCACTTACACACAAAAATCATCCCCCCACAATGGTTACCACTGTGGGGGAAGGCACAATGTCCAGTCCCCATCCCCAGTTCTCCCAAAGTCAGGCCTATTGAGGCCTCCGCTATTGCCTCTACGGAGGCCCGATGTTCCTGGCCGTTCTCGCCGGGTGCTTTTGCCCCGGCGTCGGGAGAGTCCTCTCAGCGGCTGGGCCACCTGGAACGGCCGCTTCCATACCGGAGACCGCGGCTTCTGAAGCCGACAAGGCCGCGCCGGTTTCGAGCTCCCAGGCTCCCGATGTTGAAGTCGGCGCCGCCCGCTCCGCTCCGCAGACCTCACAGCTCACCTGAGCTCCAGCGCGTCGATCCAGCGCGGCGACCCAGGCAAGGCATCGCCCGCTCCGCGATAGCGCTCCAGCGCTGTGCCGCCACCGAAGCCGAGGTGCTGGGCGGTCCCCGCCAGGAAACAGCGCTCCACGCCCGCTGGTAGGCCACGAGGACGGGTCGACGGGAAAGCCCGGAGAAAAAGCTGCCTCACCGACCAGGTAGGGACCTAGAAATATAGTTACCCCCTTCCCCCCACATTAAAAAGTCTATTTCTCCCACAAACAAAACACAGGACTCACTAGAACTACAAATAAAAAGTGAATTAAACGGACGGCTGCTGGTTAGCAGCCGTTCCCCAAGATGGCTCCTCCTCCAATGATAACAATTGATTGTGAATGCAAGTGGTATAATTAGTACATTTGCACGAAACAAATTGGTGGTGTCCATGATAGTGACAAACAGTCATAGATTACAGAATGTCATTGATCAGTTGGCGAGATGGGCAGATCCACTTCCAGTGTTGAATTGGTCACGATGGGTTCAGTTCCTATTACATATTTTTTGCATTTAACTGTTGACTTGACCTAACATACCCACCTTTGGGAGCCTTGATGTAGCCGATAATACCTCAGAGTAATCCTTTCAACAGGATAATCCTTTCAACAATCTGACTACGTTACCAATGTGTATCTCTCACCAAAAAGAAGCATATCAATTATTTATATTTAAAAACTAATTAGTCTGTAAATACAGAGACATAAAAGCAATACAAATGTAACTGTAATGTACAATGGAAGCTCTCTCAATTGAAATTTATCAACCGTGTAAGTAGATAGGAACAAGTGAAAGGACATGCATTTTGCATTTAGCTCCATCTACAGGACACAGAATATAACATTTCAGCATGACAGGCCTGAAAAGGCACATTTTCAAATTAACATAAGGGGGGTAATTTCAAAAAACATGCATCAGATTTTTTTGTTTTTTTGTTAAAGTGTTGGTGTGATAAATTTAAAAAAATTGATATAGAGATCTGCATGGAATACAAATAGTTGTACACCACCAGATACAATATGAATAATAATCCTGTAACTAAATAATTGATGACTTTACACATTATTTAAAATAATTTGAGCCATTACAATGTGTTTACAGTTATTCTTCAATAAGACTAAATAGAAATCAAATAAGGTATTCCATCACATACCAAGTCAACTTTTGAATATTCCTCCACAATCCTCATATGTTCCTCTGAATCATAACCATTCCAGCGATCACGCTTTCCATCATAATCAAGTGCAAGTATTGGCTGTGGGTGCTCATCTGCAGCGATGTTTATCGCTGTATATTTTGCTCCGACCTTTCTAGGTCTCTATAGAAAAGAGGAAACATTACAGAGAACAGTGCAAAACAGAATTCGAGCAAAGCAGCTACATGAATGCAATTAAAAAGTTTAAATGTTATTATGGCAAAAACCTGAACTGAGAGTAAATATTTTAATTTCTGAAAACAAACTTCATCTGAGATTGTTACAGATAGAAAATCATCAGTGCAAGGACCTTCAGAAAATTCATTCCATAGCATCCAAAACTCAAATGTAATTGGGAAACAAACAACCCAGCAAAGTGACAGAGTCCATGCTGACCAAGTTGGAATTCTGGGCTAGTCCCATTTGCCTGTATTTGCCACATTTCACTCTAATCCCATCCTATCCATATATCTGTCCAAATGTCTTTAACCAGGTTTTGATCTTGATCCAACTCATCATGTGGTTATAGATTTATGTTGAAAGGGGCAACCAAATAGAGTTTTAAACAAATCCAATACTTGGTTATACCTAGAATACACATGGGACTTTATAATAATTGAGGCACAGCTAATACCAACGGCATTCTGCAGGGTGACTTGGATAGGTTGGGTGAGTGGGCAGAAGCATGGGAGATGCAGTATAATGTGGATAAATGTGAGGTTATCCACATTGGTGGCAAGAACAGGAAGATAGATTACTATCTGAATGGTGTCAGATTAGAAGGGGAGGTGCAACTAGACCTGGGTGTGCTTGTACATCAGTCACTGAATGTAAGCGTGCAGGTACAGCAGGCAGTGAAGAAAACTAATGGCATGTTGGCCTTCATTGCAAGAGGATTTGATTTTAGGAGCAAGGAGGTCCTCCTGCAGTTGTACAGGGCCCTGGTGAGACCGCACTTGGAACATTGTGTGCAATTTTGGTCTGCTAATTTTAGGAAGGACATTATTGCTATTTTGGGAGTGCAGCGTAGGTTCACCAGGTTAATTCCAGGGATGGTGGGACTGACATATGATGAAAGAATGGGTGACTGGGCTTGTATTCGCATGGAATTTAGGAGGATGAGAGGGGATCTTATAGAAACATATTCTTAGAGGATTGGACAGGGTAGATGCAGGAAAAAAGTTGCCGATGTTGGGGGAGTCCAGAACCAGGGGTCACAGTTTAAGAATAAAGGGTAGGTCATTTAGGACTGAGATGAGGAAAAACCTTTTTACCCAGAGAGTTGTGAATCTGTGGAATTCTCTGCCACAGAAGGCAGTGGAGGCCAATTCATTGGATGTTTTCAAGAGTCAGAATTAGCTCTTCGGGCTAAGGGAATCAAGGGATATGGGGAAAAAGCCAGAACGGGGTACTGATTTTGGATGATCATCCATGATCATATTGAATCGAAGGGCCGAATGGCTTACTCCTGCACCCATGTTGCTTCTTCTTCGTTCGTGTGGCGTGCACAGCCTAAAGTTGTCGGACAACTTGTACTATTTGATCTTCCGTTTGTGCACGTCGAGTTGATTGCATTAGTCGAAACAGGGCGGACCACATGAAGGTTGCAATCTTCCACCCCTATGTTGCTATGTTTATGTTTCTAACCCTATATACCTTAATCAATGTCACACTTTTAGATTATACTGGTAACTGGTCTTAAACAATACTTTTATTTATTCATTTTTAAAGGATAATGCCATTACCCGTTCTCTGTTTACCCCAGTAGAAGATGGCTGCGAGTCACTTTCCTGAACTGTTGTCCCCTGGCAAACATAACTATAATGCCCCTATGTTCAAGCGATGTTGCAGTGGCTTGGGACCTACAGGAGAAACTACAGGTGGTGAAGTTCCCATTCATCTACTTATCTTTGTCAATGGTGGAGAATGTAGCTTGGGATATGCAGCTGGTAAGGCACGTATGGAATTGTACCAATTCTGTTAGGGTGGATTAGCTACAGGTTGGCATCTAGGCAACTTAAAAGCTATATACTCCACTCAAGTGAATAAAACTTCTTCAGGATATAGTTGGAAACTGAACGTAAATAAGTGTAGGCTGGATCCACCATAACCTATATGTTTATTTCTGAAACAGTACTCCTCTGCAGATACATGCCTTTGACTATAATTTCTCATTCTGATGTCATAGTAGCAAAGCAATAACAGAAAAGGCCCCAGAAGATAATTTATACAAAATTACCAACTGAAAATTGACTAAAAATAATATTACTAACAGTCACTTACTTCCATGCAATCTTTTCTCACATGTGTTAAAGCACCGCAATTTTCACATGCTCCTTTCCGGTATTTGATAACCATGGGACTCTGAGTAAAAGAGCACGCATTTTCAATAACCGTTTTATGTTTCGTACCTTGGCTTTATAAATGCCTATATTAAAGCACTACCGTCACTGAATTTCATGCAACACAGAATTATCGAAGTAGAACACCATCATCCATTGCTAATGAAAAGGAGTGTGCAAATAGCTTAAAAGAGACACAATATTACTGGGTAATATAGATTAACAGAGTCTCTTGCCCAGAGGAGGTGAATCAAGGACCAGAGGGCATAGGTTTATGGTGAAGGGGAAAATATTTAATAGAAATCTGAGGGGTAACTTTTTCATAAAGGGTGGTGGGGGTATGGAACTAGCTGCTAGAGGAGGTAATTGAGGCAGGGATTATCCAACATTTAAGAAACAGTTAAACAGGTACATAGATAGCACAGGTTTGGAGGAATATGGGCCAAACGCAGGCAGGTGGCACCAGTGGAGCTGGGACATGTTGGCCGGTGTGGGAAAGCTGGGCCGATGGGCCTGTTTCCATGACTCTATGACTATCACTATGACTCCAGAGCAAATCAGCACTAATTCAAAATACATTTCAAGATTTCCATTGCTTAGTATCATTTTCAAACTGCAATAAAAAGTGTTTTTTTTGGGTGATATAGATTTTTAGTTTTTTGCCGATTTACAACAGTTAATCCAGAATTCGTCAAAGCGATTTGCAGGTATGAAACATTTAAAACGTGACTTGGCTGAACTAATATTGCACCACCTGATTTGAACCACATTGATGCACAGTGGAACAGAATGTAATCTGCCTTTCTCAATCATTTTTTGGGTCATATTTAATCTCTAATAGCAAATAAATCAATTTCCCCATGGTTTTTAAACTAAAAATATTTTGAGTGCCACTGAGTGAACAATCTGTGCTTGCAATTTTAGATTACTCATCTAGTTCAATAGCGCCCAGCTAGCCACAGTGCTCCCCCTTTACTTAGTGTTTACAAAAAATATTCGATCCCATTAAAAAGTTGAAAACTTCTACAATTGAACTTATTCTCATTTGACTTTAAAATAATAAAATAAAAAATACTACATAGAAGCAAATGCACTGAGACATTGCATACCTCCTGTACACCTTTCTTGTACCAATCTCCAATCAAACTGAATTCCTTTCCTTTCTCAGGTTGTGGCCTTTGGTGTTTGAGAGTAGGTCTTTTGGAAGGATCAATGTACCATGGAACTGATGATATATACTGAGGAATGTGTGGGTTGATGTCTCTATTGGGAACAGATGAAAACAAAAGAGTTAGGTAGATTTTTAATATTTCACATTTTGTTTTAAATGCATGATTCACAAAACATGAAGGACAATGTTCGAAATACGTCTAAAAATGGAAATCAAAATTATACTACAATGGAATGTCATAAATGGAGTAGGCCAGAGTGATCTGGCAAAGAAAGGAATAAACATGTATCCCAAGAATTCACAACTTACCTTTATTAATAGATGGCCACACAAAACCAGCCTAGTAGATACTCCTTCACTTGGAATACTGTATGGAATATCACTGCATTGTCTAGTGTCCCATAAAATAACAGCATTTTCCAGTTAACTTTATATTAATCTGAGTAAAATCTGAAAAGGTTTAATTAACTTAAGAATCCAAGTAGCGATTGCTAAGAGTCAAGGTACCTTCTCCATTATGCAGAGCGTTTTGATCGTCAGAACACCACAATTCAGCAAAACTCAATCTAACAAGCACAGTGGCACAGCTGCTGCCTCATTGCACCAGAGACCCGGTTTTGATCCTGACCTCATATGCTGTCAGTGCGGTGTTCGCACACTGTCCCTGTGACTGCACCAGTTTCCTCCCACATCCTAAAGACATATAGGCTTGTAGGTTAATTGGCTTTGGTAAAAACAGTAAAAGTGTCCCGAGTGTGTAGGATAGTGTTAATTGGCTTCTGTAAATTGCCGCTAATGTGTAGGGAGTGGATGAGAAAGTGGGATAACAGAGCGTGAACAGGTGATCGATGGTCAGTGTGGACTCAGTGGGCTGAAGGGTCTGCTTCCATGCTATATCTCTAAACTAGTAAGTGGACAGAACCAAATTATATAAGAATGCAAACAATATCAGATGCTTTGAGGAATCTTCATTGATGGCTAAAGCAAACTTTTCAATTAACTACTTTTGGTTCTCATTTAATAGTTTTGCAAACACTCTCTGATCATTCAGTACGATTCTCCCTTTGGCAGCAAATAAAAAGTTGAGGTTTTAAATTTAAATGTTAGTTACTTACTTTCCTTCTTCATCAACTTCTGCAGGAGCATTGCCAAGCTTTCTTTGCTCTTCCAATTCTTTCTTTTTTCTCCAGTCCTCTCGAGTCATCTTTTTTGGTTCATCTCGGCCCACTGAACCAGCAGATTCCCCAGAATCAGACGGATTCACATTTTGTACAGTCCCAGATTCCATACTGTCTCAATTTTAGGACTTCCTGAATTGATGAACTGAAAAAGAATATCACATTTGTCATTGTTACAGAATTGCACACATGGCATTTCACAATTGAGCTTTCAACCAAAATGAATAATCTTTAAATTGTTGATTATTCTTGTTTAGATATCTTTGTGCAGCAAGGACTACTAAACACTACTCTGTAATTTATCACACCAGCATAAATGTACACATGCTGCAAAAAATCTTCACAATGTGAGATCTAGATTTGTAGATTCATAGCATTATACAGCACAGAAACAAGCCCTTTGGTCCAAGCTGACCAGGATGTCTTTCCAAGATAGTCCCATTTGCCTGCTTTTGGCCCATATTCCTCTGAACCTTTCTGACCCACATACAGTGCCCTCCATAATGTTTGGGCCAAAATCTGTGGTCAGTGGGGGCGCTGCGAGACAGCTGCCCTGCTAGCAGCGTGCGAGTCAATTCTACTTTTTCTGGGTTTTTTTAGTATGTCCAAATGTTTGTTTTAATGTCTCTTGGTGTGTCTTGTGTGGGGGGTGGTGAGGGGGGGGGGGGGGGGGGGGTAAGGGGGGGAAACCACTTTTGGTCGCCTCCACCACGGAGGCGACTTTTTCCATGTCTCCTCCTTCGCGGCCTAACACCTCGCTCGCGGCCTAACACCAAGGATTGGTGCGGCGTTTCCCGGAGACGGGCCCGGAGCTTCAGCAGCGGGCGCAGCGTGAACTTTTCATCGCGAAGCGGGCATGTCCTCGCCGGGGATCGCCAGAAGCGAGAGCTCCAATCACTGGCCCGCGGCAGCCTGAAGCCGCGGTCTGCGGAGATTCCAGCTGGCGCGGCCTCCGGAGCCTGGGATCCCTCATTAGGGACCCCAGAGGAGAAGAGCTCCGACCGCCGGCCAGCGGCCTACATCATCTAGAAGCCGCGGACTGCGTTGCTTCTAACCGCGAGCGCGACGGGGACTTACTATCCGGAGCGGGATCCGTCGCTGGGGATCCCTGGAGAAGATCTCCGACCGCCGGCCTACAACAACTTGAAGCCGCGGTCTGCGGTGCTTCTAGCTGCGGGCGTGGCGGGGACTTACTTACTTACCAACCGGAGCGGGATCCCTCGCCGGGAATCCCTGGAGAAGAGCTCCGACTGCCAGCCTACGGCCTATGTCCGCGGTCTCCGGTAGGGAAGCACCGATTCTGGACTTATCTTGCCTGTACATCTGGCCGCCTCCGTATGGAGAGAAGACAGGTACAGGATACGGAGTTGGATGATCAGCCATGATCATACTGAATGGCGGTGCAGGCTCGAAGGGCCAAATGGCCTACTCCTGCACCTATTTTCTAGTATTTTCTAGATCCTGTCTCACCAATTTGATTGATTTTTTTGAGGCAATCACCAAGAAGATTTATGGTAGATAAAAATGCTGGAGAAACTCAGTGGGTGAGGCAGCATCTATGGAGCGAAGGAATAGGTGACGTCACCTATTCCTTCGCTCCATTGATGCTGCCTCACCTGCTGAGTTTCTCTAGCATTTTTATTTACCTTCAATTTTTCCAGCATCTGCAGTTCCTTCTTAAACAAGAAGATATATAAGATCAGGATGATGGATGTCATCCACATGGAATTTAGCAAGACCTTTGTACAAGGTAGGCTTGTCTGGATAGTTAGAGTACATGGGATCCAGGTTGAGATAACAAATTAGTCAAGTCAAGTTGTCACTTTTATTATATAGCACATTTACAAAGCAACTCTCGTTGGCCAAAGTGCTTAACATTGGTATAAGAATAGTATAACAAACAACAGTGGTTCATAGATTAAATACAAACATCACTACATACATATAGCCCTCGTTCAGAGGACATCAAGAAAGGCTTGGGAGTAGAGATGAGTTTTAAGTCTCGACTTAAAGGAGTCGATGGAGGGGGCAGTTCTGATGGGAAGAGGGATGCTGTTTCACAGTCTAGGAGCTGCAACCGCAAAGGCCCGGTCGCCCCTGAGCTTATGCCTAGACCGCGGGATGTTCAGCAACCCCAAGTAGGCCGATCTGAGGGACCTGGAGGCGGTGTGGTGGGTAAGCAGACTTTTGATGTGGGTGGGGGCAAGCCCATTGAGGGCTTTGTAGACATAAAGGAGGATCTTGAAATTTATTCGGAACCGCACGGGGAGCCAGTGGAGAGAGGCCACGATCGGGGTGATGTGGTCCCTTTTTCAGGTGCCCGTCAGCAGTCTCGCTGCGGCGTTTTGGACCAATTGCAGGCGGGACAGGGAAGATTGGCTGATGCCAGTGTAGAGGGAGTTGCAGTAATCTAGGCGGGAGGAGATAAATGTGTGGATGATCTCTTCGAGGTCATCAAACTGGAGGAATTGTTTTATTTTAGCTATCGTCCGAAGCTGAAAGAAGCTAGCTTTTACCACGGCATTGACTTGTTTGTCAAATTCCAGCGCTGTCAAATATCACGGCAAGGTTTTTGATGTGAGGTTTGAGTAGTGGGGTAAGGCTTCAAAGGCTGCCTGCTATCATTTTAGAAACATAGAATCCGGGGGCGACATTTGGGTGTCTCATCATGTCGTGCTCCGTCACACGCTGACGTATGCTGTCCTGCGGGTGACGCCCGGTTAGGGTTTGGGACCACAGATTGGCTGTAAAATATTCTTCCTTCAAATGTATGGATTTTAAACATTAATATATTAAAATTAATATAATAAAATCAATTGTGCAAATGAAAAGATGTCTGAATCATTCAGTTTTATTTTGTATTGGTCCACTTCCAGATCCAAATCACCATCTCTAACTTTTCACAGGGATGGATTCAGTGAGTGTAGACAACTCCCCTCCACACCCCTCTTCCCCCTTCTCGCCCCCATCCCTCCTTCTCCACACCCCCCCTACCCTTCTCCTCTCCCCCCTGAGTCCGAGGGGCCGAGAAGGATGACCTCAGACTTACTCTCGTTTAGTTGGAGGAAGTTCTGGGCCATCCAACAATATATCCTCGAGGCAGCGGATAAGGTTAAGCAGATTTGATTCGTTTTTGGGCTTCAGGGGGAGATAGAGTTGTGTATCGTCTGCGTAGTAATGGAAGGAAATGCCGTGCCTTACAATGACTTGACCTAAGGGGAGCATATACAGGGAGAAGAGAATGGGGCCAAGGATGGAACCTTGTGGAACCCCACAGCAGAGGCTACCTGCGGAGGAGAAAGAGTTGCCTATGTTAGTAGAGAAATTAGATTAAAAATTAGCTTAGCGGCAGGAGCCAGAGGACTGTGGGCGAGGTTGCTTTTCATATTGGAGATCTGTAACCATGGTGTGCTGCAGTGATCCGTGCAGGATCCTTTATTGCTCATAATATATATTAATAACTTGGAAGATAATATTGTAAATAATTAGTGGGGTTGCAGATGACTACCAGAATTGGTAGTATTGAGGGCAGTAAAGAAGGCTGTCTCAGGTTACAACAGGATTTAGATCAACTGGTTGAATGGGCAAGGGAAAGGCGGATGAAATTTAATTCGGACAAGTGCGAAGTGGTAGATTTTCGTAAATTGAACCTTTTGCAGACAGCGGTGACCAAAAAATTGTTAAACAGTACTATTATTTGTTATACACATATGTAACATGTAAAAAAAAAAGAAGTGTTGAGATCTTGAATAGAGAATCATCTGATGGCCCGAAAAACTGTTGGTCCGGCAACACCCAGGGTATAGGACTTTTGGAGTTTTAACGTATTTCCCTAATCCATAATTTCCAAAATTGCTGAAAGAGCTTCCCTGATAATTCAAAGAATTACTCCGGCAGTATCTTTTGATACTAGTATCATATGTACTCTCCTAAATACCATCGATAAAAGTATCATAAATCAACTGCCATTTAACCATTTTTTAGCAAATGAAAATCAAAATATCTATTTTTAATTACCAAGGATATCCAGAAGCTAAAGTAACTAAGCGTCAACTCAGACATAGGCTCTACAATAACATGCTCTGTCTGCCATGTGTTATACACAAAAAACGTACCATCTGGCCCTTGCAACTCTGACTTCTGCAGCTGTCCCCTCTCATGAAATAAGAACTATTCCATAAATGTATTCATATAAAAATCTATACTACTTAAAAGGGATTGCTTGATTTTATTTCTATACATCCATTTTTGTTTCAATTTTATCCAGAATAAAGTTTGAGAGATTGCAATAAGCAAGTTCAGTATTCTGAAAAACGCAAGGAATCATGGGATTTGTCAACGGTCAAATGCTATAAAGAAAAATCTAACGAAGCGCTGTAGATACAATGAGTATAGTTTGGGTCTGATTTATTTTGTCTTTTTTCAAGCTTGTATTTGGCTGGGGGCAGATGCGATTGGGAGTTCGGGGGGGGGGGGGGGGGGGGGGGTGAAAGAAGACTGGACTGGCGGAAAGACATTCTTGGCAGCTGCATGAACACAGACCCGCGCCTCATCTGCAGCCAGGATCGCATCCGGGTCCCCAGTGCCGCAAGCACTGCCGAACCTCCACTGGACTGTCTCCCCTCCTCTCCCCCCCCCCCCCCCCCCCCCCCCCCCCCCCCCCCCCCCCCCCCCCCCCCCCCCCCCCCCCCCCACTCAAGTGTCCCATTCCCGGAGATGCCCAGACCGACTGGCCACCAGCGCCAACCCCAACTCAACTCCGCTTCTACCACCGGGCCAACCGACAGCCCCGGACTGACGACACCAGCAGCCCCAGGCACGCAGGCAGTGCAGAGAACCCACAGGCCCACAGCCAGCGCCAACTCCAGCCCAACCCCACTCCAGAGGAACCCACTCCCTGATGGGCTGCTACGGCGACAAGTGCCAGTTCGCCCCCAGCCTGGCTTTGTCTAAAACTAATTGTACACCACCTGACAAACTTTCATTAAGGTTTTTATACTGTTTTTATTCTGCGAACTCGACATAGTCTCTTTACAGTATTGTCAATTGTATCCCACATTTTCCATAGTGGCAGCTCTTTCCATGAATTTACTTACATCTCCTGTAAAACACAAAGAATTGCCAGCTGCAGGGTACTGCTTGACACCATCTAGTACAAATATACACTAACACAGCAACCTCAAAGCTAAATTATTGTGCTTGATTTCATTATGTCAGAATCAACATCACATTTGTCCTACTAATTAGCCAAAGTTATTTGTCACATACAGTTCTTATAACCAGTTCAGTCTTCACTATAAAACCTAATTGTACTCAGAGGTAACAAAAACCATTCATACGGCAGAGATAAGAATGCGCAGAAAAACACTGCCAGATCAAATAGTTTGATGTGGATTGACATTCACCAAAAAACCTTATGCCTTCAAGCTTAAAATATATAAAATATCTGGGCACAGAAAATGTGCTGATTACCACATGCAAGAAATAAAGCTCCATACATCTTTCTGTCAGAGCTCAGTACAGGTGCACAACCTTTTATCCGAAAGCCTTGGGACCAGACACTTGTCGGATTTCGGAATTTTTCGGATTTCCGAATGGTAGATTTTTAGCGTAGATTAGGTAGGTAGCGCGGGCGGCTTGAAAAGTCTGGAGCGGCTGCCTCCTCCCCGGAGAATCATTGCATAAATGTTAGTTAGTTAGTTTGGAGGGATTTTATGTGGTGGGGGGGGGGGTGAAGGGGGAAACTTTAATTCTTAGTCCCCTACCTGGTCGGAGAGGCGGGGAGCGGGCAATGCCTTACCGGGTCGCCGTGCAGTAAGCTCCGGAGCTGTGGCCGCCGACTCCCAACATCGCGGAGCTGGGGGCTGCGGGCGTCCGGCCGCGGGCGGCGCCGGTTGGAGCTCCGACCCCGGCAACTCTACCCCTGGCTGCGCGGCGCTCCAAATCCAGCGTGGCCCGCGGCCGGACGCCCGCAGCCCCAGCGCCGCGATGTTGGGAGTCGGCGGCGTCGCAGCGCTGGGATACCAGCGTGGAGCGGGCAATGCCTTACCGGGTCGCCGTGCGGTAAGCTCCGGGGCGCTGTGGCCGCCGACACACAACATGTCGGCGGCCACAGCGGTGCTGGGGCTGCGGGCGTCCGGCCGCGGGCCGCGCTGGATTTGGAGCGCCGCGCAGCCAGGGGTAGAGTTGCTGGGGTCGGAGCTACAACCGGCGCCGCCCGCAGCCCCAGCTGGGAGTCGGATGCCACAGCGCTCCGGAGCTTACTGCACGGCGACCCGGTAAGACATTGACCGCTCCCCGCCTCTCCGACCAGGTAGGGGACTAAGAATTCAAGTTTCCCCCTTCACCCTCCCCCCCTCCCCTTCACATAAAAGCCCTCCAAACTAACTGACTAACATTTAAGCAATGATTTACAGATGTTTAAGTGTCTCCCCGGTCTCCCCGGTCTCCGGGTAGGAGGCAGCCGCTACAGTAGTACAGACCTGGGTTGACCGTGGGTCGTTTCTGGTCAGGTTTGGCGCCAAACGCGAGCTTTGGTGTGCAGACGACATCCTGGAAAAAATGGCCGGTTTTCGGAGTTTTTCGGTTTCCGGAACTCCGGATAAAAGGTTGTGCACCTGTACTTCCATCTACACAGGAATACCTGATTAATGTTTCTGATGTAAATATGGACAGAAAAAGGAAATAAAATTTCCACCAATTCCAATTCAGCACTCTTCTTTCCTGCTCGTGTTCTACAAGAATTATTTCATGCTCAATGGATCAATTTTTCTGATATCAATCTAGCAGCACATGGTCTCGATGCACTTGGACTTACCTGGTCAGGTGCAAAGTGTTCCAGACTTCACTGACACAGCTTGAGTATTGCCAGGGCTTCCTCAGTGTGCAAATGGACACGGAAGACAGTACCTCAAGCTTTTAAATATTTCTGCCAATCAATAAATTAAGTTAATAATTAAACCAATTTTTTTTCAAATGGCTAAAATCATTAAATTAAGAAACATGGAACAAACCTAAAATAACTTAGAAAGGGTATGCAGCTTTACTTCCTTTTCTGCAATCTACAAATACCACTGAAATTGATGGGGTGGGGGGGGGGGGGGGAGGGGGTGGGATCCAGGAACAGGTTCCAGTATTAATATTGAGAAAGGTTCAGCATATCCTCTGAACTCCATGTGACAGGGTTAGTATTCATTATGGTAAGTTCCTAACATTTGCATGTATTTAAGTCCAAGCCTACTGGTATTTAAACAGACAAATGTTGGAGTCTTCAACACACACCTTTTGCACTTATCAACACACACCTTTTGTACTTATCAAAACAGTCTGAGAATTTTTTGTTTTCATTCTCTGAGCAGGTTGAGCCACAGAGAATTAATTCTGTATTAATTTATAACAATTTACATATGAAAACATCCCAAGGCACTATAGAGACCCTGAGAGGAAAAAAATGAAATATTTACCATCCCTTGGTATTTTATGCCTGATAGTAATTAGGCAAGGTGGATGTTGGAGCATGTGGTAAAGAGTGAATGGCATCAGGTGTTATATGAGAAAAGAGATGCTAGATATGTGGAATAATCAATCTCCCTTCAACTATAATTATTTCAGATCAAGGGAGCTGGACATCAAAGTAGGAACTTAAAGATAAACAGAATAAATGATGAGAAAGGGAGGAAGCAGTTTAATGAAAACAAGAGCACTGAACACAGAGACGGATAGTTAGTGTAAGATAACTAAAACAAGAAACACACTGGGAAAGGAAAAATTACATTTCTATGTGCACAACTTGAATTTGCAGACCCAATACAATGGCCAGAAAAATTACACCAATGACCAAACCAAGGGAACAAAGAAATAGAGTCCTTATTTCTGCACAGATGGTCCATTCCATTGTGTCAAAACTAGCTCTCTTTAACATAACCAATATAGACACATCCTGTTTGTCTTCTCCTACAGATCTGAACATTCATTTTCCCTATCCATTTCCCACTCATGAGCACTGACTGACCATATTTCCACCACCCTATAGAACTAGTACTACATCATATCTTTTTCCTGTACGAGATAGTTTTTCTTCACTTCCCCTTGGATCTTTTGTCCATCAGCTTGTACTTGTAAACCCCTGGTCTTTGAATTATTATTAATAGGAAAAGCATCTAATTAATTAGCCTATCCAAATCTTACCATTTTTGTACCATCTCTGGCCACCAGGGGCACCGGGGAGATGGCCAGCCCTGCCGGCAGTCCGTTCGTTTTTTCATCTTTTGTTATTTTTAACGTCGGTTAAGAGTTTGTTTTAATGTACTTCCGTTTGTTTTATGGGGGGGGGGGGGGGGGGGGGGGGGGGCAGGGGAAACTTTTTTTCAAGTTCTTACCTTCCCGGAGATGTGATTGATTTTTGGATCACATTCTCCAGGCTCTGCGGCCTAACATCGATGGAGATGGAGGCCGCCTTGGACTGTCGTGAGCCCCACCACGGGGCGCAGACTTAACATCGGAGCGGATCCCTTGCCTGGGATCTCTCCCACCGCTGCCTGCGGACTTACCATCAAGGGTTCGCAGTCTCGGGAGAGGCTAGTCGGGAGCTCCAATGCCGCAGAAGTTTTGTCCAGCCCCGATGCGAGGTTCGATCGCTCGGCGCGGGGGAGCTGACATCCCTCCGATGCGGGAGCTGATCGCCTCGACGCGAAGGGCCCGACTACGGGAGTCAAGTTCGTCCCGTCAACGGAGGGCTTGAGGCCCCCGACCGAGGAAGAACAAAAGGGAGGCCTTGAACTTTATTTCGCCTTCCATCACAGTGAGGAATGTGTGGCGGATGTTCATGTTAAAATGTGTTTTTGAGTTTGTTGCTTTTAATTGTATGACAGACCTGGCCAGTGAAATTCCTCGTATGTTGCAGAACATATTTGGTGAATAAAATCTGATTCTGATTCTACCAAGTTTCCTCTCAAACCTCTTGCTCCAAAGAGAACTCATCCTGACTGACCTTGTGGCATCATTTCAGAAATGATTATTCTAGTACAAACTAACACCTGGCCTTAATCCCAATAACATCATACATGATCAGTGGTTTGCCACTAACATTCTCCACCCTCTGGGATAAAGATCACAAACTAACCTGGGTAAAATTAGGAAAAGCCTAATTTTACTGTAATTTTAAAAAGCAGCAGTGGGAGATTTCAAAAGCTTGCCATTGTATCGTTTGATTGAGTTTATATCAAGGAGCATGGATTTAGAATTTTGTATAATTGAAATCTTTTCTGGGCAGATGGGACCACACAAGAAGAAGAGGGTTTACTTGAACTGCAGGGGAACCAATATCCTGGCAGGAAGATTTGCTAGTGCTTCTCAGGTGGGTTTAAACTAGATCGGTGGGCGGGATCTAATGCAGGACATTAGAAGGTGAGAATCTGGAAGTCAGTATGGAAGGCGATAAGAGAAAGTTCAATTGACAGCATAGGCAATAGCACAACAGAGAACATGGAAGGACTGTTTCATTGAATTGCATTTATTTTAATGTGAGACGCCCGGCAGGTAAAGTAGATGAACGGGGCGAGGATATGTAACATACGACTGGGATGTTGTCGCCATTACAGAAATCTAACTAAGAGAGGGACAGAAATGGCAGCTTAATGTTGCTGTATATATTTGCTACAGGCGAGATAGAGGTGGGTGTAAAAGAGGAGAGGGTGTTGCTTTATTGAGTAAGGAGAATGTAATGACAGCAGTCAGTACTCTTATAGAAACTTACAAAGTTCTTAAGGGGTTGGACAGGCTAGATGCAGGAAGATTGTTCCCGATGTTGGGGAAGTCCAGAACAAGGGGTCACAGTTTAAGGATAAGGGGGAAATCTTTTAGGACCGAGATGAGGAAAACATTTTTCACACAGAGAGTGGTGAATCTCTGTGTGAAAAATGCCACAGAAGGTAGTTGAGGTCAGTTCATTGACTATATTTAAGAGGGAGTTAGATGTGGCACTTGTGGCTAAAGGGATCAGGGGGTATGGAGAGAAGGCAGGTACAGGATACTGAGTTGGATGATCAGCCATGATCATATTGAATGGCAGTGCAGGCTCGAAGGGCCGAATGGCCTACTCCTGCACCTATTTTCTATGTTTCTATGTCTGGGATGACATTACTGATGGTTTGTCCTGTGAGGCCCTGAGGGTGGAGCTGAGAAATAAAAAAGGTATGATCATCTGGTTGGGAGTGTACTATAAGCCTCAAAATAGTCAACATCAATTAGAAGTAGAAATATGCCAGATTGCAGGCAGCTGCAAGACTAATAGGGGTTGTCACAGTCAGGGATTTTAGCTTTCCCAGTATAGACTGGGAATGTCACAGTGCCAAGGGCTTAAGTGGGATGGAATTTGTCAAATCTGTTTGGCAAGGCCAATTTTGATGACATTAGACAGGAACTTGGTTAATTGGAGTAGATTGTTTGCAGGCAAAGGAAAGTGTGGAAAGTGTGATGCTTTTAAAAGTGTGATGACAACAGTTCAGGGCATGCATACTTCCGTTAGAGCAAAGGGTAACACAGCTGGGAATAAGAAAGCCCGGACATGAGAAATCGAGGCTCTGGTGAAGAAAAAGGGGGCATGGAACTCGTATAGGCAGCTGGGATCATGAGCATTCCTGGAGGAGTTTTAGGAACTGAGGAGCTTACTTAAGAAGGAAACAAAGAGAGCAAAAAGAGGGCAAGGGATATCTCTGGCAGATGATAAAGAAAATCCAAACAGATTTTAAGTACATTAAGGGAAAGAAGGTAACTAGAGAGTGAATGGGGCCTCAGGGAATGTTTATACCACATAGATGGACGTGAAGACTGGAGAACTTGGGAGAGGTAATGGAGATGTCTTGAAGACAGTATTTATTAGGGATGTCCAGCACCTCCACATCTCAAAGTGGATAAATCTTATGGGTCTGATCAGATGGCTTTGCTCTTGTCAACCTTTTTCGTTACTTCTTCAAAAAAGGCAATCAGGTTTGTAAGACACAATCTCCCAAATACAAAACCATGCTGACTATCCCTAATCACTACCTTCCATCAAAATGCATTTGTGTCCTAACCTGCAGAATCCTCTCCAGTAACTTGCCTACCATAAATGTGAGGCTCACTGTTCCGTAGTTTCCAGGCTTTCTTAAATAGAGGTAGAACATTAGCCACCATCCAGTCTTATGGCACCTCACCCAAATGCCTAATGATGATTCAGATATCTCAGCCAGGGCATCTGCAATTTCTCCCTAACCTCCCATACTTTCCTTAAAGGCATGATTAGTAAGATTATGGATGACACTAAAGTGGGTGGTATCATAGATAGCAAACAGAAGCATATTGATCAGCCAGGCAAGTGAGCTGAGGAATGCTAAATGTATATAAGTTCAAGGAGTCAAACCAAGGCAGGACCTTCACAGTTATTGTAGAGCAAAGGGATCTAGGATAGTTTCCTGAAAGTGGCATCATGGGTAGATAGGGTAGTCAAGTAGGCTTTTGGTACATTTTGCCTTCATCCATCAGGGTCTGGAGTATAAAAGTTTAGATGTTATATTACAGTTCTACAAGACATTGACGAGGCTACATTTGGCATACTGTGTTCAGCTTTGGTCACCCCGTTGTTAACCTAGAAAGAGTGCAGTGGATTTACAAGAATGTTGCAAGGATTTGAGGGCCTGAGCTATAAGGAGAGATTGACAGGCCTGGACTTTATTCCTTCAAGCGCAAGAGGCCAACAGGTGATCTTATAGAAGGGTAGAAAATCATGAGGAGGATAAATAGAATTAACAGTGCACAGTGTAGGGGAAAACAATGCACAGTGTAGGGGAAATCAAGAACCAGAGACATAGGTTTACAGTGAGAGGGGAAAGATTTAAAAGGAAACCCGAGAAGGTAACTTTTTCCACACAGTGGGTGGTGGGTATATGGAACGCGCTGCCAGAGGAGGTAGTTGAGGCAGATACTCTTAACTAACTATATTTAAAAGGCATTTGGGCAGGGATAGGAAAGGTTTAGATCAGTGGCTCTAAAGGTGGGCAGTACTGGCTCCTTGGGGTGCTGTGGGATTACGTAAGGGGGTGCTGAGAGACAAGAGGGTGACGGGGGGGGGGGAATGGACAAGAGAGGTGTCAGAAAATATTTGACATGCTCACATATTTGACATGCTCACGGGGCAGTTTTTCCGCCGTGTGCTCCACTGACTTCTCTAAAAACACGCATTGCTAAATAGTATTTCTCGGAACTTTGCAAGGTTATTACTTGCATATTATATAATGATTCTTGCAGAATTATTGAGTTAATAGTCTAAGTAGTGTTCTTAGTGCATTCACACCTGTAAATGTCACTAAACCAGTGTTTTATTCCATGAGAAATGTTGGTAAATAGTGACGTGCACAAGTCACTAAAGCTGATCTCATGCAGCATGCGTGCTAAATGTGATATTTTAAGATGCTTGCTAAATGACTATCAGACTTTGAAAAGCTGGTATCACTTGATCAAGTTTATCAATTTTGTTTAATTAAACTAAAAAGCTGTAATTGGATTTTGAATAAATGTGCAATTAATTGTCACTATTTTGAATTTTATTGTGTTATTATCTTCCATAGCCAGTCTTGTTAAGCACTGTTCTGAATGTTTTTTATCGGGTAGGGGGCACTGGGGATGAGTTTATAGGGGCAGTGGCTCAGAAAAAAAGAAATTAGGGGCCACTGGTTTAAACATGGGCAGGTGGGACTAGCATAGATGGGACACCATGCCCAACATAGGCAAGTTGGGCCAAAGGATCTGTTTTGGTACGTTTATATATGACTCTATAAAGAATATCACATTTTCCCATATTGTACTTCATCTGCCAGATCTTTGGTTAGACACTTATCCTCATAAATTAATTTTCTAACTATCTTTTGTGTCATCATGAAATTCAGCAATCGTCCATTTGGCATCATCCAAATCATTTATAAAAACTACACAAAGTTGAGTCCCCTAGCACCAAACCATGTGACACACCTTGCTATCCAGAAAATGACTCATTTACTCCCCAATGTTTCCTGTTAACCAACCATTCATCAATCAATATAGCCACAATACATTGCCTTCTATATCCATGAATATTTAATTTCCAAAATAACTTTTCCTGTGCACTTCATCACTTAGTCTGATTACCTAAAATTGTTTTAAGCACAACGCTGTTACATCATTTTAGTAATTACTTTTTACCCCACATCAGATATTAATCTAATATGACCTGTAGATTCCTGCCTAGTAGTTATACCCAACAAATGAATACTGATTAAGAGTTGTATTCCTGGGTTATGATTATATTCAGTAATTCACAAGATTAAATTTGCATTGAGGAGATAAAAACCCAAACTCATTAAAGCTGCATCACTAACCACATAGGGGTGACACACTGGCACAGCAGTTAAAGCTGCTGCCTCAGAATTTCTGACCTTGGAGTTTTGCACATTCTGACTTTGCATGGGTTTCAACAGGGTAATCTGTTTTTTTGCCATACTCAAACGACATAATGGTAAATTAACTGACCAGATCTTTGGTAAATATATCCCTGCCATCCCCATCACACCACACTTTAAGAAACAGTAAGTGCACTGTCTGGACAAATCTGTGGTAGCAATTAAATCCTGAGCAATATACTTTTCCTTGCCTGGAATATAGTATGGACAGTAACAGACAGCAAAGGCCGTAACATTAATTTTCCTGATCTAGTTCATTAGACACAGTAACTGACTATAATAGACATTAGTAACACCATGTTCTCCTCCCAACACATTAAAGAGGGTCTTAGGGTCTATTGCTTTGGATCAGTAACAGCGGGGAGGGTGGTACAGCGAGCCAGAGGGTGAAGGACGGCAGGCTTGTCCTAGTGCTCGGTACTGGCCGAGCTCCCCTCCGGCCTTGCTGCCAGCATCCCCACTGCCACGCTAGGCCCGAGCAGAAGCTGCCCGAAACCCATCACCACCACCGTTGCTGCTGATCCTTCCGCCAACTTGCTGCTGATCCTTCCGCCAACTTTACTTACAGTTCGTGCCAAAGATCCTATAGCTATAAGATCTTTGGTTCGTGCCGCCGCTGAGAAAGGTCCGAGTCTCACCCACCACACAAATCAACAACAGCCCCGCATTCCATTTCCGGCGCTCAGCGCCGTCGTCAGCAAAGATGATCTTTGGTCGTCAGGCTGCTAGGCCGCGCCCACAGACGTCATCTCCAGTCCGCCTGCTTACCAAAGATCATAGAGGAGCGCTCCTCTATGATCTTTGCTGCTTACTGCCAAAGAACCTATAGCAAGGATTTTTTTCTTACTGCGGTTAACATTCATCTTATCTTAAAGATGCTACCAAACTGTTGCAGGATGTCGATAAAAGAAACAAATGTATTGTGGTAGATTACAATGCTTCAGTTAAGATTAACAACCTCATCACTGGACTTTTCAAGATGCCAAACAGATTAATATTTTGAAAAGCTAAAGAATCCCCCATTCCAAGCCACTATCATCTGTCCAATTTATCACTCCCAACGATCTAATCGATCCTTAAAACGCTCCCTCATCAGCAGCTCAATTAATTCATGATTCACTCTCTCAAAGTTTGCTTGCTCATTGCTCTACAAAACATAAAACGTAATTTACATCAACGAGACCAAGCATAGAATAGACGGCTATTTCAAGTTTGCAATGCAATCTGCAATAGTAAAAAAAACCTGAAGCACAATAGCAGAATAACTGAATGAGGAAGAGTTAAGACTAAGAGTACTAAGTGACATATTTTATGTAAAATGTGCAACAGAGCTCTCGTTTGCCTGTTTCACTGTGTTGTAAAGATAGCATTAAACAGTTCAAATCAGAAGATTTTTCTTCTCTCTGGCTTTCTATTCAAATTTTTCCTTCAAACAATGGCAATTTGACAACAACAAAAAACATACCAATGGGTCATTCAGTCCAATGTTTCTCCGGGCTGTTGATGTTTGCAATATTAACTGGTTTGTTTCCCTTCACAAGAACAATAATTCATTGTATCTAATTTTTTTCTGGCAGACAGGATGTGAGAGTGAAAGGTTTGTATTATTAACTTTATTTTGAAGTTGTTTGATAATTTTTATGTAAACACAATTTTTAAAATGTTATCTGCATTTTACTTTATTTTAATGATTTGTAACCTTCTGCACAAGACAGTTATAACTACTTTATCCCAACTGTCGACATTTTGCTAGTGACAATGATACAACAGAAAGCTCAGCTTCAGCTATCAAACGGGTTGCTGCTGTATGGCACTTGCTGCTCTTCAGAACAAGCCCACAGCTGTTTAATTTTTTTTCTCTCTCTCATACTAGTGACTCACATGAATTCATTCTGGTGGAGCTGTCAGCTCGGCATGCAAGACATGAATTATGTTTTTCAAGTACAGTGTGGTGCACGTGCAGTGAACCTTTATCCACCTTGTCCGCTATATTAACCGCACCATCACGAGTCCCCTTCTGTTCATGCATTTTCCCTCTATCCATGATGTTTCATGCTTATCTCTGGGTTTTTGTTCAATCATTCATGTTTATGCATAGTGAGAACCTCCTAGTTTCAAGACATTTGCCTGAGGCTTGTTACACCTGTTAACAAATGGAAAATATGATATTTAGGTAACATTCTTCTTTTAAAGTGTAGGTCGAAGTTGTCCAGACATCAGGGCTGTTCCCTGCACGAATTATGTTCCTGCTTCTCCTCTCTCTGCGTCCATCACCTGCTGCCCATTTGCTCTCTCTGATTCATTTGGCAGAATCGCATAAAATCCACCACTTAAATACCCAAGCCTGAATATATCAGTGTTGATTCCCTTTTTACACAGAGCAAGTAATGGCAACTCCTGTTAAATGCTTTTTGAAAGTGGCTTGGGGGCCTTGGCTTTTTCAGGGACATAAAACAAGTTTATAACCACTGTAATTGAAAATCCCCCTAAACCAGAATGTGTGGCTAAATTGTATTCTGGTGTCGGCAGCACTGTAGATGTGTGACTGATTAGGAGGCAACACAATAACAAATGAAATATATTTGCTTGAGCTATGCTTACTCGCTCCTCAGCATGAAAGGAGCTTCCACTCCATTTAATCTCCTCCCTTGCATTATGTCCCATAAACTGAAAATAAGACTTGAGATACTGGAGCATATAAATGAAATATGTCGGCAATATTTTCCTTTGCTATGCAATCCAACTTGAATGAAAAATATAAGGCGAGTAAAAATGATGTGGATTTATTGTGTGGATTACAAAGACTGTAATTCTCATTCTGCACATCTGATGCACAACATCCATGCCGGGGAATCATAGTGATGTTTGCATTAGTTCCATGTTATATTTTAAGGTACATACAATGATGTTGGAGAGTTGCTCATTCTGTTGGAAGCTATTCACAGAAGAATAGGTTTTCAAGCTATCTGAAGCCTGAAGTGGACTTACTGAGCAGATCCCAGGCTGACACTGCAACCTCACCTGGCAACTTTCTGTAAGTACTGACCTGGGTCTCCAGTAGTGATGACCCATTATCCTAGGCAATCCCAAGCCCTTCAGTATCCCATTTGAACAATCACCCAGCTCTAAACTTGGCCTGATCCAACAATCCTGCTGGATACAGATCCCACTCGACTAATCACTGAACCCTGCCCCAAACTGATGACTCTACTTCATTAACTGTGCCATCATTATCTACACTGAGTATCCCAACTCTGACTGACAATTGCAGCATCTTGCCCCCCCTCCACTGATTCTCTGTAGCCAATCTTCACCTTTGGCCATAGAACTATTGATACATCAACTCAGAAACAGGGCCTTTGGCCCCACTTGTCCATGCTTAACAAGATGGCCATTCCAAGCTAGTCCCATTTTTCCATGCCTGGCCCATATCCCTCTAAACCTTTCCTATCCAGGATCCTGTCCAAGTGTCTTTTAAATGTTGTCATTGTGTTTATTCTCTGCTAAATAGAACACTGGAGCACAGGAACAGGCCCTTTGGTATACGATGTGTGCCGAACATGATACCAAATAAACTAATCTGCATGCACATGATCTATATCCCACCATTCCTTGTATATTTAAAAGCATCTTATATAGCACGATCACATCTGCCACCATCACCACCTAAGGCAACGTGTTCCAGGCACCCACCACCCTTTGTGTGAAAAAACACCCTGCATATCTCCTTTAAATTTTGCCCCTTTCACCTTAAAGCTATGCCCTCTTATATTCTTCCTTTCCCGATCCAGGTCCAGGTAGACTTGCTGGAATTGTTTGCAGAAATTGGGATTGTTGTCCTTGCACTTGAGAATATCACCATAAAATGTATTTGAAGTGCCCAAAATTATAAAGAGATTTGATAAAGTAGAAAGGAATAATCTGTTTCACTAGAGCTTGAGCCAATAAACAATGGAAACAGTTTAAGACAATTGGCAATAGAACTAGGAGGTAGATGGGATGGAACATTTCCTTCCTCCATCTTGGGTGAAGGAACTGGAAGTTAGTTCAGTAAAAGACTCTTGAAGTCCTTCTGATCAGCCTGGACAATGTGTAAAACGGGTGCCCTGTTACATAATAAAAGACTACCTTCTTTCCTTGTATTACCACAAATAAAAATCTTTTGTGAAAATGAAGCTCAACTTTTACTTTGCTCTGCAGTAAAAATAATTATCTTTAACTGACAGCAGTTGTCTTTGAAAGCTGCAGCAATACATATTACTCACCACTATTGACAGTGAGTTCTGAGCAGGTAAGTTGAATCTGAATGGAGAGCTCACAACTATATTAATTACTAAACCTAGTGACCTGAGGAAATCCTGTGAAATTATTCAGAAAACTGCATTATTTTAACATTAAGACAAGAAAATATTCTCTAATGCATCTTGAGGCAGATTACTTTCACGCCAGTCCACGTATAGCTGTCATTCATGTCAGTTTGTTGTGTAAATACATGAACACTAACATAATGGGGTACTGATTGGGGATGATCAGCCATGATCACATTGACTCGAAGGGCCGAATGGCCTACTCCTGCACCTGTTGTTTATTATTATTATATAGAGTAACTGTTAAGGAATTTTTCCAAGACCTATTTGGGCATGGATAATTTAGAAGATAAGGTTGTGCACTGGTTCCCTGTAAAGTTTATATTCTTGTAAATTGGTTAGTGCATGTGCACCAATCAGAGTAATGTACTAACACTAGCACACCTTACTGTACACTTTATATTAACACTCACTTCCCATATTACGTAGTTACACCGGTGGTAGAGATGAACTAACAACGTATTGTATTGTACCACCATGACTGATGATTAAAGCTGACTTGAACACCAGACTGTGTCTCAGGCACGTGCCGTGAGTAATTACTCAGGGTAGGCAGTCAGTCGGCTATAAAAAAAAACCTTAAACCGTGCATGCGCAGATTGTTCTCTCCATAAAAATAAAAAATAAAAATAAAGACAGTAACAATTCAATTTGACCAAGGCTTCCAAGTCTCCTTTATTCTGAATACAGGGAAAAGTTGAATCAGTTGTCATCTTATTGAATGACAACACTTGTTCAAGGGACCAATTGGGGGGAGAGCTCCTTTCACAGCGTGTGGAGAGTCTGATCAGGGGTAAAGTTGCAGGAGGGCAGGAGTGTTGAGAAGGAGGGGGTCGGAGATAATGCCAGTAACTCACTCACTCACCGCTGCTGCGGCGCTCCAGACGTGGAGCCACCACATTGCAGCCGTGATAGAAGCAGCTCGGGTGGCTGTGAGCGGCCGCTGGGATCCGACAGCAGAACTGGCCGCCACTTTAGCGCCTTCTGCCGGCCCGCTCACCTCTGGCAGTGCTCTTCGCCTGAACACCGCTTCTGCCGCCCGTTGGCCTCACTCATATCAGCTGCTTCCCGCAAATCCTTACATGATGTCAGACTAGCTGGAAATTACCTGTTGCATCTGTCTGTCGGGTTTTATTTGTTTTTCATTAGTTTTGATCTTTTACTACGAAGGCTCACTCGTGTCGTAAGCCAACCTAAGTGGAACAGGTAGGATGACTAGGTTTCATTTTTTCTGTCATTTTCTCTGGGAATCTGAAGCAATACTTCACGGTACATCACCTTATGGGCCTGTCCCACTTAGGCTATTTTTCAGGCGACTGCCAGTGACTGTCAAGTTGCCGGCAGTCGCCTGAAAAACCGGCAACTGGAACAGCGACTGTCAGAGTGGAACACACACACACACACACGCACAAACAAATCGCTTCCTTCACCAGCCCGTTATGCAGGCGGGGGACAGGGCAAGCAGGGGGAGTGCTGTCTGAGTGAAATTCACACAGTGCAAAGCCAATGTGATACAGACACACACCGCGATGAACAGGAAGGTTGGCGCTGAAATTAACAAGCTAATAAGTAGGTATGTTGCAAAGCCTACCTGAAGCGTCGTTGAAAATCTGTCGTTGCGGGTGTGCGCGATTTTGGCGCCGTTTAGAGGGGGCGGGTTTAAAACGCGATTTTCTCTAGGCTGTTCAAATCGAAGATGTTCAGCCTAGTTAATTATTAACGAAAAATCGCTGAAAGACCCCGTCGCAAAAGCTATTATTAGTTTTAAAGGCCTCGTATAATAGTTATAGTAGTTTAAAAATCAATCTCTAAACCCGCGACCGCCAGCAACCGCAGGGTCTCATAAAGCAAATATCTGAAGTTAGGCTGTATATTTTTACATTAAAAAGGGCTTCTAAAGATCCCTTTATACAAAGTTTAATATTGCGAGTAGCTCATTTTGGGTCCATTATATCCCGCAGTATTTTTCTCGGCATTTGGGGGCACAAATCTACCGCAATGTGAACGTTCTAAACCAGCGCGTTCACAGGAACCCACTGGAAAGCTGATTTAAATGGGCATTTATTTACAGCAATTGAGCACTAAATTCCTTCCATTTGGTCTATAAATTAATGTAAATGAGATTTAAAAATCATGTTTTATTGTGAATTATTTGTGAATATTATTTGGACATTTAGGCTATTTAAAAATGTTAATCATTTATTAAGAAATGGATAGATGTTTAGATCTAGTAATTGAAGTCTGAAATTAGCTACAATTAGGTAACTAACTAATTATATGCTTTAATTTCAGGTAATCCAAGTAAGATTATTTTATATTTGTTTCAGAATGCTTCAATCTATGATAACTGAAAATTTCATTCAGTTCTCTTAATTTTCAAGAAAGTTATGGGCTTTTGACTGTTCACGATCACAGCTTTTTTGTTATGTCCATAGAAAATCAATAGGGAACAAGATGCTCATTTCCGAGTATGAAAATGGCCATAACTTTTTAAATACTTGAGATATGAAAGTGAATTAGGTGTCAAATTAAACTTATTTTTATGCTTTATCTGATGGGATAAATTACAGACTTGATTTTTAAAATCTCAAAATTTTGTAACATTGCTATAATAAGCACAGTGTACGGTAAGTCCTTTAAAAGAGGGAGGGAGGAGGAAGGGGGAGAGAGGGGGGAGAAGGAGGAGAAGGAGTGGAGACAACTTTTAAGAAGCCAGAGATACACACGGCTGTGAAGCTCGGTAGACATTAACATTACCGGTCGGATATCCTTGCTTCTGAAAACTACTGCTTACGTTTTTTTTCCCAATGAGCCAATGAAATTCACCGGTCAGCACCGGCTACAACCTACGAGAACCTAAGAGAACCTTCGACCTCCTGGCAACCTATTAGGACCTCCTGGCGACCAATCTACGGAACAAGAATTCTCGCTACTCTCCATGGTGGCTTCATTCTAGTGGCTGGTTATTTTTCAACATGTTGAAAAATTTGCGGCGACCATAATGAGTCCGCAACTAGTTCACAGAATGCGGAAACTCCTCACGACCATGAAGGCGACTCCCCGGCAACCACCCGACCATGTGGCGACTGCAGAGTCTCCTACAGTCGCCTAAAAATTTGCCTAAGTGGGACAGGCCCAACAGGTTTGTTCCATTCCTATACCACTATATAACTGGATGATAACTATTTAGAAATAAATTATTGTCTGGTAAATCTGTGTCGGATTTCAGTTATTTTAACAAGGCAGTCAAGTTGTTGTAGAAACACCCAGATAAAATGTAAATAATGATAAAAAAAATTATATTGATAAATGTGAAGTATTACAAAAGGCAAAAAAACAAGGTTCTCTTCCATTTTGAGTATTGCTAGGTTGCCAAGACTGGCCATATCTTTTCTGTTCAGTCATGAAAGAAAGTGAAGATATAGAAACATAGACATAGAAAATAGGTGCAGGAGTATGCCATTCGGCCCCGAGCCTGCACCGCCATTCAATATGATCATGGCTGATCATCCAACTCAGTATCCTGTACATGCCTTCTCTCCATACCCCCTGATCCCTTTAGCCACAAGGGTCACATCTAACTCCCTCTTAAATATAGCCAACGAACTGGCCTCAACTACCTTCTGCGGCAGAGAATTCCAGAGACTCACCACTCTCTGTGTGAAAAATGTTTTCCTCATCTCGGTCCTAAAAAAATTCCCCCTTATCCTTAAATTGTGACCCCTTGTTCTGGACTTCCCCAACATCGGAAACAATCTTCCTGCATCTAGCCTGTCCAACCCCTTAAGAATTTTGTAAGTTTCTATAAGATCCCCCCTCAATCTTCTAAATTCTAGCGAGTACAAACCGAGTCTATCCAGTCTTTCTTCATATGAAAGTCCTGACATCCCAGGAATCAGTCTGGTGAACCTTCTCTGTACTCCCTCTACAGGGAGTCCCTCTGTATATCAAACGGAAATGTACCTTTTATAAGTGAAGCACTGATTTTGGGAGCAATGTAAAGAGTGACAGTACCTGGAAGGCCAATAGTACAACTTCTGGAAAGGGGAGCAGGAAAAAGCATTTTGGAGACCGCAATGCAAGTTTAGGAAAGGATTACTTAAATAGGTTTAATGGATCATCAATACTTATAAATTGTGACTTTGGCTGAAAGTGTTAATTTAAGGATAATAATAATAATAATAATAATAATAATAATAATAATAATAATAATAATAATAATAATATCTTTTTTTGTCATTGCACATAAGCACAACGAGATTTGGTATGCAGCTTCCATCCGATGTCATAACATAAATAACTAATAACATTTAGATTTAGATACCCCGAGAACATGGATTGTAAAAAGAACAGTAAAATAGTCAAACAGTTCAAACATGATGAAGTCAAACAGCACATTAAACAGAGTGATCAACGTTTGGTAGAAACAAGTAATTGCAGATGCTAAACACAGTCGTAGAGCAAGAGAATAGCAGGAATCACAGAGGGGGAACAGTGAGAGAGTGGTCAGAGAAGGGAGGAAAACATCTTCAGAGTAGGCATATCTTGTGGAAATTTCACGGTGGAGAATGAAGAGGGGTCCCGACCCGAAACCTCACCTATTCAAGTTATCCAGAGATGCTGAGATGCTGCCTGACCCACTAAGTTACACCAGCACTTTGTCTCTTTTTTTAATCAAAATTTTAATTTAGGTTCACCTGCAGTGTAAATTGTGAGGCTGGTGGGCTGGACATCATCATGCTGTCCAAAGGATGACACCAGTGGCATTTTGGTGGAGCAGGCCCCATTTGAACCATTGAAATCATATAAACCATTGAAAAAACAGTGTGAAAGAATAGTATGGAAAGTCTGTGGCAAAAAGAGGCAAAGGATGTGCTAAGATGTCTCATAATATTTTAAATCTAAGATAAATATGACACGCCTTACTTTGGTAATGTTTCTGAAAGCACTAAATGATTTTCTTTTTGCTCACCTAGTCCTTGATTTGGAAAGCACCAATTATTCTTTTTGATATGTTCACCAAGATATAAATGGTCCAATCAACATAGAATTATGTATCTGAAGGCATATTATTTTATCATTGTTATATCCATATGTTTGCATGGTAAAAATCTTTCTGTAGTTTTCTCTATTACATCTGGATATGTTTTCTGTGATCAAAATCAGCATTTGGTTCCCTGTTTCAATTATAGACCATTCGATTTCTAAAGCAGTCGTATTAAATTGCACAATTGCTGCAACCATTTAACACCCTCCTTTGTAGCTGAAAAGATTAAAGGACTGTCCATGTCCTTTAAAAATGACTGGCATTCAAAAATACGTTCATAGTACTGGGAAACAGATTTCTGTAACAACATAAAAAAGCAGACCTCAACCTTGATGTCTATATCATAGAACCACATCACACCTGAATATCATGCACTCCATTCACATTACTAACACTCCAAATTATGTCACCAGTCTGTAAAGTCCTTAAACTTTCACTGGCCAGGGACATTAAGAAGGATTTCCTCTGTGCTTGGCCCATTACTCCATTTTAGGACAGCACAGTGGTGCAGTTAGTCGATCTCTGGTGACCAAAGTTCAATCCTAACCTCCGGTGTTGTCTGCATGGCGTTTCAATGTTCTCCCTGGAGGTTGATAGGTTAATTGGCTGTTGTAAATTGTTCCATGAGTGCGTGAGTGATAGACTCTGGGAATGTGGGGAAAATAGACTGAGGTTGCTGTAAGTGGGTGCTTGACGATTGATGTATAATTTGTATGCTTCGGATCTGTTTCTGTGCTAAGTGGCTTTGTGAATCTGATTTTAGTATACAGAGAAATATTGAACTTGCCCTAATATAAGAGAAGAAACCTCTAGAAGGATTTTCTGTGCGAATATATGAATCTAGCAATGCAAATGTGGAAGCTGATGCCAACAGCCTTGTAATTCCATAGTAATTAGAGTATGCAAATAAGTAAACAAACCTAATAAGTATTTCTAAATGGATATTTATGGGACAGCATTAATCCTGGTGTTCTGGGAAAAAGTTTATAAACAGAAATCATTAATATGGCATTGGAAATTATTGAGGATGGATCATGTGTCACATCAGATGTTGGCAGTGATGTTGACACCAGATGTCAAAGATTCAGATGTTACAGCATTAGAGCATCCTGTGCAGCCAATATACTTGTCTTAAAATCCCAGCAGCATGTGGCCTAGCCTCTCATAGCCTGGCATTAATGTTTCCCACTTCGCAGAACAGGCACTAATTCTTGATCCTTTCAAAACAGAACACATGGCATTCAACCTGGCATGTAGGAAGAATGAAGCTTCGATGAATTTCGGCATAAAAGGATATTTGAAAATGAAAATTTAAACAAAAATGACTGGCATTTGGTATATTATTGAGGATTATTGGAGGATTACAGCAAATCACCAATTACAAAGGCAACACACCCGTGACTGACGGTGCTAACGCCTCGCTGGCAGAGGAACTAAACCATTTCTTTGCTCGCTTTGAGGCAAAGAGGCCCCATGCAGTCATGCTGCTCCCACCGACCTCCAGCCCCCATTCGCTCACTCTCCAGGAACACCAAGTGAGGCGTGCGCTCAAGTCGGTGAACCCAAGAAAAGCCGCTGGACCTGAAGGTGTACTCGGCAAAGTACTTAAAGCTTGTGCAGACCAGCTATCGGGGTCTTTACCAAGATCTTCAATCTTTCCCTGACACAAACCACCATACCACCTTGTCTGAAGTTGGCCTTCATAACAAGAGGATTTCAGTATAGGAGTAAAGAGGTTCTTCTGCAGTTGTATAGGGCTCTGGTAAGACCACATCTGCAGTATTGTGTACAGTTTTGGTCTCCTAATTTGAGGAAGGAGATCCTTGTGATTGAGGCAGTGCAGCGTAGGTTCACAAGATTGATCCCTGGGATGGCTGGACTGTCATATGAGGAAAGATTGAAAAGACTTGTCTTGTATTCACTGGAGTTTAGAAGGATGAGGGAGTATCTGAATTGAATTGAATTGAATACCTTTATTGTCATTCAGACCTTACGGTCTGAACGAAATTTCGTGCCTGCAGTCATACATACAATCATACAATAATAAACAACAATAAACACAAATTAACACCACCACAGTGTATCCTCCAAGCACCTCCTCACTGTGGTGGAGGCAAAAATCTTAGGGTTACTGTCTCTTCCCTCCTCTTCTCCCTCTGCGCTGAGGCGATTCCCCACCGGGCGATGGCACAACAGTCCCGCGGCTCACCGAACCCCGCAAACGGGCCAGTTCAAACACCGCGGCCGGGGGTGGTCGAAGCTGCCGCCCTCCAGTCCAGCACACGCAGCCGCTGGCCCGCGGCCGAAACCCCGGACTCAGGTCACCGCCGGGGTGACCTGATTTATATCTTATAGAAACATATAAATTTTTAATAGGACTGGACAAGCTAAATGCAGGAAAAATGTTCCCAATGTTGGGCGAGTCCAGAACCAGGGGCCACACCTTAGAATAAAGGGGAGGCCATTTAAGACTGAGGTGAGAAAAAACGTTTTCACCCAGAGTTATGAATTTGTGGAATTCCCTGCCACAGAGGGCAGTGGAGGCCAAATCACTGGATGGATTTAAGAGAGTTAGATAGAGCTCTTAAGGGCTAGTGGAATCAAGGGATATGGGGAGAAGGTGGGCACGGGTTATTGATTGGGGACGATCAGCCATGATCACAATGAATGGGGGTGCTGGCTCGAAGGGCAGAATGGCCTCCTCCTGCTCCTATTTTCTATGTTTCTATCCCTGTCCCTAAGCACCCAGTCATAAACAGTCCCAATGACTGCAGACCAATTGCATTAACATCAGTAGTCATGAAATGCTTTGAAAGACTAATTTCACAGCTCATAAAGTCAGCCTCCCTCCAAACCTTGACCCTCATCAGTTTGCTTCTAGAGCAAACAGATCGACGGAGGACGCCATTGCCACTGCCCTCCACACTGCACTGGGCCATCTAAGAAATATTTTTATTGACTATAGCTCAGCTTTTAATACGATCATCCCTGACATACTAGTCAACAAGCTAGTCGGACTTGGACTTCCCCCCGTCTCACCTGCGCCTGGATAAAGGACTTCCTCACTAACCGCTCACCAACAGCAAAAATGGGCCCCCACTGCTCCTCCACCCTCACACTCAGCACTGGTTCTCCACAGGGCTGTGTGCTGAGTACTCTCCTCTATGCTCTGTACACTTATGACTGCACTCCCATAAACTCCATTATTAAATTTGCGGAAGACACCACGGTGGTCGGACTCATATCAGGAGGTGATGAGGCAGCGCACAGCGATGAGGTCCTGAAGCTGTCAGAGTGGTGTTCTGCGAACAACCTGGCACTCAACATTAGCAAAACAAAGGAAATGCTCATTGACTACAGAAGGCACAGAGCGGACCCTGCCCCGCTCTATATCAACGGGGACTGTGTCAAGATGAAGGAATTTCCACCTTCAAATGACTGGGAACGCACATCGCGGAGGACCTCTCCTGGTCTGCCAACACTTCAGCGGTGGTAAAAAAGACCCAGCAGTGATTGCTTTCCTGAGAGTGCTAAGGAAGAACAGTCTAGAGGAGAAGCTGCTGGTGGCCTTCTACAGCTCCAGCATTGAGAGTGTGCTGGCATATTGTAGCACGGTGTGGTATGCTGGCTGCTCAGCAGCAGACAGGAGAGCCAGAGCCGGTTTAGATGAAGAGAGGCCCTAGGCTGTTCCACTTGTGAGGCCCATTGCAATCCCCCACCCCCAAGACTGGAGGAAGATAGTCCACCAGATTGACACTGATTTGCAGCCGAGCGTGGAAAATGAGATAAGGGGCTGGAAAGCTGCGCTTTTTAATTTATTTATTTATTGCCAGTGCTAGTGTCGAGTTGTCGGCTTAAAACACTATTATTCTGAAATGGAGAGCAAGGAAAATTACTGAAGGGTTGTTTAGAGACAACAGTGCGTTGTGACAGCATATGTAAGAAAGGCCTTTGACAGTGTCAAAAATATGATACACCTTGCAGGGCTCTCACTTTTTTTTTTTCTCTGTTGTCAACCGGGCAACTTTGGCAGCTTTTTAAGTTGCCGAATGACAGTTTAGGTGGTCATTTAAGACTGCTTGCATGACGCGTGCGATAATGTGCTCAGACGAAGTGCGTAGTTACCTGTCGGAATTATGCTCAATGAAGCATTCACATATTATTTCTGCTTCAAATAAAGTCACAAACCAAACATATTCACCAATCAAGACATGATATATACCACAATGACATGCAGCAAAATTATAACTCTTTTTACACGTTGCAATGAATGCAATTTCTATTATTTCTTTCCACTTCCAAACAAAATGTGGTTGGATTATTCAGCATATGATCAACCTCGGTGAGACCAAGCGCAGGCTTGGCGATCGCTTCGCACAATACCTCCACTCAGTTCGCAATAACCAACCTGATCTCCTGGTGGCTCAACACTTCCACTCTCCTACCCATTCCGAACCCGACCTTTCTGTCCTGGGCCTCCTCCATGGCCAGAGTGAGGCCCACCGCATTTTGGAGGAGCAACACTTCATATTTGCTTGGGTAATTTACACCCCAGCGGTATGAACATTGGCTTCTCTAATTTCAGGTAGTCCTTGCTTTCTCCCTCCTTCCCATCCCATTCCCAGCTCTCCCACAGCCTATTGTCTCCACCTCTTCCTTTCTTTTTCGTGTCCCCCCCCGACATCAATCTGAAGAAGGGTCTCGACCCGAAACGTCGCCTATTCCTTCGCTCCATAGATGCTGCCTTACCCGCTGATTTTCTCCAGCTTTTTTGTCTACCAATGGGATCCCAGCACTGGCCACATCTTCCCATCTCCTCCCCTTTTGGCTTTCTGCAAAGACTGCTCCCTCCGTAACTCCCTGGTCCATTTGTCCCTTCCCACCCAAACCACCCCCTATCCTGGCACTTTCCCTTGCAACCACAGGAAATGCTACACTTGTCACTTTACCTCCCCCCATTCAAGGACCCAAGCAGTCTTCCCAGGCAGAGGTTCACCTGCACCTCCTCCTACCTCATGTTTTGCATCCGCTGCTCTAGGTGTCAGCCGCTCTACATTGGTGAGACCAAGCATAGGCTTGGCGATCGCTTCGCCCAATACATCCGCTCGGTTCGCAATAACCAACCTGATCACCCGGTGGCTCAGCGCCGACCAGTTGCCATGGCAGTGCGCATTTGCAGGGCAGCCGATTATGTGCTAGTCGTGGTTCTGCACTTGTGCAGGGGGATGATGTGCTGGCCATAGCAGTGCGCATGTGCAAGGCGGCCTGCCATGCTGGCGGATGAGGAGCGAGCGGAGAGCGGAGACCCAGCGGCCCGGACACGGAGAGGATGGCGGGCGGAGACGGAGAGTGACAGAGAGAGAGAGATAGAGAGGGGGCCCACTCAGAGTTGAACGGCAGGTGTCCAGAGGCCCCCTAGATTTTGAGGCCCTAGGTTTCAGCTTATGAAGCCTAGTGGTAAATCCGGCTCTGCCGAGGCCCCCCTAAGATCGTGAGGCCTAAGGCTTAAGCCAATGAAGCTTATACATAAATCCGGCCCTGAGGAGAGCCCTGCAGAGAGTGATCAAAACTGCCCAGAAAATCATCGGCTGCCCTCTGCCTTCCCTGGAAGACATCTCCAGCTCTCAGTGCCTCTGGAGAGCCAGGAAAATAATCAAAGACCCCTCCCATCCTGGACAGTTCCTGTTCAAACTCCTGCCCTCTGGTAGACGGTACAGGTGCGTCAAAAGCCGAACAAACAGACTCAAGAACAGTTTCTTTCCCTGGGCCGTCAGAAATGTAAATTCTTCAGATATCCACATGACATGAGAGATGCTGTCATCTATTCCACTATAAAACAAACCACTCAGCTAATATTTCTTCTTTTTTAAATTCTGTTAAAGTATTTATTACATTTTAAAGTGTAATATTCTCCCAGTGCAATGTTCTACCTAGATGTGACAAATATAATTTATCCACTATTTTATGTTTTGTTTATTTTATTAGAAGTTAATACAGTACAAAACAGTACAGTGGAACCTAATTTTAGGTGCCAACTATGTCATACCGTAATCTATTCTATGTACAACCTCTACTTTTATGTTTTGAGAAGGGAAGACAAGAAAAAGAAAACAATAGAAAGGGGAAAAAGAGGAAAAATAGATGGTAGAGAATAGAAAAACGTGAAGTATGTATATAAAAAAAAAAGAAAAAAGTAGAAAGTAGAAATAGGAGAGAAGGCCCCTTAAAAGAGAAATTTTCAAATCTATATTCGGAGATGTAGATCTATCCACGTCATGAACTGAAATCAGTAATCTTTACGGTACCACTGCATCACATGATTCCAAAAAGTCGATGAAAGGAGACCAACTCCTTAAGAATTGGTCATATTTATTTATTAGTCGGAGTCTCATTTCTTCAAGGCGTGCTATGTCCATCATATTCCTAATCCACAATTTAACCGTTGGTATGGTTGTATTTTTCCAAAATTTAAGTATCAATTTCTTTCCAATTATTAATCCATAATTAAAAATAACGTTTTGGTCTTTATTTAAATTGATATCTTCTACTATTATTCCAAATATAATCCATTCCGTTTTAGGTTCTATTGTGGACTTAAAAAGCTTTGTAAATATATCAAATATATCGCTCCAAAATTTATTCAACTTTGTACATCCTACAAATGAATGTGTTATATTAGCGTTTTGAAACAAACATTTATCGCATCTGGGAGAGACGTTTGGATAAAATTTATTCAACCTCGTTTTTGAATAATATAGTCTATGTAATAATTTGAATTGTATTAAATTATGTCTTGCATTAATAGAACAATTATGTGTGTTCATCAGATACTTTTCCCATCTATTCTTCGAGATCTTTATCATTAGCTCATGTTCCCAATCTTCTCTCAGTGCTTCTGTTGAGGGTAATTCTCTATTTAATATATTATTATAAAAGTATGATATTAGTTTTTTTGTGAATCAGCCTTAATATTCATTGCTTCTTCTAAAGGGTCTAAAAATATAGTTTGATATCTATGTATATATTTCTTCATAAAGTCACATATCTGTATATATTTAAAATATTGATTATCCTTCAGTTTAAATTTTAATTTTAAATGTTGAAATGATAACAGTTTGCCCAATTCATACATATCCCCTACTTTCCTAATCCCCAGTCTATCCCATTGTTGATATGTTTTGTCGATGAGAGATGGTTTGAATGCGGGATTGTTCACTAGTGGGGTTAGTACTGATAGATTATTTAATTTCAAGGATACTTTTATTTGTTTCCAAATTGTTATTGCATTGTGAATAATTGGGTTCTTCTTATATATTATACTATTCAATTTTATCGGTGAGAGCAAGATCGTTCCTATATCGTGCGGATAGCACTCCTCTTTCTCCATTCTTATCCACTCCAACTGCTGAGTGGAACTATCCAACCAGTACATTATGTTCTTAATATGCACTGCCCAGTAGTAATACATAAAGTTAGGTAATGATAAACCCCCAACTTCTTTAGGTTTACACAAATGCTTTCGTTGAATTCTGTGTGCTCTGTAATCCCATATAAAATTAGTGATAGTAGAATCTAGTTTTTTGAAAAAGTATTTTGGAATATATATTGGGATCGCTTGAAACAAATATATTAATTGTGGTAAGAAAGTCATTTTTATAGCGTTAATTCTACCTATCAATGAGAGCGGGAGCGTTTTCCAAAATTTAATCATATCATTCAGTTTATTTAATAGTGGCATAAAATTGGCACTAAATAATGATTTGTGTCTTCTCGTAATTTGAATACCCAGATACTTGAATTTTTCTGTTGCAATTTTGAAGGGGAATTTTAGTAAGTGTCTCGAATCCTGTGGTTTTAAAGACATAATTTTGCTTTCATTCCAATTTATTCTATATCCTGAAAAAGAGCCGAATTCCTCAATTAATGTTAATAATGTGGGTATAATCGTTTGTGTATTAGTAATATATAAAAGGATATCATCAGCGTATAATGAAATTTTATTCTTTGAGTCCTCAGTGTTATATCCGTGAATATTCGGGTGATTTCTAATCCTTTTGGCCAGCGGTTCTATCATAAGGGCAAATAGCAATGGTGATAAGGCACAACCTTGCCTATTACCCCTTGATAAGTAAAATTTTGGAGATAGCATATTGTTAGTTAATATTCTTGCCGTAGGTCTATCGTAAAGTAGTTTAACCCATCTAATAAAATTCCCTCCCGTATTAAATTTTTGGAGTACCTTATATAAATACTGCCATTCTACCTGATCAAATGCCTTCTCTGCATCCAGCGTAACAACTGAAATATCTTCATTGCCCTCATTGTGAGAGTACATTATATTGAAAAGCCTTCTCAAATTATTAAATGATTGTCTTTTGGGTATAAATCCCATTTGATCCGTATTTATTAAATTGTTAATATAATAATTTAGTCTTCTAGCTAGAATCTTTGCTAAAATTTTCTGATCCGTATTTAGAAGTGAAATAGCTCTATAAGAACCCGGTTCATCTAAATCTTTATCTTTTTTTGGTATAAGCGTTATTGTTGCTTCTGCTAGGGTTTCTGGTAGTTTATTTTCGGTATAAGCCTGCATGTATAAATTGAATAATCTTGGAACAATTGACTCCTGAAATCTTTTATAAAATTCATTACTAAAACCATCTGGTCCTGGGGTCTTCCCATTTTTCAGTTAGTTTATTATTTGTTTTATTTCTTCACTAGTAATCCGTGCTCCTAATTGCTCTTGTTCTAAACTATCCAATTTTGGGAGATTACAATTATCTAAAAAATTTGTAAGTTTACTAACATCTGTATTTATTTTAGATGTATATAAATTATGATAAAATTGGGCAAACCTCTTATTAATATCCTTTGGCAGTGTTAGAAACTCACCCTTATCCAATTTAATTTTAGTGATAGATTTTTCCTTTTCTTGTTGCTTCAGTTGCCTCGCAAGTAATTTATGTGGCTTATCCCCAAATTCGAAGTGTGCTTGTTTTGTAATTTGGAATAATCTTATTACTCTTGCCGATAGTATTCTATTGATTTTATATTTCAATAAAGTTATCTTATTATGTTTATCTATGGTTGGGTCAGTTGCATTGTCCAGTTCTAGTAATTTTATTTCCTGTTCTATCCGCTGAAGTTCTCTTTTATTTTCCTTATTTTGAAAACTTTGGTAAGAGATTATGACGCCGCGAATATATGCCTTGAAGGTTTCCCATAATCGCGGTATAGAAATACCCGGCGTGTCATTTATTTTGAAAAAAAAATTTGTTTGTTCTTTTATATACTCATAGCCCTGCGGGTTATTTAATATGTGTGCGTTGAATCTCCAAAAAGGTTTTATACCCGGCATTCCCTCAATTTTAAGTATAAAAGTCAATGGTGAATGATCAGAAATAATACTATTATGATATGATGGTTTATTCGTATACGGGATTAATTTTGTGTCCAATAAGAAATAGTCAATTCGTGAATAAGTTTTATGAACTGATGAGTAAAATGAATATTCCCTACCACTTGGATTTGCTATTCTCCAAACATCAGCTATGTTGTTATTTTTTATATAAGTATTTAAAAATTCACAGGTCTTAGTTTTAACAAGACGCTTCCCTACCTTTATTGATTTATCTAAGTATGGATCTATAACACAGTTAAAATCTCCCCCCATTATTATATTTTGATAATTATGCTCTGCGATTAAATCTATTATTTTCTTAAAAAAGTGTGGGTTATCAAAATTAGGCGCGTAAATATTTATCATAGTTAATGGTGTATTGTAAATTTCTCCCGTGACTATAACATATCTTCCCTCTTTATCAGATATGGATTTCTTTAATTTAAAACGTATACCCTTCCGAATTATAATGGCCGTGCCTCTTGCTTTAGAGGTGAATGAGGAGTAATAGGTTTGACCTATCCAGTTTGCCCTTAATCTGATCTGAGTTTGTTGTTTCAAATGTGTCTCTTGTAGGAAAGCAATATCCATATTTAATTATTTTAATTGTGCCAGAATTTTACCCCTCTTAATTGGTTCGTTCGCACCTCTGATGTTCCAACTACAGAAAGTGAGACCTCCGATATTTGTTCGACTTTTATCTTGCATTGGCTATTATTACCAGACTGTATGATTCATGTGCAGTCAAGTACCTCGGGATCCCGATTCCAGAGTTGTCCTTCATAATTTCTGCAGTAGCTTTACATCTCCTGACACTATTAAACATAATTAAGGGAAAGAAAAAAACATAACATAAAGTGTACATAAAAATTGTTAAGTCATACAACACATAATTGTGAATAAACAAAAAAAATGAGTGTAAGTTATCAAAAAAACGATCTTACAAAAAAGCCACCTATGGTAGCTAGGATTGTTTTTAAATTGACCTCCGTCGATGAAATTATGCACTGGGCCTTACCCCCCTATTAAAGTGTGACCCAAAGTTAGCCGGTTCCCATTTATCCACTATTTAAGCAGTTAAATAACGTATTGGATGTATTGGTTGTGTTTTTATATTGTTTTAACTTGTTTTGGTTGCACTGATCAGCAGTAGTTCTCCTAATTTTGTTGTATTTCTATGTACAATGACAATAAAGGCTTTATTATTATTATTATTATTATTATTATTATTATTATTATTATTATTATTATTATTATTATTATTATTATTATTATTATTATTATTATTATTATTTTACATGAATCTTCATGTAAAGGAATGTTCTGTTTCATAATTTTTATTTTGTTTGTTGTCAATTTTTGTTCACAGGTAGAGCTGCTGTCTCACAATGCCAAAGATCCAGGTTCAATCCTGACCTCCAGTCGGGTGCTGTTTGTGTGGAGTTTGTACGTCCTCCCTAAAATTGTGAAGTTTTCTCTGGGTGCTCCGGTTTCATCCCAAAGACATGCACGTTTGAAGGTTAATGGAAACTTCTTTACTCTGACCTCTGAATTGCCCCTAGTGTGTAGAGAGTGGATGCAAACGTGGAATAACATGGAACTAATGTAAATGGGCAATCAATGGTTGGCATCGACTTGATGGGCCAAATGGCCCATTTCCATGTTGTTTCTTTCATTCAACCAATGTTTGGTTTATTTATAGTTGTGAAGAAGTTTCCATGGGTGACAAGTAACGCTGGCTATTTATTTTCTTGGTTATAAGGAAGCAAGCGCTTCAGCCCATCCAGACCATGCTGATCACCAAGAACCCATTGACATTAATGACCATTTTATTTTCTCCTCATCCCCATCTACTCCCTTCAGATTCTACATTGACATACACACTAAGGGCAATTTAGAGTGGTCGATTAATCTGACAAATCTAATCGATTATTCTACTTCTTTAGAAACCAGATCACCCAGAGGAAATGGTCACAGGCACAGGCACATCATTGAAGCTGTGTTGCTGGAGTTGTGAAGCAGCAGCCTCACTGGCTGCACCACTATGTCATCACTCACTGCAATCTAAATCCAGACGTTGATTGTTCCATTTCCATGTTTTATAATTAGAATGTACTAGAATTGAAGAGATCTTTTTTCCAGCAATTGTTCAAAAGCACAAACCAATTTTTTTCTCAATAACAACAAAATAGATATTCCTTTTAATTGTGCTAACACTTCAAAACTGCTTCATTATTTGTGTAATAGTGGAGAATCTTGAGGTTGTTAAAGATAATATATTCTTTCCCCAGAAGGACTGAAGATTTACTCTGATTATGTTTTTAGCTCTTGCAGTAGTTAGTACTTGTTAAACTCCAATCATTTTACACATTCTTGCTGAGCAATTACCAAGTAATAGAACCTAGTAATAGGGTGGCATGGTGGTGCAGTGGTAGAGTTGTTGCCTTACAGCACCAGAGACCTGGATTCAATCCTGACCGGGTGCTGTCTGTATGGAGTTTCTACGTTCGCCCCGTGACCTGCATAGGCTTTCTCCAGGATCTTCAGTTTCCTCCCACACTCCAAACGTGTACAGGTTTGTAGGTTAATTGGCTTGGTAAATTGTAATTTGTCCCTAGTGTGTGTAGGACAGTGTTAGTGTGCGGTGATCACTGGTCGGTGCAGACTAGGTGGGCCGAAGGGCCTATTTCCGCACTGATTTCTAAACTTTAATAAAACTAAAACTTGACCAAAGCAATCTGAAAGGAATACAGAATATTTTTAGTCATACAAGAAATCAAGCATTTTTTTAACTTTCACTGCACTGAAAATTTCCATTCTATTTCAATGATTAAGAATTAATAAATGAGATATCCTTTGGCTGGATTGCATTTGTCCTACATTTTATAGACTGAGGATACCTGACCACATTGTAAAAGATGGACTAGAATTTCATCTGGAGTGATACATACCTTCAGTACTGAAGCTGTAATGTTGTCGTGTTTCGCAACCTTTGCTCTTCTCTGGACCAGTTCTTGATGTCACATGGAATTGAGGTGAGCAATTTATCAGCTAAATAGAGGAAGAGGCACCATAAAGTTTCCTATTCTTAATTATGATGGAGGTCACCACATGAGTGCTGAAAACTAAAATATCTGCAAACATCTTCAGCCAGAAGTAGCATGTGGATGATCTACCTCCATCTTCATGAGGTTTCCATCCTTAAAAAGGCCATCCCAGCAAATTCTCCTCATTCTGCTTTTGATTCCATGAGGACCAGTTTGGTTCTGAGGTCATAAGAGTTCAATGTCCTATGCTGCATGGAGCAAGACCTAAAAAACATTCGGGATTCAACTGATAAATGACAAATAACATTTGTGCTAAGCAAAGACCATCTTCGAGAGAGTTTTCCATATCCATCACTATTCAACAATATTACCATCAACATCCTGGAGATTACCAACAAGCAGAAATTGGACTAGCTACATAAAGATTATGGTTGGAAAGGCAACTTTAGGGTGGATATTAGGTCCAAGTGATTCCCAGATCCTTTCCACCATCCGTAAGTCGCAGGTTAGGAATGAAGTGCAAAACTTCCTACTAGCTGAGATGAGTGCAGTTTATCCAAAAGTCAGACTTTAACAGACAAAGTAGCATACTTGATCGGCATTCCATCCACAGCCAAAAGTAGTCACTTCTATCACTAATACACTGGAGTTGTAGTACACCATATTCAAAATGCATTGAAGTGTGTTGCCCATGCCTCTTTGACAATATTTTGCAAATCCAGTCTCGACCATGTACTCGACAGCAATAACACTGCCACTTGTAAATTGTCCTTCAAGATCCGATGAACATATTTGTGTTCCTTTATCATAATGGATTAAATTTGTGTAAATTTGGAAAACTCTCTCGAAGATGGTCTTTGCTTAGCACAAATGTTATTTGTCATTTATCAGTTGAATTTGTGAATCAACCTATCAAACAGATCTGTGAGAGTACACAAAACCACATGCTGGTAGCCAAATCTTTGTAACGATAGAAAGTCTATCAATGCACGCTTTGCCAGCAACATCCACATCCCATAAGAAAAAAACAGACCTATCTTTAAAAAGGCTATATACTTTATTTTTCTTTGACAAATCTGTAATTGTGCTGAGCTCTACAGTTTACTCCACGACAGTCCTGCTCACCGCAGTGGAGAGTTCAGTAACCATTGTCTGCACTGTGGCTTTTGACATCTGGACACACACTTTCTCTGTCTTACTTATCCTGTCCCAGCATGGCACTCTTATCGGGATGCAGGTCCATAGGACAGAATAATGTATGAATTGTAAGCCAGATCTCAGACAGTGTTATCAAAATGTCTTCCTTGTTTTCATCCAGGTCCTGTTTTCCATCATCGCATTTGCTCGTAACTCCATGTTTACCTTGCACACATCTGTCTCATCACTGTCAGTTGGATGCTGCATTCAGTCCAAAACAGTGCCAGCTGTTGCTGGACACGAGGGACAGGAGATGAAGTGACTATGGTAATGACACCTCAGTGAGATTTAAACCAGCCTTTTAGCATCTGTTTGCCCTAAATGGCTGGATCCTTTGTTAGTAACATATGGCTAGCAAATGGCTTGTGATTGCCCAGTGTTAATATTTACCTGCCATAAACACTGGTGATCGGAATCTTTAATAAAACTTTGCATATCCTTTAAATTAATTGGAAATATTTATATTCTGAAAAGAAGAGAACACTTGTAACCAAACTTATCGACTACTTTGTAAGCAATTGTTCTTTGTAAGCATTTGTACTTTGTAAAGTGTTGTTTGTAAAGCATTGCTCATTAATATAGTATTTTAATGTTGCAATCACTATTGAACTAAACAATACAGATGGTGGAGGAATTAGTTTTGGTCATATTTCTTGGGATGCAAGCTACTTTTGCAGCTGGTTATATATTACATTCAAAATGGAAGAGTGCAGATTTATCAGCTGAGGATGTAGACCATGGGCCGAGGTGCATTTTTGTTTCATTTTGTGACCCACATCCCATATCTTCCTGTATTTATAACAGATTGTGTAAAAATATGTGCAGCACCCGAGCTTTCCAACAAATTGGTGGAGAGTTCCTTTCCACAGATTATGGGGTGTCTGGCTCGGGTCAACATGGCCTGGGCAGCACAAAGTAGCAAACTTGGCTAGGCTGCCAGCGGTAAAGTTGCGGGGAGGGCAGGAGCTGCGAAGGAGAGGGTCGGATATCATGCCAGCAACTCACTCATTCACTCACCGCTGCTGCGGCATTCCGGGCGCGGAGCCAACGCATTGTGGCCGGGGAAGGAAGTAGCTCGGGTGGCTGCGAGCAGCCACCGGGACCGGACAGCGTAACCGGCTGCCACCTCAGCGCCTTCTGCTGGCCCATCCGCCAGCCAGCCATGATGTTCTTCGGCACAAGCGCAACTGGTGGAGTTGGTGGTTGGCGTGTGGTTACTGGGCAGAAGGCTGGCTGCTCTGTCCTGGGCTGGGGCTCGGGCTCTCTCTCTCTCTCTCTCTCTTTCTCTCTCCCCCCGTTATGTGATCTCCCTGAGCCAGGAAGTAAATAGCCCGCAGCACGGAATCCAGCTCCCCATAGAGTAATATTAAGCTTCCTATTATTGAGCACAAGAAGGCGCTGTTACTTTTTATAATACACTAGAATAAGTGGGACCCGTTGGGTCCCAGCATCACACGGGAGGGCTGGTCCCCCAACGCAATATTCCACCTCTCCACCAATTCCAATATTTCTGGAGCGCTAATATTGGTGCTGTGGGCTGAAGGGACTGGTTTCCAGAGGGCTAGTATGGACATTGTGGGCCGAATGGATTCTTGGGCTTGCGGCTCAGTCACTCAAGCCTGTTGTGCTGGCAGCTCACTCACTCACGGCTGGTGGCTGGCAGTTGACTCACGGCTATTCCTTGAAATTCCAAACTTCCTTGCACGAGTCACTGCTTTCCTTGTTGAGTTCACGCTGTCCCACCATAGTTTCACCGTTTCAGCCGTGACGTCAAATATACCCTTTGCACACCAATTGGTTTCAATGCTGCTCACCCAGCAGTGTTCCTGCATGGTTCCATCCCCTGCACAGAAATATGTAAATCAATTTTCTCATGAAGTGCACTGCATCTTTGGCAATGGTCATTGGATTTAGTAATCAATTTTACTCATTCAATTACTGTATTTTTAGTGCATGAAAACATATACGTTGCCATTGAATTTCTAGGCTAATTATCTTTTCTGTGATGTTGGGGATTGTGGTATCTGCTAATTACCTTCCATGTTTCCTACATTAAAAGTCAGTGGACTTCAAAAGTAATTCATTGGCTGCAAAGTTGCTTGGGACATTCTGAGGGTATGAAAGTTACTGTGTAAATATGTTCTTTCATTCAGAGCATAACAAACAGAGGCAGGAGTGGACAATTCTGCCTCTTTAGTCTGTTCTGCTATTTAACACGATCATGGCTGCCCCTCTTTCTCAAACAACATTTTCCTGCCTATCTCCATGCGCCTTGAAGTCTTTAATGTCTAAAAAATTCTATTAATCTTTAATTCAAATGCAATGAACAACTGAGCCTCCTCAGCATTTGGCAGTTAATTTAATACATCACCACCCACCGAGTGAAGAATGTTTTCCTCATTTGGTCCTACTCCTGAATATTATTTTGTTATTAGCCACGCCTTGGACAGCAGAAATATTCTGCTGCTTTCCTGTCAGGCATTGTAAGAATTCAGACCCTGATCTTGCGCAGTTGTTTCACTGCTATCTTTTATATTGCGTTCCAGCAGGTTTGAGGGCTGGAGCGCCTACACACAGTTCCTTAATCCAAATTCACCACTAATCAACACCCTAAACTCAATCATGCGATTTAATATAACATAAGATCATTCTTTCACCTAAGCATTTTTTTCTTGGTTAAAGCAGAGCCGGTGAATATAAACTGATAGGTTAAAAGCTAAAATATCACTTCAAGTTTGCATTACGGAAATTTTATTCGGGAAACTGGAGTGAGATTTTTTGATTTGAACAAAATTTGACTTTGCATGCAGAGGAATTTGAAAGCAAAGATTCTATAAATGGCAAGCTTGCAAATATCTCTCATTAATTATAGCAGTAATATAACAAAATATTTGTTAAAATATATTGACCTCAAGCTGTGCTCTGAGTATTACATTTGTAAATCTGCTAATTGAAAACTTTTGGGTATTAGCAACATTAACATCACTTAGGCTGATTATCCAATTTAAAATACACATTGACTGCAGAAGGCCTGTAGGCTGTCTGAAACTATTAACTGCTCTCTTTAGAAGTTCTTCTGTAATTTTGCCAATCCCCCTCACAGACACATTATTTTGTCTTTTTACCATTAGATGGACTCGGTGGGCTGGATTATATGTTGCTGGGAGTGGGATGGTCTGACATTATGTGAAGCTCATCAGCAAAGATTTAATCAGTGGGGTTTTAAACTGGCTACTGCATTGTTCGAGTTTCCCCACTAATTTGGCTGGGCGGTAATGTTGATGTAAGGAATGTGCCCATTTCAGCACCAGTATTTAAAGGGGTATTCCAAATGGAAGCACAAATGGTTTAATGCCTAAAATGATTTAATGACCTATTCAGAAAGAGAGGTAAAATTATTATTTTACATTAATGTGAATATAATGCAATCTCCTTATTCTACCCAAACAATGACATTATTCTCCGTATTCAGATTCAGATTCAGATTCAATTTTAATTGTCATTGTCAGTGTACAGTACAGAGACAACAAAATGCATTTAGCATCTCCCTGGAAGAGCGACATAGCAAATGATTTGAATAAATAATAACAAGTGTTCGGGGGGGGGGGGGTGATTGGCAGTCACCGAGGTACGTTGTTGAGTAGAGTGACAGCCGCCGGGAAGAAGCTGTTCCTGGACCTGCTGGTTCGGCAACGGAGAGACCTGTAGCGCCTCCCGGATGGTAGGAGGGTAAACAGTCCATGGTTGGGGTGAGATCAGTCCTTGGCGATGCTGAGCGCCCTCCGCAGACAACGCTTGCTTTGGACAGACTCAATGGAGGGGAGCGAGGAACCGGTGATGCGTTGGCCAATTTTCACCACCCTCTGCAATGCCTTCCGGTCGGAGGCAGAGCAGTTGCCATACCATACTGTGATGCAGTTGGTAAGGATGCTCTCGATGGTGCAGCGGTAGAAGTTCACCAGGATCTGAGGAGACAGATGGACCTTCTTCAGTCTCCTCAGGAAGAAGAGACGCTGGTGAGCCTTCTTGATCAGAGTTGAGGTATTGTGGGTCCAAGAGAGGTCATCGGAGATGTTGACTCCCAGGAACCTGAAGCTAGAAACACGTTCCACCTCCGTCCCGTTAATGTGGATGGGGGTGTGCGTGCCGCCCCTGGACTTCCTGAAGTCTACAATGAGCTCCTTGGTCTTCTTGGAGTTAAGGGCCAGGTTGTTGTCAACGCACCATGCTGCTAAGTGCTGGACCTCCTCCCTGTAGGCCGACTCATCGTTGTTGCTGATGAGGCCAATCACCGTTGTATCATCTGCATACTTGATGATGGTGTTAGTACCATGTACAGGTGTGTAGTCATAGGTGAAGAGGGAGTAGAGGAGGGGGCTCAGCACACAGCCCTGTGGAACTCCGGTGTTCAGGGTGAGGGTTGAAGAGGTGTGCTTGTCTAACCTAGCAGACTGGGGTCTGTTGGTTAGAAAGTCCAGTATCCAGTTGCAGAGGGAGGGGTTGATGCCCAGGTTACTGAGTTTGGTGATCAGTTTTGATGGTATAATGGTGTTGAATGCTGAGCTGTAATCGATGAACAGCATTCTTACGTAAGTGTCTCTGTTGTCGAGGTGGGAGAGGGCGGAGTGAAGTGCCGTTGAGATGGCATCCTCCGTACTCCTGTTCTTGCGGTAGGCAAACTGATAGGGATCCAGTGTGGGGGGTAGGCAGCTATTGAGGTGTGCCAGGACCAGCCTCTCAAAGCACTTGGTGATGATAGGGGTAAGTGCAACTGGGCGGAAGTCATTGAGGCTTGCCGCAGTGGAGTGTTTTGGCACTGGCACGATGGAGGTGGTTTTAAGGCACGTGGGGACAACTGCTTGGGCAAGTGACAGGTTGAAGATGTCAGTCCAGACGTCTGTCAGCTGCGCAGCACAGGCCCTCAGCACGCGCCCAGGGATGCCGTCAGGGCCAGCAGCTTTACGTGCATTAGTCCTACTCAGTGCCACGTATACGTCATAGGGGGTGAGTGTGAGGGGTTGGTGATCGGCAGGTAGCACAGCCTTGATGGCTGTCTCTAGATTGTCCCTGTCGAAGCGGCCATAGAAGTGATTAAGCTCCTCAAGGAAGGAGGCGTTGCTGGATGTGGGGGTGGTGTTGGAGGGTCTGTAGTCCGTGATGGCCTGGATGCCTTGCCACATGCGTCGGGGGTCGGAGTTGTTGTTGAAGTGCTCCTCAATCCTGAGCTTATGGCAGTGCTTGGCCTTCTTGATGCCCCTCTTCAGGTTAGCCCTGGCTGAACTGTAGGCTCGAGCATCGCCTGACCTGAAAGCGGTGTCCCGTGCTTTCAGCAGTAGCCTGACCTCGCTGTTCATCCATGGCTTCTGATTTGGGAATATGGTCACCTGTTTGAGGGAGGTGACACTATTGATGGTGGAGTTTATAAAGTCCAGAACAGAGGATGTGTAGGAATCAATGTCCGTGTGGGAGTTAAGGGTGGCCTGGGCTGCAAACGCCTTCCAGTCAGTGTTTCCAAAACACTGCTGAAGTGTGAAGTCCGCTTCCTCTGACCAGACTTTAACTGTCCTCACAGTTGGTTTAACCCGTCTGATGAGTGGGGAGTACTTAGGGAGCAGGAACAATGAGACGTGATCAGACTGACCAAGGTGGGGGAGGGGGATGGCTTTGTAAGCTTCAGCCATGTTGGTGTAGACTTTGTCCAGTGTCTTGTCTACTCTAGTGGGGTGCATCCATCTCCAGCTCCATTGTGTGGGCCCAGCAGATAGCAATCCTTGATGCAGCTACCGCCAAATGTTTGGCACCACCTAACCTGAGGCATTATCAGTCAGCGATGTGAGAGCTCACCTTCATTCTGCTGGACATATGAAGCAGACATGACCTCCCGATGAAAGGTCATCAGCTTGAAAGAGCAAAGCAATATCACAACCAATGGATAAGATCAAAGCACTGCAATGTTGTCAACCCCATACCAAATGGCGATGGACAATTAAACTGCTTAACAGGAGGAGCCTCCAAGAAAATGCCCATCCTTGACAACAATGGCGAACAGTACACAGGTACCAGAGACAAGGCTGAAGCAGTTCTCATTCAGGCATAAAAATGAATTATGCCTGAATTTTCTCCCCACAAATGCTGCCACATCTGCAGAATGTCTCCAGCATTTTATTCCTTTAATTCTGGATTTCCTTCTCCTGCAGATTTTTTTATTTTTGATGATCTCCCACTGTTAGCATCGCTACACTGACTCTCCTGAGCAGCCAGAGACGGCAGAGGAACAACCATGGTCACTCCAGAGTTCCAAAGTAAGGCAGCGTAATTGGCATCCCCACAGATGCAACTATTCAAAGCTACTAAACACAGATCATCCATCTTCGCCAGTAGAGTTTGGAAACAAAACTGCAACAAATTCAGACTTCCACTTGTTTTTTCTGCCTGAATGAGATCTGCTTCATCCATGTCTCTGGTACCTGTGTACTGTTCGCCATTGTTATCGAGGATGGGCATTTTCTTGGAAGCTCCTCTTGTTAAGCAGTTTAATTGTCCATCGCCATTCGGTACGGGATTGCAGTGCTTTGATCTGATCCATTGGTTGTGATATTGCTTCATTCTCTGTATTGCAGCTGCTTTTGTTGTTTAGCATGCATGTAACTCTGCAATTAAGTTTCAGAGGAGGAATATAAACTACACTACGGAGTGGCGGCCATTAAACTGGAAAATTAACTGGAAGCATAAATTTAATCAGAAAAATTACCAGGGAAGAATAGGGAATGATTTCAAACATGAGATTTGGATCAGATACATTTAACTATTATGGGTTTTATTACAATGTGAGTAAAATAATGTCATCCCAAAGTGTAAAAGTGAAGTCTCAGTGGTTTGAGTTCTTTAATTGCCTGCAGGCTGCTGATGCTCACAAACATCTTTTTTATATATATAACTTCCAGCTGTGCCACTGGAGAGAGCTCTTACACGTAATTCTGGTTTCTAGAAAGACTCATGTTTATTTAATACCGTCACGTCTCTAGAAAGCTCGCCATTCCTAAAAAGGCCTCACACACAGTATTTTGAAGAGCAGTGGTTATTGTTATGTTGGTAGACATGGCAACCTTTTTTCACTTTGCAATATTCCATATACTACAACAGGGGTGGGGAACCTTTTCATGTTGGAATGCCACATTAAGTTAGCTGTAATCTAATAAGGCTGCATCCAAGAACTTTCAATTAGATATACTTCAAATTGTACATTATTTTGTAAAAATCTAACTACTATGTACTAATTTCAAGAAAATGAAAAAAAAAATGTTAATTCTAAAGTTAACTAACCTTTTAATGACTTTGTTGTGACTGCTTCTTGTGGGAAAGCATTTGAATATTTGGTTGCAACATGGAGGTACACAGTTTCAGCTGATCCTCTAGATGGGTATCCGTCATTTGTGACCTTAAGGGCGTCTTGATTTGGATTAGGTAGGAGAATGTAGATTTGCAGCAATAAGTGGTTGAAAAGCAAGAAAGCATATTTCGTACATGTTACCAAAGAAGTGGGTATTTCCATATTTCAATCGGATCTTTCTTAGCGTCAAATAAGGACTTTAAAATGTCATCTTCTGAGAGCTCAATCAATTCCATCCGTAGTTCTTTAGGAGCCTTGGAGACATCACCTAGGTGAGGTTGAAATGCTAATTTGAGTGTGATGTCATGATTCTCAAAGTCTGTGAACCTTTCATTCTATTCTTTAATTAATAAGTCTATAACAGCTGTGTATTCTTCAAATGATTTGCATGAATCCTCCTGCTCATCAATGACCTTCGCTAACTGGGGAAAATTTTCATAAGAAATTTCATTTTGAAGAAGAAGAGTTTTGAAAAAAGGTAATTTTTCGAAATGCTTGGATTTTTTACCACACATCATATATAGACTTTGTTTTATCTTGCAAATAAATATTAAAGTCATTTTCCTTTGACATGATATCACACAGAAATGCAGTATTTCTATAGAAATCTTCTTTCAATAATTCACATTGCTGATTCTGTTCTTCATTAAATTTAACTATCTGTTCGTGCAAAGATAAAAATGTTGCTAACACCTGTCCCTGCGAGCACCAAGCGGAAAGCCACGTGCACCGCTATCAAAAGTTGATAATACTGAAGACTGGACGGCCAGCGGACTCTCCCCGACATTTTCCTTCTCGTCAACCAACCTCAGGCGGTGGAGGCTCCTGTCAGGCAGGGAGGTTAACGTACATTCTAGAGTCGCATTAGAACTAAATCATGAGCATAACAGGTGTTAAAATAGCCCTCATGACCTACTAATGTTTTAATTGTGGCCGTCAGTCGGGGAGGATTATTTAGTTGAATCTTCTTTTACTCTTTGGTATTTTAAATACGTTCATTTTAAGATTAAAATAAAAATAATAAAAGAAGATCAAAAACATTAATAAAAATAAAAGGATTTGTTCTACAAAATTTGGATTCATTCAAAAGGCCGCACTTAGAGGCTTAGAAGGTCGCATGCGGCCTTAAGGCCGCAGGTTCTCCACCCCTGCACTACAAGATGATTACTCTGTTGTTCGTGAGATCAGGCAAGAATGTTGATCAGGACTTGAGTTAGTCCCTGTTTTTTGGAACAGTGCCAAGGAAACGTTATTGTTCAACGGAAATGCCAACAGTCGATAGAACCTAGGTATAAAGTCCTACTGGATGTTTTCTTCCTTTCATTGGCTCTGCTCAGGAAATATTTAAATCCTTTATTTTTACTTGACCCTATCTGTAATGAATATTTGCACTCTGCCAAATTAGTTTGCTAATATTAAACATTTCAAAGAATAACATTTTACACTATTTTCCATTTAAAATGTAGAATTATAGAAGTGTACATGATTGTGTGTTTTTAAATGTATATTGATATGGTGTCATAGAATATGAGTTGATTCCTTCATCCATTCTTCCATAAATTCAAAAATCTACAATCAACTGATATGTTCTGTATAACTAAGTCAGCTTAGAATAATAGTCTTGCATTTTGACTTAAAAATTCCTTATGTTTTGTTGAATCCTCCAAACCAGAGGCATTGCTTGATCAAATAGGATGTGAACAAATATATTTTGTTCAGGTTTTATTTCGGTTTCTACCATCCAATTTGCCAATATAATAATATTGTCTTTGTTAACTAATGAATTTCCATTAGTTGGTTTCAGTGAAGGACTGAAATATCAACATTGCTTTCTCTGCCTGGCTGACTGAATGTTTTCAGAATTTTCAATTTTTATGCAGACTGTTTGGATTAGTTTAGAGTTACAGCATGGATACAGCTCTTCGGCCCACCGAGTCCAGGCTGATCACTGATCGATCATTGACACTAGTTCTATGTTATCCTACTTTCTAATCCTCTCCAAACACTTTAGAAGCAATTTTTACAGAGACAAATTAGCCTACAGACTTCTTTAGGATGTGGGAGTTACCCTCAGCACCTGGAAGAAACCCACGCTATCACAGGGAGAATGTGCTGACTCCACACAGATAGCATCTGAGGTCAGGATCGATCACCAGTCTCTGGTGCTATGAGGCAGCATTTCTAGCAGCTGAGCCACTGTGCCGCCCTTGGCTGGCAACTTTACTAATATTTTCATTGTATACAGATACACCACTGATTTTCCGGCACCCTTGGTTCCAGAGCCTTGCCACTTTATCTGTTTTGCTGGACCAACAGAGGTCCCAAGTTCACAAGTTATAGGAGTAGAATTAGGCCAGTCTACTCTGGCATTCAATCATGGCTGATCTCTGCCTCCCTAATCCCATTTTCCTGCCTTCTCCCCATAATCCTTGACACCCGTTCTAATCAAGAATTTGTCTATCTCTGCCTTAAAAATATCCACTGACTTGGCCTCCACAGCCCACTGACTTGGCCTCCACAGCCCTGAAGTTTCTCTTCACCTCCTTTTTAAAAGAGTGCCCTTTAATTCTGAGGCTATGACTTCTGGTCCTAGATTCTCCCAACAGTGGAAACATCCTTTCCACATCCACTCTATCTATGCCTTTCATTATTTTGTAAGCTTCAATGAGGTCCCACCTTAACCTTCTAAACACCAGTGGGTAGAGGCCCAGTGCTGTCAAGCACTCATCATATGCTAACCCACTCATTCCCGGAATAATTCTTGTAAACATCCTCTGGATCCTTTCCACAGCCAGCACATCCTTCCTCAGATATGGGGCCCAAATTTAGGTCACATAATAATTATTTGACAATATACCTCTGACCCACTCCCTGTCTCTGAAGCACCATGGACTGCTAGAAACTTAAATACAACAAATATTAAATGTGAATTCATTTTTCAGTGAAACATGCATTTCTTGCACTGGCAGCCCGAAAGTCGATGAATGTGTTACCTTTGAAAGTCTCAATGAGGGTTGGATAGACCACCGCTTAAGGGGTCGAGGCTCCGCTTTCCCCACAGGACTACCGAGCTGACCCCTCTCCAACCCAAGATGTGTATTTCAATATTTTCCAAAATCATTTAAATCTGATTCAAAAAAAAGTCTTGCAGTGACTTTTCCATTGAGCCACTTTCCACAAACTCCATCCCTCAGTTATCATTAAATCTCTATGGTTAGTAACATGTCTTTTCCAGCAAAGGTTAAGCAATGTCACCATCTTGGCTGTTATTTTGTACTAGTCACACTGGTGGCATGCTCAGGACAGGAGTGCAACCACACGCAAACACTTGAAATCCCACTTTGTGTCAAGAGCAATTATTTTTTTTCCTTTAAAAACAAAATGAAGATAATTTAAGTTTATTCTCACATGACAATTTATTCAATTTGTTGTAGATATCAGACAGCAGCCACATTATTGAGAACCTACCTCTGCTAGTTCAGTCTTAATGACATTGAAATGTGTGGAACTGACAAATTTTGTATTTGGAAACATTCTCAAGATCTCAGTGTTGTAGTAGTGCTATGTTTTCAAAGTTGGATTAAAAGTTGGATTAAAACAGCTGTACCAGTTTAATGCCATCCGATGTCCACACACTTTTCTGTCAAAGTTACTGGATTACAGAGTACTGTGGAGGTAATTTTAACATTGGATAACATTAGACAGGTGCTATCGATTCAGTCACACATTATGCATTTTGTCTCTCTTTCCATTAGCTTCAATTTTAATGGGTGCCTAAACTATTACTTAAGATTACTCTCACTGAATCGACATTAACAGAACTTGGGCTCGATTTCAGTCATCAAACAGCAGGATGCACAAGATCCATGATATTCCATGCCCCATATACATGCCTGAAGAGGCACAGGGCAATTTGCTCTGCTACCTAGAATTTAAACATTAATTTCTCCTTTACCTCAAAATTATCCTAGTGCTCAAAAGATCAATGAAATTCTAGCATTTGGCACATTGAAGCTATGTAATTGGATGCTGCTAATGGGGGAGGGGGAAAATGCATTGTTTCTGAAAAATTGCTTCATAGAGGTCAATATATGCTTTGACCTTTAGAATAAAGCAGATATCCATCAAGACAAGAGCATGCTGGCAAATGCAGATTTTCCTTTTGGAGATTTATAAACGACACCATGAAAGGAAGGAAAAAGATCACTGTTCATTTCCCTCGAATGAGGTAAAATCAATATGATAGATAGTTAATGTATGAAATTAGTTTCCATTTCAGCTTTTGAAATTGGGTTGCAGGTGGACATGGTGGGGTGATATTCTGCCTGCAATATATTTTCCCTTTGAACATGCTGCACAAGCTGATTATAGAATGTTGAGCTTTATTATTCAGAGTTCTGCATTTTCTCCTGCATGCTCATCAGTTTTCTCTGCATCCTTTGTGCTATAGTCCCATTCCTAGAACGAGGTGTTCTCACCCAGATGCATTATTTTTCATGTATGAACCAAGATCATGGGTGCTTTCAGTCTATGAAATATAGGGGATATCATGGTCCAGCTTGATCATAGCCTCAATGAACAAATGGCAACCACAACCACATAGTTGTATAATTAACTCATCCTTACCAATCCATTGTACTGTCACTGTACCTTTTCCTGGCCACAGGAAACCTCTTTGGAAGAACTGAATAAAGTATTACAAAAAAAGTACAGCGCATGCTTCGAGAGTTGATTCATATGGAAGATCCTATATTTAATTAGCGGGACATGCAGCATCTCTGGCGAGAAGGAATGGGTGACGTTTCGGGTCGAGACCTTTCTTCAGACGTTTGAAGACGTCTGAAGGGTCTGAAGAAGGGCCTCAACCCAAAACATCACCTATTCCTTTTCTCCAGAGATGTTGAGCATTTTGTGTCTATCTTTGGTTTAAACCAGTATTTGTAGCTCCTTCCAACACATCCTATGTTTAATCCTTGGAATTAGTTGTTACCAATGAGAATTTCAATGAGAATTAAACCAAATGATAATACATGTAGAAGGAAAAAATATACTGGTAATCCCGTGCAGACTGATATCTAAAAGCCATTGTTAGAAGCACTGGTCAATTATCTTGCAGGATTCTATAGATTCTGAAAATGTTCCTGTGGATTTGAGGGTAGTAAATGTGATCCATTATTTCAGAAAGGAAGAGAGTAAATGGGGAAGGAGAAACCAGCATAGGGAGAATACTGGAATTTGTAATGAAGTATGTATTAAATAGTGTTGAGCAGAGTTAGTACCATGTGTAAGAAGGAACTGTAGATGCTGGTTTAAACTGAAGATAGACACAAAAAGCTGGAGTAATTCAGCAGGACAGGTAGCATCTCTGGAGAGAAAGAATGGGTGATGTTTCGGGTCAAGACTCTTCTTCAGACAGGTTAGGGATTAGGGAAACGAGAGATGGTGATGTGGAGAGATAAAGAACAGTGAATGAAAGATAAAGGAAACCGGCCATTGTAAGCTTTTGTAGGGTGAAAGTGAGAAGCTGGTGCGACTTGAGTGGGGGGAGGGATAGAGAGAGAGAGAGAGAGAGAGAGAGAGGAAATGCCGGGGCTACCTGAAGTGAGGGAAATCAATATTCATAACACAGGGCTGTAAGCTGGCCAAGCTTAATATGAGATGAAGTTCCTCCAATTTGCGTTTGGCATCACTCTAACAATGGATGAGACTGAGGACAGAAAGGTCTGTGTAGGAATGGGAAGGAGAATTAAAGTGTCCAGCAACCGGGAGATCAGGTTGGTTCATGCGGGCTGAGCGAAGGTGTTCCGCGAAATGATCGCCCAGTCTGCGTTTGATCTCGCTGATGTATAAGAGTCCACATCTTGAACAATGGATACAGTAGATGAGGTTGGAGGAGGTGCAAGTGAACCTCTGCCTAACCTGAAAGAACTGTCGGAGTCCCTGGACAGAGTCGAGGGGGGAGGTATAGCGACAGGTGTTGCATCTTCTGCCGTTGCAGGGGAAGGTACCTGGGGAGGGGGAGGTTTGGGTGGGAGTTAGTGACATCTGCTATTTGATTGATTGATCGAAAGATACAGCTTGGAAACAGGCACCCTGAGGAAACACAAACAGTGCAGGTGTGGGCAATGGGTCTAGTTTAAATGGGGTATCTTTGTTGGCATGGCCAAGTTTGGCCATAGGGCCTGTTTATGCACAGTCTAAGTCTATAAATCAAGCACCACTCACACCCGATTCATTTTCTCTCCCCTCCCTCTCCCATCAGACAGAAAATACAAAAGCTTGAAAGCACATACCACCAGACTCAAACTTTTTTCACCGCTGTTTCACACATGAACGGATCTCTCAAATGCCATGGATGAATTCCCGGTTTTTGGATCTACCTCGTTGCGGCTCTTGTTTTTTTTTAAATTTGTACTTTCTCTTCAGCTCTAACACTATATTCTGCACGGTGTTTATTTTCTTGTTTGCTCTACCTGCTGAACTCATTTAAGGTAAGATTTGCCTGGATTCTATGCAAAATAAAGCTTTTCACATCATCTCAGTGCACATGACAATAATAATGGTTATTAGAAGCGCTGAGGACAGGGAATCAACTTTTCCGACCTTTTATTTGTCAGACAGTCCTCTTGCTGTGTGTGAGGAAATTAAATACTTAGGTCATGTCATATCTGATGACTGGAAGGATGACAAAGACCTCTACCGACAGCGCTGTAAAATTTATCTTCAAGCCAACATGCTTATAAGGAAGTTTTATATGTGCTCTGATGATAAGTGTTCCCTGTTCAGAACCTACATCACACCGTTATATGCTGCTCAATTGTGGTCTAATTATAAGAAAAAGAGTATGCAGAGGCTTAAGGTTGCATACAATGATGCAATGAGGTTGCTACTTCGTGTCCCTAGGTGGCATAGTGCCAGTCAATTGTTTGTGTCTACTAGAGTGCCAACCTGTGAGGCACTCTTAAGACAGCTGATGTTTAGTTTTATGTGTTGCCTGGACAAATCAGAGAACCACATAATTGAAGCCCTAGTCAGCCCTCTGAAAAGCTGCTATAGATTCACTTCTAGGCTAAGACGGCATTGGTGCAATAGCTTATATATATTTTAGGCTAATATGCAATTTTTTAATGTATCTTTGTAATTCTTTGTACTGTTTGATGTGTTATATGGACCTGTGTCTGAAATAAAGCTTTAATAATAATAAACCAACACCAACAATTTGGACAAGATTATAAAATGTAATATATCCATGTTTATTGATGTTATAACCAAGTGTAGCAGCACCTCGTGGTATCTTTGGGTAGTCAAACCCACGGATTGGCTGCTCCAGTCACGTGGGCTCGAGGAGCGATATTTGCGCGCTTTTTACCGAGTTGTTTCATTCTAGAGCCACACTTGTGGAAGTACCATAGTTTTTGTTGGTTGTCTTACCGACCAGAGTTTATTCATTGTTTTACTGTTACAAATTAAAACCCAAAATAAAACACTCACTGTCTCGACTCGCCAAACAAGTTAGATTGATGGCATGGAGGAGGATGTAAAGAGGCTTTTGGGGAATATGGACAAGCTCAATAAGTGGGTGTGAACATGGCAGATAAAACATATTGTGAAAACATTTGTGGGGTCATCCAGTTGACTGTGTGCAAAAGAAAATCAGAATATTGTTAAATGGTGAGAGAGTGGTTGGTTTACATGTTCAAGGTGACCTGATAGTGCTTGAACACAAGGCCAACATGCAGATGCAGCGGGTGGTTTAATTGTACCTTAATTGGTACATTTGACAATTAACTTGAACCTTGAATCTTCATCTTGGTTAGGAGGACAAATAGTGTGTGTTCCCACGAAAACCATCCGAGTGTTTCCCAAGCAGTTTGGATGAACAGCAATCTTCTGAGGATCAGATCTTGGCAATAGATCTTGGGCAATAGAGTCTGGCAATGCACATTTATACAAGAAGTCCAGATACGACACTTTCACTCTAAACTGGAGGATAAAATGGTCGTGCAGCAGCTGTGACAGGGCTTGCATGCCATCACTTCCTACAAGGCAAAACCGGGGGCAGCTCAAGTGACCGCGACCGCTTTCGGATGAGCTCATTTTACACACAATAGGGAGAACAATGATGTGCCTTCCCAGGCCCCTGTAGCCCACAATGATATTGCAATCTCAGTTACCGAGGCCGACATCAAAAGATTTTTCAGGAGGGTGAACCCTCGGAAAGCATCTGAACCTGATGGTGTACCTGTACCCGTTCTCAAATCCTGCACGGACCAACTGGCTGGAGTTCTTTTGGACATCTTCAACATCTCATCACTGAGGCATGTGGTTCCCACCTGCTTGATAAGGACCAATGAGGGTTCCTCCACTCCAGGGTTCCTCCACTCCAAACCAAGCTTCTCCAGTCTCTCCTCATAATTGAATTGCTCTATTCCTGGGTGAATCTTGCCTGCGTCCTCTCTTGCATCACCATATCCTTTATTTAGTGTGGTGCCCAGAACTGCGAGCAGGGACTCCAGTTGCAGTCTAACCAAACTTTTATATAGTCAGAGCACAACCTCTCTGCTTTTGTATTCAATGCCTTGGCTAATGGCCATGATCCTCTGTGCCTTCCTCTAAACACCTTCAAGGATCTCTGGATTTGTATTCCAAGATGTCTTTATTCATTAATGCTCTCTAAGTCAGAGCATTAAGGAGCGAATTCACCATTTATGGTATGTCCTACCTTATTCATAACCCAAAACATCAGCATCTCACATTTGTCTGGAGTAAACTTCAATCTGCCTTCCATCAGCCCATTTCACCAATAGATCAATAACACTGCAGCCACACTACCCACAGATCCATCATCTTTGTGATCTGTAAATAGGTATGTTGCAAAGCCTACCTGAAGCGTCGCTGAAAATCTGTCGCTGCGGGTGTGCGTGATTTTGGCGCCGTTTAGAGGGGGGCGGGTTTAAAACGCGATTTTCTCTAGGCTGTTCCAATCGAAGATGTTCAGCCTAGTTAATTATTAACGAAAAATCGCTGAAAGACCCCGTCGCAAAAGCTATTATTAGGTTTAAAGGCCTTGAATAATAGTTATAGTAGTTTAAAAATCAATCTGTAAACCCGCGACCGCCAGTAACCGCAGGGTCTCATAAAGCAAACCACAGAAGGTATGCTGTATATTTTTACATTAAAAAGGGCTTCTAAAGATCCCTTTCTACAAAGTTTAATATTGCGAGTAGCTCATTTTGGGCCCATTATATCCGGCAGTATTTTTCTCGGCATTTGGGGCACAAATCTACCGCAATGTGAACGTTCTAAACCAGCGCGTTCCACGGGGGCCCACTGGAAAGCTGATTTAAATGGACATTTATTTACAGCAATTAAAGACTAAATTCCTTCCATTTGGCCTATAAATTAATGTAAATGAGATTTTAAAATCATGTTTTATTGTGAATTATTTGTGAATATTATTTGGACATTTAGGCTATTTAAAAATGTTAATCATTTATTAAGAAATGGATAGATGTTTAGATCTAGTAATTGAAGTCTGAAATTAGCTACAATTAGGTAACTAACTAATTATATGCTTTAATTTCAGGTCATCCAAGTAAGATTATTTTATATTTGTTTCAGAATGCTTCAATCTATGATAACTGAAAATTTCATACAGTTCTCTTAATTTTTAAGAAAGTTATGGGCTTTTGACTGTTCACGATCACAGCTTTTTTGTTATGTCCATAGAAAATCAATAGGGAACAAGATGCTCATTTCCCAGTATGAAAATGGCCATAACTTTTTAAATACTTGAGATATGAAAGTGAATTAGGTGTCAAATTAAACTTATTTTTATGCTTTATCTGATGGGATAAATTACAGACTTGATTTTAAAAATCTCAAAATTTTGTAACATTGCTACTGTAAACGTACTGATTCTGCATCTACATATAAATTATTCCTGATAATTACAAATAGCAAAGGTTCCAGCACTGATATTTGTGGGATACTACTAGTCTCAGGCATCCAATCTCTAAAATAACTCTCCACAATCATTCTCTGTCTTCTCTTGCCAAACCAACGTTCTATTCAGTTTGCCAAATTGCACTGGATCCCAATGGCCCTAACCGTTTGTACCAGTCTCCCACATGAGACCTTATCAAAGCCCTTACTTAAGTTCATGTAAACCAAATCTACTGCTCTGGCCTCATTGATACTCTTCAAGTAATTCAACCTACTTGGTCAGGCAGGATCTGCTTTGACAAAGGCATATTGACTGCCTCACCCTCTGAATGGATCTATTTGGGAAAATCACTCACCATTTTCCCAAATAATTTCGACACTACTGATGTTAGGTTCACAGGTCTATAGTTACCATGCTTTTCCCTGCTCCCCTTCTTGAAAAGGACGGTCACATTTGAGTTCTCCATTCATATGAACCTCACTTGTGGTCAGCAAGGATTAAAAAATCTCAGTTAAAGTCCCAGTCGCTTCCCCTGTCTCCCAACAGAGAGTGGGATTGATCCCATCGGCCAAGGGGATTTATTCTCCTTTAAACCTGCGAAGGTATCAAGTACCTATTTATTTATTGACACGCACTAGACTTTCACCTTCTCCTTAGCTAAATTCTCCAACAACAAATTTTTTGTGAATAATGATGAAAAGTATTTATTTTGGACCACTATTATATTTCTGGCTCCTAACACAGATTGCCCCTGATGTCTCTTGATTATGGAACCTAATGAGGCCTACTCTTTCTTTGGTTATTTTTTCTACATACAATATAGTTAAAATTGTATGTGGAATGCATGTTAGTAGTAACAACTGTGTAACTTGGGGTTACCTATTATTTCAAAGCTGCAACGTTTATTTATTTTTTTCTCAGATAACAGATCACCATTCATTTGCCTTTGTGCCGCTCAAAGGGCAGTGCATACACAACATGTGAACAATCCAGTGAGATCCCACACACTGCAGAACTCTTTTGCAGTCATCTTGAACTTCCCTAGTGTTTCAGTCGCTCCTTATCCTTGTACATTACTGAATCTTTCATCCTGGCATAACTAACATGGGAAAAGTTTAATTTGAAATATTAGTCTTAATACAATAATAATCACACTGCAGTTTGCAAGTATATACAGTTATGTACTGTTTTGAGTGTTGATGGTGAATTGACGCAGACTGTTCAGAATATCAATGCAATGTCTTATATTACTTGCAGTGCAATGTCTTATATTACTTGCAGCAGCTGGAACTCATTTGCACTCACCTGTTCCAGAAATAAGCATGGAAGGGTATAAGATTGACCTTCACCTGACATTGGCTGTTTTAGTCTTTGTTTTATTTCATGGTTGACAGGTAGAAGAGGCTGGTTTCAGTGACACATAGCTAAACGAGGCACAATATTTTTATGGATCCCAATTACTGAAAACACCATTGGCATTTAGAAGCTGAGATTTTACTGTTAAAGCTTCACAGCAGAGGAGCTCATTGTGCATCCTGTGCAAAATAATGTCATTTTGTGATATTATTGTTGACCTGTCAAAGAGTAATAATTAAAATGGATGTGGAAGGCGGGCTAGAGGAAGATCAGCAGTCAGATGGGATGTGAGCAGTGCCATAATCTGTAATCAGCACTCTTTATAAAAGTGGTCAGGCACATGCTCACTCATTGTGCACAGTAATGGGTCAGGGCAGGGGGCAACATCTCGCAGTCCAGCTCCTGGAGGGAAAATGACTATCCATGGCACAAGTCACCTGGAAAAGATTCAGCCGCCTGTGAGGGGGCTTGTTTGTTTAAAGAGTCTTGGCAAAAAAATGAAACCACCAAACAGCAGTGCAGATTGTGTTAAAAAGGAATTCATTAGAGAATAGAGCTGATAAAAAGATTGTGTAAAATTAAATGCGAGTAGATAGAAAAGCTCAATCAAATTCAAATGCAAGCAAATATTACTAATTAATTCAAAATGGAATTAATTATTGCATGACTGGAAAAGCAGCTGGCAAAAATAGAAGCTGCTTAACAACATCAGTGAAAACCTTGAGCCTTGACCTGACCTTTTGTACCCTCCCACTCACCCCACCCCCACCCTTGACCATCATGTTCACTTCCCTTCGCATTAATTCAGGCTTTTACCTCCATTCTGCTTTCTTCCCTGTCCTTAAATATTCGTCATCATTTGTCTTCTCCGTATGAACCCTTGTCAGTTCCCAAAATGCATGGTTGTATGTTCATATGGATTAGTTTCTTTTGTGTCTTAGTTTTCACCACGTTTCGAAGATCTATCCGACTCTCAATACTGGCTGTTCCTAGTTAATGGACACGTTCTATTTTTACAGATGCCCGTAAGTTGATTTTGTCAGTAAGTCGAAAATCACACGATATGTTAACCTTATCTCCACAGTAAATTTAATGAATATAATTAATCAAAGGCACTTGATAAGAATGATAAGAAACGGGTTAACAAAAGTGGAGAGAGAGGAAACTAGTTCTGCCGTTTATGGAAATGAACGTACCTTTGTACATTAAACCTTTGAATATAATACTATTATGAGAACTTGCTCGTATGTGAGGTGTCCATAACCCAGGAATGGCCTGTATATTGTTCGTAAGATCTAATTTCTTATCAGACCAAAAGAAAAATTGACGATTCCATTTTTACAGTTAGAATGAATCGCACGCTTTGACTTTACCAAGAGGTATCCACTGCCTAGTTCATCACTTGTGTTGTTCACAAAACCACAAGCTCACCAGGGCTGGATCCATGTGTCTGATTTTGCTGTTTTTTAGCTAGGTGATGAGGCCTGGTGTGGCACCTTGAACAATATAACCTGGTGTTGTTGATGACATGAAACTCCTCTGAAAACCTTATACAGGAACCCAGCTTTGGAAGATGTTCAGTATTCAGAACACCCCGTATATTTCGAAAAACTTAAAAATTGTTTTTAAAAAACATTCAATTAAACAAAAAAATTAAAACACGAAGAGATTAAAATACTTTTAATATAATTCAAATATAGGTAATTAAAAATAAACTAATTTGAATTATCCCTCTCTTGCTCTAACTTTTCGCAAGCTTCTGTTCCATTGTTAGACACCATGCAAGGTCCAGTGCTAGAGCATTGCCAGAAAATTACCGATTGACCTTGCCCAATTAATTTGAGCTCTGCCACCCAAGCTTGAGCCTGCGTGCTGAGCCCCCTGCTCTACACCATCTACACACATGACTGCACCCCCGCCCACCACAGCAACACCATTGTCAAATTTGCGGATGACACTACGGTGGTGGGACTCATCTCCGGGGGGGACGAGTACGCCTACTGGGATGAGGTGGAGCAGCTGACAGTGTGGTGTGGAGAAAATAACCTGCTCCTCAACACCTTAAAGACAAAGGAAATAATAATAGACTTCAGAAAGAATAAAACGGACATGGTACCATTATTTATCAGAGGGAACAGTGTGGAGAGGGTGGCGGATTTCCGCTTCCTGGGAATCCATATTGAGGAGGACCTGACGTGGAGCGTGAACACCTCTGCGCTGCTGAAAAAGGTCCAGCAGAGACTGCACTTCCTGAGGGTGCTCAGGAAGAATAACATCACTCAGAGACTGCTGCTGTCCTTTTATCGGTGCTCCATTGAGAGCATCCTAACATACTGTGTATGCGTATGGTACACCAGCTGCACAGCGGCTCAGAGGAAAGCGCTCCAGAGGGCCATTGACAACGCCCAGAGGATTGTCGGCTGCCCTCTCCTTACCTTGGAGGACTTACACAGTTCCCGCTGCATCAAAAAATCCCAGAGTATTATAAAGGACATTTCCCACCCTGTTTGAACTGATGCCGTCAGGCAGACGGTACAGATCTACAAGGACAAGGACAAACAGACTTAAAAACAGTTTTTACCCCACTGCTATAAAGGCACTAAATGTAGCCGCCAAGGAACGCAGGGGCGATACATACTAAGAGACTGTGAAATCGACAGAAGGATGTAGGGCTGGGTGTTTATGCGTGCTATTTTTATGATATTTATTTTAGTTGTTTATCTTTTTTTAAATATTTTACCTTGTATGTATCGTTAGCTTTTAGAAATGTTTGAATGGTGCACTGACTGGCTGACATTTTACAATTTCGTTGTACATGGTTCATGTTACAATGACAATAAAGAAACTATTCTATTCTATTCTATTCTATTGTTGGCATTAATAGAGAATTAGTGGAATATCTGGCAAAACCGGCCAAATTCGAGCCTTTGTAACAGATGGAGAGATCTTCTTTATTTTTTATATTACTGTACATGATGAACTACTAGTTCTATGCCATGCTGAACAGTTATTTACCTGTGCACATTTTGTTTAGTAGCTATGCTTTTCCAAGATTATAACTGTATGTTTGTGTGTTTATTTCCTGTTGAAACACTTTCATTTTATAGCTTCCATCACAATAAACTCTTTTCTCTTTTGCTGCTGTCAGGCATTTTGATAACCTAGAGGGAGGGCTCAGTTATCTTCACTTCTTCACCTTATACTCTGCTGTTTTGCAACTGCTTTTGCCACAATGACATTTCATTGTGTTTGATGGACCATTGTAACATCGATTCAACTGGCAAACAATACATCAAAATTAGGTCACAACACACATAAGTTGAACCAAGCTGGTGATGTCTGCAAAACATACAGAATAAAACAAAGCAATTTAGCCATGAATGTACAAAGCTGACTGATGTTTGATGTATAACTAATTCTTAAATTGATCTTTAGAAGTTTTGACCCAAAGTTGTAAGGTTATTAGTCTTAACATTCTTCAGTTTTGCAGGTATCCATCTTCATTCTCCTTACTAATAGATGGTTCTGTAATCTTCAGGAGCAAGCATTTATTCATTTGGAGAACATCATAGCTTCATAGCATCATGGCTGAAACAAGCTTTTGAGCGAAACAATCAACACCCTCCTCCAACTCTGACCCTGTTTGAAAACTTGTGGAACATCAATGGCAGAAGCATGAGGCACGTTCAGCACTTTGCCCAAAGGATCATTGCTCATTGAGCAGCTGCGCACTCAGCTCTAGCAAGCTATTTAACTGTGAGCATGGGAAAGGATCACATTAGGGTCTGAGCTTCTCAGAGCAACCTGGATTTTACCAGAGGGGGGTTCTTAAACACGATAGCCATAGATCTTTGACCTGAAACCTTAATTCTATTTCTCTTAGCACAGATGTGGTCTGACCTGAGTATTTCCAGCATTTTCAGCTTTTATATAATGCTTTACCAAGAAAACAAAATTAGATGTCCTCTCCTTTAAAGCATTTTGATGCTCCTTTGTTCTCAGCTACTCTGACAACTGTATCAGCAGGGTCATGGCATGGATCCTGGAGCAGTCCATACATGTCAATGACAGTGAACATCTTGGATCAGAATGTGAAGCTAAAGCTGTCTGTTTGAATGTTAAATGATGCAGCTGGTTGTCTCTATATAGGTGATGGTGTTGTTGAATGTAGATTTACAGCATTTCCCAATGATCAGCTGCATTTTGTTGAGGCTTCTAATGGCATATACAAGGTGCTAGGTATATGTTCTTTCAACCAGATAATAATTAGCTTCCTATCACGTAGCTCCTTCCCTCTGTATGAATATAAATACAGATTATGTGGTGACACAAAGATATTTATCTCTGCACAGCTTTTCTGTGATACCCTTTTCTACCATGCCTTGCAGTCCTTTATTGGAAGCAGATGCCTGGAAATATATGCAATTCCAACACCATCACAAGTAAGTTATTTGAGTTGATGTATCACAAAGTGGATGTAACCTGGTACCAAAATAAAACTGCAGCAGTTTAATAAACTATGTGTTTTACAGTTTTAAGAAGTCCTTTGGAAACGAGGAAGACCTGGTTTCACTCTTGTTCTGTTGGCTGTGAGATGACTGATGTGGCTATAGCGGGAATTACAGACCTTTCCACAAATGGGGCAGGAGGTGCCTGAGTGATTATTTTGTGAGAGAGTGTGTGTGCTTCTTCTGCCACTTGCACAGGGTTTCACCTAGTGTGTTCCCAGTGCTTAAATATTCCTTCTCCAGTATTCACAGTCATGGGCCAGAGATGTCCAGGAGTTGGTTGAGAAATTTCTTTATGGAAGGTTTGAGAATATACTTGAATCATCTTCCTGCTTGGTAATCTGTTCCCATAGTAGACTTCAGAATAAAGTGTCTGATTCAGTAGGCTGATGTTGGGATACCACTGAATGGAATGATTACACTGTTGAAGATGCTGTCCAGGGAGAGGACTCTGACGGTGTATTAGAATGATTTTGCAGAGACAACATTGATGCTATCTTTCCATTGCCTTGAGATGTCTGTTGTCTTAACTGATGGATGCCCAGCCGAACCAATCCGTGAAAACTGGGGTTGTTCAAGGCTGCACCATTACTGGGACACTTTTCTGATCTTTCCCATTGCACTGTTCCACCTCATCTCCAACAAGCTTCCCTTTGTTGTGAAGTTAATCTACAGAACAACTGGGAATTTGTTCAACCGCACCCTTCTACACTCCAGAACCAAGATGACACCTGTATTTGTGCATGTTTAAAGGCCAAGCATCATCTTATCGTCATCTCCTTTACTGAAGCATACAAGATGATGGGCTTTGCACTCAATTGTAAGGTAAAGGTCATCTAGCATCCTCTTCCTATTGTACAACACTGCCCACCAACAATAAAGGGTCAGAGCAAGACCCTGAAATGTGGACCATTTCCCATTATCACTTGGGGAAAACAAACTTTTTTGATGATATTCACTATCGCCTTCAGTGTGCCAGTATGGCCTTTGGCTAACCGAAGGAAAGAGGGTTTTGAAGATCAAGGCATCTGGACAAGATTTATATCAACTCAAATCTAGCACAAAACACATTGTCTAGTGGGCAACAATATCCTTGAACTCTTTGACATTTCAATGAATTGTATTATAATAAAAAAGTGAGGATGGCGCCAATTGTAGTTTTAAGTTACAATATTAAAATTCTAGTTCCCAAGCTTGATTTATTGAGATGTCAGAGTTCAGTGGTTATACTCTCTTCTCTGAGTCCAAAAATTTACATGTTTGAGACCTTTACTGACCATTTGCAGAGGTTTGGGCATAACATCTACATCAATCTTCCAGTGCCGCACTAAGATCAATTATTCAGATGAAACATTTTACTGAGTCTCTCTCTGGTGAATGACAAGGACCCTATTTCAAGATGAAATGGTGATTTCCTAACCAATAGTTAACTCTCAACCAACATAATCAAAATAACTGATCTTGCTGATATTTGTTTACATGTCTGCAAAATGGGTGCCATATCTTACTACATTAGAACATTTACATTACTTTAAAAGGTAGTTTTAATTGACTTTAACATTTGGGAAGTTCTGAAGTAGTGAAAGGGGCAATATAAAGTCAAATCTTCCCTTTAGTTTAGTTTAGTTTATTGTCATGTGAACTGAGGTACAGTGAAAAGCTTTTTGTTACATGCTAACCAGTCAGTGGAAAGACTACACATGATTACAATCGAGCCATCTACGGTGTACAGATATATGATAATGGGAATAACGTTTAGTGCAAGTCCAGTATAGTAAAGTAAAGTCTGACAGAGTTAGATAGTAGTTCAGGACCACTCTCTAATTGTTGATAGGATGGTTCAGTTGCCTGATTTAAGCCACTGACCACAGGTATATTTACTCTCTTCAAGTTTCCTCACAATGCAAGGAGCTAAGCACCTATTCACATAATGTTAAAAATGTACAAAATCAGTAATAATGTCACAAATATTCTGTGACAACAAATCATAAGTAGAGATAACTGAATCATTTGTAGACCACCACACAAGTTTCATTCTTTGTGTACTGTGTTGTGTGCTCCTGTTTATAACATATTCTGAAAGTAAGTCTAAAGGGGCTGTCCCATTTAGGCCAGGGACTAATTTTAATGGAATTCACCCAGGACACCTGGCGACAACCTACATCAACCTACGACAAACTACGACAGCAAATATTGTCGCCACTGTCGCCTAAATTTTTATAACATGTTGAAAATTTAGCGGCAGTCGCCTGTAGTCGCCCAAAAAATCGCCTAAATGGGACAGGCCCATTATCTTCTTCGGCAGAGATCATCCATCCTCATGCTGCAGGTTAAATGATCTGACTTGAAATATGAAAATGATGAAAATACACAGAATTTGGTCTCCAGCTGGAAGAGAGAGATAGGCTGATGGTTCTGGGTGTGTGGGTGGGGATAGAGACACAGATGGTCCTACACTGAATATTAACTTGTATAATTGATCTTTTATTCTTTTTAATTCTAACTGTTTTATGGATTTCTTTCTAACTCTGGGCTGGAAAATTTGTATTTGCAATTAGCAACAGCCGCTTGCAATTAAGAACACTTTTAATATAATACAAATTCTTAAGCGAATTATATAATGATAGGGAGATTTCAAATCCTCAAAAAAGTTTACATTGAGTCACATAAGGAGATTTCTCGGCAGATGATTAAACTCTTTGTATAAGAAAGCATCTAAAAGGAAATTCACGAGCTATAATGGTAGGGAAGATTCAACGAGAGTACGAGAGTAGGGAAGATTCAAACAAGGGGACATGACTTGAGAATTAAGGGACTGAAGTTTAGGGGTAACATGAGGGGGAACTTCTTTACTCAGAGAGTGGTAGCTGTGTGGAATGAGCTTCCAGTGAAGGTGGTGGAGGCAGGTTCGTTTTTATAATTTAAAAATAAATTGGATAGTTATATGGATGGGAAAGGAATGGAGGGTTATGGTCTGAGCGCAGGTATATGGGACTAGGGGAGATTATGTGTTCGGCACGGACTAGAAGGGTCGAGATAGCCTGTTTCCGTGCTGTAATTGTTATATGGTTATATGGTTATAATACTTGGCAGCTGAAGGCAAAGCTGCCAATATTGTATGATTGAATTCAAGGGTGTGCAAGAGTTCAGAATTGGATGAATTTAGATATTTTTCAATTTTCCATTGCTGGAAAAGATTAAAGGGAAAAGGAAGGGCAAGGATAGAGGAATTCAATAACAAGGATGAGATTTTTTAAATTAACTGCAACCCAGTGTAGATCACCAGGTTGATGAGGAGCAGAGCTTTGTGTGCACGAGGATTTGGCATAATTTGGCATTAATTACTTCAAATTTATAATACTTGGATGAAGGAGGCAGAATAATCCTGACTGTAGGAATCAATGGTGTGGATGAGTGCTTCAGTAACAAATGAGATGAGGCTTGCCTGGTGTTAACTAGTGTTAAGGAGGAGGTCTTGAAAAGGCACAGTTATGAGGTCTGCACTTCAGCTCTTGGCCAAAGATGATAGCATTTGCAAACAGCCTGGCTCAGTTTTAAGCCATCTGTCAGGGATGGGGATGGGGCTTAAGTCCAGAGTTTGTGGTGGGGACTGAGGGAAAACTGCTTTCCAGTATTTAATTGGAGATTCTTTACTCATTTAAGGCCTTGAAGCAGGCCAATTTGAAATCAGAGGTTAAATCATGAGAGATATTGTAAGGTAAAGCTGAGTGTAACTAACACAACTAAACCGAAAATTGGAAATATGGCAAAAGAGATTTACCAGGATGTTACCTGCAACCAGGATTGATTGTAGGGACAGGCTGGGACATTTTCTTTGGAAAATAGGAGACTGATGGGTGACCTGATTGAAGTATATAAAGTCATGAAGAACATGAATAAAGTGAACCCTCACTGTCTTTCTACCCAGGGTAGAGGATTGCTAAACTAGCGGGCAGTTAAGATCAGAGGGGAGAGTTTTAAGAAGGACCTCAAGGGCAACATTTCCACTCAGAGAGTGTGTCTGTATCAGGAATGTGCTGCCACAGAGGAAGCTACAGTGTACACAATTATGATTTTCAAAAGCTATTTGGACAGATATATGGATAGGATGGGTTCTGAGGGATATGTCCTCTCTGAATTATACTGAACCATAATTTGCTGTGCTTCCAATGGTTCCTATCCCAATTCCTTCAGCATGTATGGACATATTTTATTAGATCACAGAACTTGGTTAGAAACAATTTTAACTTTTATTTATTTATGATTTATTTATGATTTGCTAAACCATCTTTTGAGTTTGTGCCATTCAGAAAATGTCAGCGACTTCCTCTAGCAACTTTTTTTTAACATCTCTTTTTATTCATTTCAATACTTGCCTTTTCTCTGATATCCCTTTTGAAAAACATGAATGCAAAGAACTTGCCAATCACTATCCTCACTTTTTGGAAGTCTCTGTGAAATACCTACGTGTAAATTGTAATAATATTCCATCTGCCAAAAGCACCAGTTAATCCATGTAATCAGCAATGGAGAGAACAATGATGTGTGTTTTCTCGTCTATCCTTCTAGAGATTGTTATTTGACTTTAATTTCCTGCTTGGGATGGGAGGCCTCCGGTGGTTTTTCATTGCCCAAGAGATACCGTACATCACGGCCTGTAGGAAACGTTCAGGGGCACCAACTACAAGAAAAAGCATTTGGCAAAGCTTATTATTTTTAATTAGGGAGTCTGAGCAGTAATGTGCCCTTTCAATTACTGCAGAGTCATGCTCAAATGATAAATTTCAGTCATGTTATCATAATGCATACACCCAAGAAAGATGATTTGCTAAACCATCTTTTGAGTTTGTGCCATTCAGAAAACGTCAGCGTGTAATTTACAAGTACATGTTGGATGAACAGGGATGAACAGCCTGCACTCTTGGAGATACCATCTCTCTGTAAGTCCTTAAACTTAGGCCCTAGTTCTTTCGCGGATGTGTGTGGAGGGTACAACTCCTAATTTGAAGAAAAGCTGAATTTCCTTGGTGTTCTTTTCAAAATTTATCCCTCAAATCTACATTACTGAACAATGGGCTAAAAACTGCAGTGTGATATCAAAGTAATAGATTGGGTAGACGCATAGAGTATCTTGCCCAGAGTAGGTGAATCACGAATAAGAATCTGAGAGGTAAACTTTTCACACAAAGACTGGTGGGTGTATGGAACAAGTTGCTAGAGGAAGTCGATGCGGCAGGGACTATAGTATTGCAACATTTAAGAAACAATTATACAGGTACATGGATCGGAGAGGTTTGGAAATATATTGTCCAAACGCAGGCAGGTGGGATTAGTGTAGATGGGACATGTTGGTTGATGTGGGCTGAAGGGGCTATTTCCACGCTGTACAACTCCCTGACTCTATTTACCTCCACATGCATCTTGTTGGCTGCTCGTTGCTAGGGGTTTTCTGATTGAGCTGATATTTGAATCCTCAAAGAGTTCAGCAGCAGGATGCAATCTGACTACAATTTCTCAGCAGTTACATTGATAATACTTAGCGTTGTAGGCTCTGTACAGAGGCAGCAATTCCAATAATTTCCAACAAGCCAATTTACAATATTTTGAAGGCACTTTGTTTTCTTATAGCTAAATTTTTATCTTATTAAAGATATTGAAAATGTTTTAACTAATTTGATATATTGATAAAGTTTGAATGTTCATTCAAAACATGTGACAGGTTTGACAGCAGACAAAGCCAGTGGGAAGCTTTTGCCTGCTCATTGTATTGTTCAGCTGCTTTGTGAGATCTGACTGCCCAGATTTTGAAGGCGGGGGCAGTAGAGTATCAGAGTGTCACTTGCAAGTCCAGCATTTCTTGGCCATTCCTAGATGATCGTGAGAAATTGGTGGTGAGCCATCTTCCTTGAACTACTGCAGTCTTTTGGTAAAGTTACTTCCACGTTGCTGGATTTAAAACAAGTGATATTGAAGAATCGGGGATGTTTCTCAGTCACTATGGCTGGCGAGTTAAAATGTAGAAATAGTCCTTCCATGCACTGAGAAGCAGTTAGTAACCGCAGACCATTATGTAGATGTTATACATTGCAGCCACTGATGGTGAGAAAAGGAAAATCAGCAAAGGATTATTAATCAAGTGGGTTGCATTGTTCTGAAAGTTGTTGACCTTGTTTATAGTTGAAGTTGCATTTTTCAGTCAAGTGGAGTTTATCCCCTCACACTTCTGATCTGTGTCTTGGAAGTGATGGAAAGTCTTTGGGCTGTCAGGCCAATCACTCACCACAAGATAACCAGTCTCCTGACTCACTTTTGCAACATAGTATTTATGCTGAGAATCCAATTAAGTTTCTGTTTAATGGTGACTCCCAGAATGTATATAGGTGGGGACTAGTTGATGGCACTGCCATTGACTTTCTTTTTTTTCAAGAACTTTTTTTTTTTCTAGCACTTTTGTGGCACAAATATCTCTCTCTGTTCTGCTTTTCATGCTGTCAGGTAGATTTTAGTGTTGTATCTATACGTGTAATTATCAGTATTGTAATTATACTTGTTCAGGTGCATAAATCCTCAATATTATAGCCAGGAGTGTCTGGGTTCCTGGCCTTTGTTCTCTTCCTTTTCATCATGATTTGGAGTGAATCTAATTGGCTGAAGACCGCCTTCCATGATGATAGGGATCTCAGAATGAAGCAGTTTAGAGAACTGGGATGGAACTTGGAGCCATTTCCCACCTCTGTGGATGTTTCACAAAGTAGGATACTGAAGGATTCACCTGTACCCTATTGCAGACATGGAACTTTGCCTATGGAGCTGATGTGTTACAATGCTGAAAACTATATTCTGCACTCTGTATCTTCCCCTTTCCTCTATGTATTGCACTTGAGTTTGACTTGATTGTATTTATATATATCCAATTTGTCTAGATAGCATGCAAAACAAAGCAAAACGATTGCCCAGTCTGCACTTGGTCTCGCCAATAGATACAAGTCCACACTTGGAACTGCGGATACAGTAGATGAGGTTGGAGAAGGTGCAAGTGAACCTCTGCCTAATGTGAAAGGACTGTCGGAGTCCTCGGATGGAGTTGAGGGAGGAAGTATAGGGACAAGTTTTGCATCTCCTTCAGTTACAGGGGAAACTAGCTGGGGAGGGGGTGGTTTAGTTGGGAAGAGATAACTCATTCCTAAACTTTATGTAGGTACTTCAAGTTGTTCGATAGACTTTAAGAAAATAGATTTGTCATTGAGCTAGTTTCCAAAGATAGTTTAAAGCTCAAGGGAATACTTAAGCTAATACGATAAATTAACGTGCCCAGTGAAATAGGTCACTCAAGTGACAGATATAACACTGAAAAGCATCATCATTCCATTGAACTGCCAAACAATTACCTTCCCAGACACGAAATGATAATTCTATGGTCGTGCATTTTCAACAGACAAATCTTCTGTCCTTAAAGCCTGAAAATCTTGTGTTTGTGATGCTTGTTCAACAATAATATGGAACATCTCTTTTGGAAAGATAATCAATTATACCATATTTTCCAAAAATCAATCATGGCCTAAATAAAATTGTCAAAATTTTGTCACTGCTTGATATCTGAAGTGAGGTGAATTGTAATTTTTTATAACTGTGTCCTTGGAGTTGATATAAATCCACAATTTACATAGAATTGTTAACATTTATATAGCAAGTTCCCATGGACTGTTCTCACAGTTGAATTAGATAAAGGATATTACATCCCTACAGACATTTCTCCTGCAATTTCCATACATCTGCTGATAATCTACTCATATTTATAAAAGCAAATGATTAAGCAATCTCTTCAGGGATTAAGTATTACATCTATAACAAATCATATCGGATTCTCTCTATTGCTTTCAAAGTTTACAATGGATTAGAATATTCTGTGTTATTCTACAAGGCACAAAGAATAAACATTGTAGTCTGATGGATTTTCACAGTTAAAGATAAAGGAACAATGCGTTGTTCAGGAATGCCTGATCATAGTCTTTCAGTATATATGAATGGAGCCTGAACAAAAGTTACTTAAAATGATCGATTGTAATAAATTAGTGGATGAGAGCGTGGAGGACCACCGTAAGGGGGGGAGGGGGGTGAAGAACAGTGGAGGACCCAGCCGTGAGGGAGGTGGGGGGGAAGAACAATGGACAATGGGGGGGGGGGGGGGGGGACAAAGGACAATGGTGACCCGGCGTGGGGGAACTGTTGGGGTTGGAGCGGACAAAAGGAGGAGCCGACGTGCTTTGTAACTTTGTCAGTGCCGTAGGTGGCTGGTATTTGTATACATTGAGTATGCAAGCAAAGAATCTTACTGTGCCTGGTCACATGTGACAATAAAGTATTCCTATTCCTATCCTACTATCCTCACAACAGAGCTGCTCAAGATGGTCAACAATTTCAAGTTCTGAGGCATCCATATCACCAACAACCTAAACTGATGCAGTGATCAAGAATGCACATCAATATTTTTAGTTTTGTAGTCTTTTGAGAAGCTTTGGCATGTCTAGGAATATTTTCTTGAACTTCGAAGATTCTGACGGAATGCATCTCAGCCAGCTCTGCTCTTGACTGCTTGAATCTGCAGAGTGGAGCACACAACCCAGTCCCACAGGCTTGTCACTGCCTTCCATCCAGTCCAACTACATGGTGCATTGCACCGGGATTGTTGGAAGCAAGGACACTCACCTTATGAGAGAAGATGCAAAGCTTGAAAGCTCTAACATCCAGGCTTAATGTCTTCTTCCCCACTATTATCCAGTTTCTGAATCAATCACCACTTTCACACCTCATTCCCAGAGACGCAGCTATGTACTCTTACTCTTAACTCTACCTTATTCGGTTATTCCATTATTGTATTTTCATATTCTTTTGCACTACTGATTTTGAACTACTTTCTTGCACCATTCAGCTTCGGTGTAACGATCGATTTATCTCAACACTGATGCCTCACATGGCTGCGTCCTCAGCCCTCACTATATCCCTATACCATGTGGCCAAATTCTGCTCGAACTCCATTTGTAAGTTTATAGATGACACCACGGTGGTGGGCTAGATCTCGAACAATAAGACAGAACACAGAGAGGAGATAAATATCTTAGTGGCATGATGTCAAGCCAACAACCTCCCCCTCAGAGTCAGGAAAACGAAAGAGCTAGTCATTGATTTCAGGAAGTAGAGTGGAGTACACGTCCCAGTTTGCCTCAATGCTACTGAAGTGAAGATGATCGAGAACTTTAGTTCCCAAGGAGTAAATGTCACCAACAAATTGAACCTATATGGTATGATTTGCCTGGATAACATGCAAGACAATGTTTTTCACTTTATCTTGGTACATGTGACAATAATAAACCCAGGGCCGGATTTATTTATAGGCTTTATAAGCTTAAGGCTAGGGCCTCGAGATCTAGGGGGGCCTCGCAGAGCTGGATTTACCACTAGGCTTCATAGGCTGAAGCCTAGGGCCTCGAAATCTAGGGGGCCTCCGGCCAAGGCAGGGTACCTGCCGTTCAACTCTGGGCAGGCCCCCCCTCTCTATCTCTCTCTCTGTCACTCTCCGACTCCGCCCGCCACCTGTATCCGTGTCCGGGCCGCCTGGCTCCGCTCGCTCCTCATCTGCCGACATTGGCAGGCCGCCTTGCACATGCGCACTGCTACAGCCAGCACATCCTCCCCCTGCATACGCGCACAACCAGGGCAGCACATCATCAGTCACCCAGCGCATGCGCACTGCCACGGAAACTGGTCGGCGCTGAGCACTTTCTCCCTCGCTTTGAATTGAGGGAGATCTGGCCGCCATTGCTGTCCGGTCGCTACATCACCGCGACCACTGAAAACCAATGCAGAATCACTCCCTGACCCTGGAGCAACTCCCTCCAAAAATATTTTAAATGGAATTTAAACTGGAGGTGGTAGAGGGCTGAACAATAACAGCCTATAGCATTTTATCTGTTTATTTATTGTGTATACAGTGGCTTGCAAAAGTTTTCATACCCCTTGAACTTTTCCACATTTTGTCACGTTACAACCACAAACGTAAATGTATTTTGTTGGGATTTTATGTGATAGACCAACACAAAGTGGTGCATTATTGTGAAGTGGAAAGAAAATGATACATGGTTTTCAAATTTTTTTACAAATAAAAAAACTGAAAAGTGTGGCGTGCAAAAGTATTCAGCCCCCCTGAGTCAATACTTTGTAGAACCACCTTTCGCTGCAATTACAGCTGCAAGTATTTTGGGGTATGTCTCTACCAGCTTTGCACATCCAGAGACTGACATTTTTGCCCATTCCTCTTTGCAAAATAGCTCAAGCTCAGTCAGATTGGATGGAGAGCGTCTGTGAACAGCAATTTTCAAGTCTTGCCAGAGATTCTCAATTGGATTTAGGTCTGGACTTTGACTGGGCCATTCCAACACATGAATATGCTTTGATCTAAACCATTCCATTGTAGCTCTGGCTGTATGTTTAGGGTCGTTGTCCTGCTGGAAGGTGAACCTCCGCCCCAGTCTCAAGTCTTTTGCAGACTCTAACAGGTTTTCTTCCAAGATTGTTTTGTATTTGGCTCCATCCATCATCCCATCAACTCTGACCAGCTTCCCTGTCCCTGCTGAAGAAAAGCATCCCCACAGGTTGATGCTGCCACCACCATGTTTCACAGTGGGGATGGTGTGTTCAGGGTGATGTGCAGTGTTAGTTTTCCGCCACACATAGCGTTTTGCATTTAGGCCAAAAACTTCAATTTTGGTCTCATCTGACCAGAGCACCTTCCTCCACATGTTTGCTGTGTCCCCCACAGGCTTGTGGCAAACTGCAAACGGGACTTCTTATGGCTTTTTTTCAACTATGGCTTTCTTCTTGCCACTCTTCCATAAAGGCCCGATTTGTGGAGTGCACGACTAATAGTTGTCCTGTGGACAGATTCTCCCACCTGAGCTGTGGATCTCTGCAGCTCCTCCAGAGTTACCATGGGCCTCTTGGCTGCTTCTCTGATCAATGCTCTCCTTGCCCGGCCTGTCAGTTTAGGTGAACGGCCATGTCTTGGTAGGTTTGCAGTTGTGCCATACTCTTTCCATTTTCGGATGATGGATTGAACAGTGCTCCGTGAGATGTTCAAAGCTTGGGATATTTTTTTATAACCTAACCCTGCTTTAAACTTCTCCACAACTTTATCCCTGACCTGTCTGGTGTGTTCCTTGGGCTTCATGACGCTGTTTGTTCACTAATGTTCTCTAACAAACCTCTGAGGCCTTCACAGAACAGCTGTATATATACTGAGATTAGATTACACACAAGTGGACTCTATTTACTAATTAGGTGACTTCTGAAGGCAATTGGTTGCACTGGATTTTATTTAGGGGTATCAGAGTAAAGGGGGCTGAATACTTTTGCACGCCACACTTTTCAGTTTTTTATTTGTAAAAAAATTTGAAAACCATGTATCATTTTCCTTCCACTTCACAATTATGCGCCACTTTGTGTTGGTCTATCACATAAAATCCCAATAAAATACATTTACGTTTGTGGTTGTAACGTGACAAAATGTGGAAAAGTTCAAGGGGCATGAAAACTTTTGCAAGCCACTGTATATATGGTCTATGGTTTATAAACAGACTGAACTTCTATCTCCAGTTCTGTATTATGTTTACATAATCAGTTGTGCTACAGCAAACAAGAATTTCATTGTCCTATCTGGGACACATGACAATAAAACTCTCTTGACTTGGACAAGCAAAAAAAAAAAGGGTTCTTGGGAAAAAAGAGCCACCTTAAATTTAGTTGCGTCTGGTTGGGTAACTATGGTAGGGTGAAGACTATTCCATGCTTTAATTGTGCAGGGGAACTTGATGGAAAATGCCAGCAACTCTGGATAGAAGAAATTGGGTGACGTTTCAGGTAGAGACCATTCTTTAGACTCCCTCTGGTTTTAGTGTCTTTACTTTAATTTAAAGATACAGCGCGGAAACAGGCCCTTTGGCCCACCGAGTCCACGCCGACCACCGATCACCCATACACTAGTTCTATCCCACAAATTAGTGGAGTAAGTCAAGAGTGTTTTATTCTCTCACGTCCCAGTTAGAACAATGAAATCCTTGCTTGCAGCAGCACAACAGAATATGTAAACATAGTACTCTGTAAACAATGTTATAAACGAGAAAACAAAATGGTGTATATTTATATATGAATATATAACTATATGAATATATGTATGTGTGTGTGTGTGTGTATAATATATATACACAAACATAATTTCCCTCCTGGGATTAATAAAGTTCTATCGTATAGTATCGTGTGTGTAGGAACTGCAGATGCTGGTTTAAACTGAAGATAGACACAAAAAGCTGGAGTAACTCAACTCTGGACAAAAGTAAAATATTACGTTTTGGGTTAGGTCTGAAATAGGTTCCTGCACACCTTTGGAATGTGGAAGGAGACAAGAGTACCCGGAGAAAACCCATGCGATCAAAGGGAAAATGAGCAAACTACATACAGACAGAACCCCTAATCAGGATCAATTCCGGGTCTCTGCCACTTTTCGGCAGTAACTTTATGGTCAATGTACTGCCCCATAGTCTTGAACTGAATTAAAACATAAGTAGCTGTAAAGGGGGACACTTGGAGATTTAAGACTGAAAATTGATATTTTAAATTTTTTAGTAACCAAAGTTATCAACGTATAATTTTGTGTATTGGAAAACAAAATATAGTGGCACAGCTGGTAGACTTGCTGCCTCACACGCCAGAGATCTGTGTTCGATCCTGTCCTCAGGCACTGTCTGTGTTGAATTTGCACATTCTCTCTGCAAGCGTGTGGGTTTCCTCCCACATCCCAAAGACGCATTGGCTTTGTAGGTTAACTTGTCTCTAATGTGTAAGGGAGTGGATGAGGAAAGTGGGATAACAGAGCTTGTGTGAATGGGTAGACAAAAATGCTGGAGAAACTCAGCGGGTGAGGCTGCACCTATGGAGTGAAGGAAATAAGCGACGTTTCAGGTCGAGACCCTTCTTCAAACTGATGTGAGGGTGGGGGACGGGGGGGACGGGAAGAAGAAAGGAAAAGGCGGAGAGTGGGCTGAGGGAGAGCTGGGAAGGGGAGGAGAAAGCAGGGACTGCCTGAAATTGAAGAGGTCAATGTTCATGCCGCTGGGGTGTAAACTACCCAAGCGAAATATGAGGTGCTGCTCCTCCAATTTACGGTGGGCCTCACTCTGGATTGGAAGAGGCCCAGGACTGAAAGGTCGGATTTGGAATGGGAGGGGTAGCTGAAGTGCTGAGCCACTGGGAGATCAGGTTGGTTATTGCAAACTGAGTGGTGTTGTGCAAAGCGATCGCCAAGCCTGCGCTTGGTCTCACCGAGGTTGATCATACACTGAATAATCCAACCACATTTTTGTTTGGAAGTGGAAGAAATAATAGAAATTGCATTCATTGCAAGGTGTAAAAAGAGTTGAGATACTGTATTATAATTTTGCTGCATGTCATTGTGGTATACATCACGTATTGATTGGTGAATATGTTTAGTTTGTGACTTTATTTGAACCAGAAATAATAGGTGAATGCTTCATTGAGCATAATTTCGACTGGTAACTATGCACTTCGTCCGAGCACATTATCGCACGCGTCATACAAGCCGTTTTAAATGACCACCTAAACTGTCATTTGGCAACTTAAAAAGCTGCCAAGGTTGCCCGGCTGACAACAGAGAAAAAGTGAGAGCCCTGAAAGGTGTATAATATTTTTGACTGTCATAGGCCTTTCTTACATATGCTGTCACAACACACTGTAGTCTCTAAACAACCTTTCAGTAATTTTCCTTGCCCTCCATTTTAGAATAATAGTGTTTTAAGCCGATAACTCAACATTAGCACTGGCAATAAATAAATAAATTAAAGCACAGCTTTCCAGCCCCTTAACTGCAAGCCTCACATGGACAAGGAAATTAATTGCACCCCGGTGGATATGAAACCAAACTAATTTGAAATCAGGTGCCAAAAATGGTCAAATCATTCATTTCAAACAGGACAGAGTTATATCCAAAATGGTGGCCAGTAAAAGTGCAAGTGGTGCAGCCATACCTTTGGACTCAACATTTAGGGTGCAAACCTCAGAGAATTCAAACCAACAATGGAGCAATTTGGTTTTTTTTAAATTTGGTTTGGTTGTTATTTTGATATTAAGAATGTCCTCAATTTTACATTCTAAGTATTTCGCTTAGAATCCCTGAAATAAATAATTTATTCATTTCTTTGTCCCAGGCCTTAGCCAGCAGTTAATGTTATTCTGAAGCAGGCTGCTACTTGCAATGAAATAGCATTCACTAGATAAGGATGGATTAGGAAATAGCAACCATCATTAACACACACCCCAATCTTTCTTTCAATTTTATGCTTGGATAGATTGAAAATCTACGAGTATCTTCGTCAAAGATATTTGGTTTATGCTAATTGTGAAATGAGCGGTATAAATTGGTAATGAATCATTGAGAACAGATCTGAATCCGCCTGTCGAGGATTGAGATCTGCGCAGTGGACGGAGAATAAATTTTTTTTTAAACCAAAAATTATTTAATTCACAGTAATATCTACAGTACAAAATAAAACAAAACCCACCACCATAATACAAGCCTAAAAAATATACCAAATAAGACTTTATAACTATGTTACAATCCCCATCGAAGATGACTCCCACCCCACGTGGTGCCCATTGTTCCCGGAAATCCACCTGTGGACACCTGGAAGGCCCGGCTCACCCGCCTAGAGTGGAAGGAGTCAGATGGAGGGCCGGTAAGCAGACCGGCTGTGGGAGGCAGTGCACTGCCTTGATGTTGGAGTGGGCCGTTGGCGGTCCTGCAAACAGCCTGGGGATTGGCTGGACCGGGCGCCGCTCCAAGAGGACGAGCATGTGAATTGTACACGGCATACAGCGGTGGAGCAGTGGCCAAGGTTACCATGGCTGCCCTTGCCAGGCCGACTCTGCAACGCCGCCAGGACAACGAGCCTGCATGGTCAGGTCAAGAAACCTGCCCTTACAACGGGGACTTGAAAATGGCACTAAACTGGCCACTCTGCATACTGTCTCAGAAAACTACTGCTAATCATTTGTACTGTACCTGAGATGTATCTAAGTGTTTAATTACAGTGATACTTGTACTGAACTGTATACAAAAACTAATGAATTTCAATGAACCTCAGTACATGTAACAAATAAAGTACCATACCATACCATGAATAGATGAATTATTTTTATATTTTTGATTTGAATGAACTGAATAGAAGCATTCTGCACACAAACACATCAACTAGCTCACTGATATACCCCATCCCCTCCCTCCACCTGTAATCTTGCTGATCAATAATAAAGAGGCATGAAGTGGTGTGGAAGCCCAATCCTATAAAAAAGGATCTTAAGTACTGTAATTTAGATATTAGGTCCTTCATATCATTCTATTTTATCCTTTGACATAACAATTATCTCATTTGGCCATAGGCTGGATACGCTTTGTATCCAAATACTGTAGATACAATGCATAGATTTCAGTTTAATCAATACAAATGTGGGAAACATTTTACCTTGAATAATAATCTGGATTTAGTAAACATGTAGACTATATATTTTATATAGTATTACCTACAAATTATCCAAGTCTGTTAACATGATTTCATTTTTCTACCCCCCAACCCCCACATCAGTCTGAAGAAGGGTCTTGACCCGAAACGCCGCCTACTCCTTTTCTCCATAGATGTTGCCTCACCTGCTGAGTTTCTCCAGCATTTTTTGTCTACTTTCATTTTTCGTTTGTCTTTTATTGCCTTAATTTGTTAATTTGCTAGTGAAAAATAGGGCTCATAGCTGTATAGATAATCTCTATAATACTGAAACACTTTGTCTTGTTTGTGGCTGTGTGTGTGTGTCAATCTGGTTAATTTTCCTATTTTCTGCCAAATGCTAGGCCACAACCTTCCCATTTTTACCGTCGAGGTGATAAACATCTTCCCGTCGCATTCCCACCTATATTTCCGAACTTTTAAAATCGTTTAATGTTTTAAAAACAGCCCGAAAACTCACCCATTTTGGACCCCTCCATTCCCTCCGAGTGACGTCACAATGCACTCGCAAGGCAGGACGGGACACCCATTTAGTGAGCAAATGCACCCAAAATCATTGTATAAAAAACAATCAGGAGCCCGATTTAGTACAGCAAAGCCGATTCATTGTTTCCGGATGAGTTATTTTTGGAAATTACAAATTTGCGCACATATCCAGTTTCTTTGAAAGAGAAAGTTGTGATCAATATTTGAACAGATATTTTCAATTACCCCAGTGACATCGGCACGACCAGTAACTAAATGCAATATTCAAATTCTACCCAATTTACTCATCATATACAAGAATTGCCATTTAAAAACAGTCAAATTAGAGCGGCACAGTGGTCGAGTTACTGTTCTACAGCGCCAGAGACACGGGTTTGATCCTGACCGTCTGTACGGAGTTTGTTTGTTCTGTGGGTTTTCTCCGGGTGCTCCGGTTTCCTCCCACACTTCAAAGATGTACAGGTTTGTAGGCTAATTGGCTTTGGCAAAAATTGTGAATTGTTCCTAGTGCGTAGGCTTGTGCTAGTGTATGGGGGTGATAGCTGGTTGGCGCAGACTCAGTGGGTCAAAGGGCCTGATTCCACTGTGTATATCTCTAAAGTATTAGGTAAATAGATTTATGCTACAATACGCATTTATTTCAGTTAATGATTTCTTGTGTTACCTTGTGCTGCAGATTTGAACATTTAATGTTGACAAGAAATGGAACAATAAAATCTTTTGGGAACATGATTATCCAGTATTCTGCAGAAGGTTCCATTAATAATACAACGATCATTAAGAACTCAAACTGCAGTCAAGATAAACTTGAAATTCCACTACTACGAGGCAGGGAAGAGGTCAAATTACATTTAAGGAATTGTATGTCTACTAGGTTTATAAATAAAATGAATATGTTCTTACATGTGGATAACAAGCGTCCTTCAAATTACTTAAACCTTTAAAAGCAGCAATTTTATTAGTCTAAACAATATGCATCATTTCATTTTAAATAATCAAAAGAATTTGTATAGACCCTGTAGCTTTTTTTAAAAAGGGAGTGGTTAGAATTTGGGTCTCTGCCACTATTTCTTCATGGAATAAGTACATCTAAAGGGGAATTAATCCTTTATTTACTTAAAAAAATGATTATCTTGTTCATTCTCGTAAATGTGGAAAACATTGTATAGAGAAATTTGGCTGCTGACCAAGCAGTGCCTTAACTTTGCTGGTTAGCAATTCAAAATGAAGCATTGAAAATGTAAAAATGATTACATGATTAAAAAATGAAAATCAAATCAATTCAATATCTGAAAAATATAAACAATTAAAGAAACTTACCTTCTTGCCTCTCTTCACAACCAGGCAATCCAGAAGACGGACCTCTACCAGTATAATTAAGGATGTTACAAATGTTTATGTTTATCTATGCATACACGAAAGACCCTGATTTGGTAATATGCAAACAGGCAAATGTCAACGGTTCTGAGCATTTACCAGCAAAATCGGGATTGTAATCTCTTGCATCTGATTTGTGTTTCAAGCTTTGTATGGAGGCTAAGTACTTAGTTATTTTAAATGTGTCAAAATGCAAGATTTCAAACAAACAAGTTCCATATTCTATGTTAATTCATCTAAAATATTTCCTCTCGAATCAAACCTATGGGATTTGAGAGAGACAGGCATCCACACTAAAATGACCTCTAATAAAAACAAGAATACTGTATTGGGTACATTTCAAGATGTAATACAGAGTAGCAGCATCAGTAGTGGTTAGCTAGCTAACCAAAGCAAATAAATTAATGAAAAATAAATCGCAGACCAGTGTTAGTATAAAGCTCAGACATTTACAGTACATTGAAACACTTTAATCATTCAACATTTCACATTACAAATATTTAAAAATTACTGAGCGTTATAAATAGTTGGCATAAAACTTAACAACATTATGTTTTACTACCACTTCAACAAACAAGCTGTAAAAAGGGACATTTTTGTACCAATTTGAGAGGGGTACATAAAATTAATTCAAAAAAGGTGAACCAATATTAATAAAAATGAGTTTCTTTTATTTAAAATTGTTAATCACTACAACCTCCCCAAACACAGTGAAAAGCACAAGGATTTCAGCCACAGAGTCACCACTGATGGCTGACTTCCACAATAACTATTCTTTCTTTATGAATATTTGCCATACAGTGTTGAATACATAAGCTTTCAATAAAAACTAGACACTTTAAAATATTAAAAAAGCTGCACATTCAAAAAATATTACAACATAAAAAATCTGAATGGTCAAAATGATAAAAAACTAATTATACATTTCAATTTAAGATACCAAAAATAAAACGCTGGACAGGATATTGACCCAATTATTATAATGCTGCTGAAAAAAGTAGTCTTTGCTACTTTTTAAAGTAAGGTAACAAAAATAAGCAAACAAGCACATTTTTCTTTAGTCCATATCTAAAAATAACTTCAATTATTTATATTAGTACAAAGATCATATTCTGAATTTACAAATATCAGTAAGATAAAAGGGAATATAATAACAGTAGAAAATGACATTGTGGACAACATATTAATCAGAATGTTTGCAATTAAAAAAAATCGCATTAAAGGTTTACACTGTAAAGTTTTTCAGAAGTTAGAAAAAAAGTATTGCACATAACAATATGACATTAACTTTTCACAATTTACCACATTCAAGTCTCTGTAACTTTGTAAGAAATTCTTAAAATCCAGACACAAAGAATAAATTATCAAGTCCTTCCAATGGCATTCATAAAATCCTTTCGTTCTTGAACCACAAGATCAGATTTAAAATCATGCATTCTGCAGAGGTCTGTTTATGAGGATATATTTGCCATGCTATGGGCAAGTGAGAAATGAAATTTAACCTTTGTAAACAACTTTACAACACACAATAAACAAGTAAGTTTTGAAGTTTACATATTTTTTGTTCACATGCATGCTTTTATTTTAATCATTTCAACCTTACACACCATCCAGAACTGAGGTAACTTGATGGCATTTCAAACCAGCTTTTTCCCATCAAAAATGGGTAAATCCATTTTTTAAAACCACCAAACACCTAAGAATCCATATGTCCAAGTTTACTGCTAATTCTTCAGTGTGCATTTTGTATTGTGAATTGTGCCAGGTCAGCTACTATACCACAAATGCAGGAGCTGAAAGAAAGTCTATATGAATATTTTCATTCAATATTAGCTGAAAAATATAATGTAATATTGGAAGAAACTGGAATCCACGTTTGGACATCAGGGGGTGGGCCGAGGTTGCAGCTTGGCCCGAATATGTATTGTATCACTATTTTAGAAATTAGCAGTATTTTCGTTGGGGTTAGGAGGGTTATATATTCTACATCTTGTTTTTGTCTGAATCTGCAGTTTTATCAATAGCAATGCTGATCCCTAACATTCATGATATTTAAATTTCACTTTGCCTTCAAATGTTAAAGGAAAAAAAAGTGAAAATAAAACTGATTGCTTCAACTTATTTTTGTTGCACAATTAATTAACTATATGTGCAAATCTTTGAATAATAAACATAGAAAAACTATTCATCTCTTTAGATTATGAAAAATCGAGGTATTGCAAAAAGAGATGTCATCAGTGAAAAAGTGAGCTTAAAAATATTAACTGTTGGAAAAATCAAGATATATAAAAGTAGTGCATAACAAATGTTGGTATGTGTATATAAAAGGAAAAGAATAACAAACAAAAAGCCTGTTAGAGAAATACTGTACCAAAAGGTACAAAGGCAGATTAAGTAAAAAGGGATTTAACTACAAGTAAAAAATTTATTTTTCAGTGTCAAATTTCAAAAATGTTAATTCACTACACCTACAAACATTAAAATTGGGCATGAATGGCACAAAAGCACACCAGTTCACCAAGAAAGGATGATAACCAACACTTTCTATACCTTAAAAATTGCCACTAAGAATTTTTTTTTAACTTTAACATTAAATCCCTGACGAGCTAAGTTAAGCACCCTCATAACTCTCTGCTGCTGTTAGTTTGTCACCATTGTGGCAGAATATAGATCAAATTTAAACTGTAAATTTGATCATTTAACAGCAAATGTCTCCATTTTGACCAGTTTTAATTCTTTAAAGCCTATTACTTCAAAGGAATAATTACACTGCCATTATCAATGTGTTACTTGTGGGTCACAAGTTAGCACTGAATAATCCAGTCTTTGGTTTGCAGGAGTTTGAAGAATGCTATGTACTGTATCAGAAAAGAAAAAGCTAGAGTACGGAGCAAGAATTTTTCACATATATTTTTTTTTAAATTACAAACGGGAGCATAACCACCTTTGGCTGAATCACGCAATAATCAAAAGGAATTAATTCCTTCAATGCAGTCCAGCACCTACTTCGCCACTGCAAGGCAGTACCACTCAAAGCCAACCTGCATAGTTTACATTTATAGTGTTGTGACACCACATGCTAACCTATAATAACACAGAAACATGCACATTGGCACTCTCAAATGAATTTCAGTGTTTCCTTTTCTCTATGCCATTTACATTTTCAAAATGTAATTTTCTAAACCAAACTTTCAGGCAGAATATAAGTATGTGGATAGTGGGAAAATGTATGAATATATAGTGCATGCAAAATAGGTGTACAAGTAAACATTCAATCATTCATACTATTCCACAAAATAAAATAAAAAAATCTTAGGCAGATGAAGCCATAGCCTGTGCTACACGCAGTTGTGTTGTAATGTAGCCTTTCTCTTTGTTATTTTCCAATTCCCATTTTTACTGGAAAAAAATGGTATCTTACATTACCATTTAAACAGCAGCAAGGCTCTTATTGTCTCTTGCAATTAAATAGCATCACTAAAAATAAAAAAATATAAATCAAGGCTACATTTGAGGTATTACTTTTGTGTGTCAAAATGGAGAGCAAAAGCTGACACATGACAATATATTAGTAGATCAAGTGGACTTTGTAAATAGCAACATCAAAAAAATAAAGGTATAAAATCTCTTCCAGCAACGAAAATGCCTCTCTACAATTAGATTTATGTCAATCTCAACAACTTTGGTAAACTTTTAGGGGCAGCAGATCTTCAAATTGTGGTTTTCTTTTTCTGAAATAAGTGCACACTTCAACCATAGCAGCAATCTAAACCCCCTTTATCTGAAATTGTTTATTTTAGGGAGGTGAAGAAGACATGGGAAAAGCACCAAAAGCATTTACCCCATACACTTGTTAGTAAAGCTTGTAGTGTGTCAGAAGCAACATTTTTTTAAAACCACACTGACAGGTTTATGCTTTAAAAAGAACATTGGGATTCATATTGTTTTGGGGCTAATTTTTCTTGCGTGCTCTTCCTTTACTAAGATACAATTTAATTGGAAACAAAAACACAGAATGGGCTGCAGTATAACTTCACATTAATTCTAGATTCTGTCTATACAACTATAAATGGCGCTGAAAACTGGTTCTCTGTTGTCTATTTCCTTAATATAACATTTTCCTCAAGTACAGCAGCAAGCTGTGCAAGTGTGTTTTCCAGAAATACCAATGATGCACTTTGACTGAATCTATATTATTTCATTAAGATAAGGATCACATATCCAGTGTTATCACAAGTCAGTCAATGCATATGGAAAACATTGAAACTAGAGATTCATTTAACAATTTTAAGTGAATTTAGAGACATGCGTTTTGAAATATGGGATGAGGCAGTAGAAGAATGCACTTATTTATTATTCCTAGCTACTCTGGTGTCTGCAGCCCTAGAACACACTTATCTTGCCACTAGAATAATATTTAAATATTTCTTTTAGCTCCAACGGAAGGGAACCTGGCGTGGACGGTCTCCTCCTTCTTTTACGAGTGGCTTGTGGAACTCTCTTCCAGCACGAGAATGTATGGCAGCCCAGCAGTATTCACAGTAATACTGCAGACATGTGACATTGGCACAGAAAAATGGAGCAAATTTCCCACCACAGCGGGTACCCTGGCATTCATCACACAGTTGATCATCAAGGACATATGGCTTCACTTCCACCTAAAATTAATAAAGTTTTCATTAATAGATGCAGAGATAAATTAAACAAGCAAATAAAAGCTTACATATTTCCTGAAATTGGTTCCCGAGATCTGGATTTGCAAGCTCAAGAATAATATAGGGATATATTTTATCCAGTTATTTTGATTAATTTATTCAAGATGAAAAATTAAAAGGAAGACCTTTGTTTGCATAATCACATGGACAGGGTCTGCTAAATAACAATTAGTTTTGAAGTGTGGTCACTGTTGCCCAGACAACCAATATTCAGAGCAAATCCAAACAGAAAATACTTGACCAAATCCTCACTGAAGGTGAAATGTGGTTAAGTCAACAATAAGCCTAATTTTTCTTCTGCATCCACCTTAACAGGCAAAGAAGTCCCAAACTAAGGTTCTGTTTAAAAAACAAGCATTTATCTGCAAGATTGCAGTTTGGATGAAAATACTTACATTTAATTATGCTTACTTAAAATGGGCTTTAAAATTGTTTCAATAACTAAAATAATATTAGCCAGCATGTAGAGTTGAAAGTAGAAGCTGAACAAGGTAAAATATATCACAGCTGTTAGGTTGGCTACTTATTTCTGAGTATTTGTTGTTGGATTAAATGAAATGGAAAATGAAACCAAAGCAACATATTTTTTCCCAAAGAAGAATTTTGAAAATCAAAGTATCAGGACCAAAAACGATCACTTTTCCACTTGACAAATCTTGGCACAGGAAACACTAGACCAACGTTTACTTATAAAGCAAGAAAATTTAAAGCTGAAACCAAAATTATTTTTCAAAATAAAACACTGGGTATATCTGGGTATATCTGACTTTGCAGTTAGACAGCTAATTTTACCTCTCTGCCTATTTTTATTATATCTACATTTTAACTTTATTATATCTACAAAAATAAACATAACATCAATCAAAACGAATCATGTGCCTGTATATGTCTTTTCACTGCTGCTCATGTCTCTTCAGATGCATCTCAAACACTATTATAACTGCTTCTGCCTGGCAGTACATTCCAGGCACCTACCACCCTGTGTATAAATCTTATATTAAACTCATGCCATGTTGTATTTAACATTTCCACCTGGGAGAGGAGGAGGAGGAGACAATCTACCCTAGCTACATTTATCATAATTTTATACACCTACGATCAGGAAGCACCTCAGCCTGAGATACTCCAGAGAAAATAATCCGAGAAGTCCAACTTCTCCTTATAGCTAATGCTCCAGTCTAGGCGACATTCTGGTGAACCTCGTCTGCACCCTCTTCAGTATCCACATCTTTCTTCCTTAACTTATAGCCCCTAATTTTATATGACCCCACATGACCCAATCTCTCCTCACATCTCATAACTGAAGTGCTTGCAGTGAATCTCCTCTGCATTCTATCACATCTTTCTGACAATATGGCAGCAAGAACTGCACACAATGCTCCAAATATGGTCTAACCAGTTTTATACCCGTGCAATGTAACTTGCATGTGATGTCTCAACATACATTGTTTTGAAAACGAGCATTGTTCCTTATTTCTTCATCACTTTACACTTGTCTGGATTCAACACCATCTATATTCTGCTATATCCTTGACAACCGTCCTTGCTAAACACAACTCCACCACCAAACCTGCTGATCAAATTACCTACATTTTCATCCAATTAATATTTATTATAAACAAAAGGCCTCAGCATTGATCCGTGTAGCATACAATTGGTCACAGAATTTCTGTGAGAAAAATAATCTTGCATCACAACAAATTTGGAGCTAATTTACCAATTCGCTTGGATTCCATGTGACTTAATGTTACGGGCCAGGCTGCCAAGTGGGAAATTTGAGAGACAAGACCTCTGCTATAAGATTTTTTTAATATGGAGAGAGATTTGCACTTACCCGTTTATCAATGTCTCCATGCTGTAACTGGACAAAGCGAGCGCTGATAGCAGCAATATAGCTTTGTTGATTTGAGAAAGCCACACGGCCTGCACCTTTTGGATATTTTAACTCTGGGTCCGTGTCAATACCAGCATAGCATACTCCACCATACAGCCTGTCCATGATCATTGCCAGCTCCACTGCAGCACAAGAAGCCAAGAAAAGCAGGACGGTTACAAACAGCAGAGTGCCAACCATTATTAATACAAAAGCACATCAATTAAATATATAAACAAAAATTACACAAACTAATTTTCTAAATTTACGCAAGCTGCCACTTTTACAATAGTTACCATCTATCTCAAAACTGCTAAAGTATCAGTTTAGTAAGACCTTGCTTTGAAAGCTTGACATTCTTCATGTTGCATTCTAGATAACGAATATTGACAGGATTTTAAGCCATGTCAACACACTTCAACTTTATTTCATTCTCCCTTAACACACAATTTATATAGCCACCTGGCACCAAAGAGACACAACAATTCCCTCTCCATACACTGTTTCATACACTAATTCTAGCAAATTTTCTGTTAAGGCAAATGGGAATGTAAAAGGCATCCCATCCTGTCTGTTCGACAATGAAAATCTGGAAATTCACAGTCTGTCAAATGTTCAAAAGGCTAGAATTTTCTGGTGATGGAGAGGAAAGAATGGTTTAGGGAAATACAGAGTGTAAGCATACATTGCTGAACACATGATAGTTGAGGAAGTCCAGAATGCTCAGCCTCTGAAGCCATCTACTGTTGAAATCCTCATTTCTAAATTTGTAATCTACATATTGACATATTGCAATAAAACATTGCAGATGCTGGAAATCTGATACACTAACAGTAGAGAAGGAGAAGGATGGACGTGAGGCGAAAAAATGAGTGAGTGGGGGGGGGAAGGATTTTATTAAAAATGTGTACAGAAAAATGTACTAAATTTAATGAGTGGATGAGCGAATGTAAAAGTAAAATCGCTAGTGAAGTGGTAAAAATCTCGGCATTTTTGCGTGTGGTTTTGGCGGAGTAACGAGTGGAGAATCAGGCGGCAGCAGGGAAAATCGCTAGCGAAATGTGAAAAATGTCAGCGTTTTTGGAGGAGAGGCGGGCGGTAGCAGCCGTTATGGTGGCTGGCCAGCAGGAGGCGAAAAAATGAGTGAGTGGGGGGGGGGGGGGGAGGATTTTATTAAAAATGTGTACAGAAAAATGTCTTTGGTCAGTTTTGGTCTCCAAATCTGAGGAAGGACATTATTGCCATAGAGGCAGTGCAGAGAAGGTGCACCAGACTGATTCCTGGGATGTCAGGACTTTCATATGAAGAAAGAGTGGATAGGCTCGGCTTGTACTTGCTAGAATTTAGGAGATTGAGGGGGGATCTTATAGAAACTTACAAAATTCTTAAGGGGTTGACAGGCTAGATGCAGGAAGATTGTTCCCGATGTTGGGGAAGTCCAGGACAAGGGGTCACAGCTTAAGGATAGAGGGGAAATCGTTTAGGACCGAGATGAGAAAAACATTTTTCACACAGAGTGGTGAATTTCTGGAACTCTCTGCCACAGAAGGTAGTCGAGGCCAGTTCATAGGCTATATTTAAGAGGGCGTTAGATGTGGCCCTTGTGGCTAAAGGGATCAGGGGGTATGGAGAGAAAGCAGGTACAGGATACTGAGTTGGATGATCAGTCATGGTCATATTGAATGGCGGTGCAGGCTCGAAGGGCCGAATGGCCTACTCCTGCACCTATTTTCTATGTTTCTAAGATTTAAGAAGACATTTGGACAGGTACATGGATAGGAAAAGATTAAGAGGGATATTAGCCAAATGTGGGCAAATGGGATTAGCTTAGATGGGGCATCATGGACAAGTTGGGTTCAAGGGCATGTTTTTATGCTGTATAACTCTATGACGATCAGGGAGTCATAAATTAAGTGGTCCTTGTGGATGGCGGAAAGAGGTCGGGAAAGGAAGATATATCTAATAGTGAATCCTGGTACAGCTGGTGAAAACTACAAAGGTTCAACACAAATAGAACACTACCTAATTTTCCACCTGGATTCTACAACAATGTTATGAATGATATATTTTCACATTTCAATACTTTAGAATGTATTAGTTTCACTGAACAGCATATAAAGTGTTCTTTAGGATGGTATCTCAATCATGTTTAAAGTGGGAATTAAATATTTGGTCTAATTACACCCATCTACATTCCATACATCCATCTCTTTTAAGAGAGTTAGATATAGCTCTTAGGGCTAACAGAATCAAGGGATATGGGGAGAATGCAGAAACAGGGTACTGATTCTGGATGATCAGCCATGATCATATTTAATGGCGGTACTGGCTCGAAGGGCCGAATGGCCTACTCCTACACCTTGTTTCTATGTTTCAGTTCCATACATTGAATCATTTCTGAGTGTAACTAGTTCCAAATAATAATACAAACAGCTTCATAGTCCAAGATGGCGGCGCTGCCTTAGCAGCTGCGGCTCGCCTGCAGTCCGTCTGTTTTTTTTTGGTTCTTTTGTCCTGTTTTAGTTAATCTTTGGTTTATTAGGTTGTGTATGTGTGTGGGGGGGGGGGGGGGGAGAAACATGTTTTTGGTCTCTTCCTTCTGGGGGGGGGGGGGGGGGTTGCGACTTTTCTTGTCGTATCCCCCGTCTCCGCCGAGGCCTAATAGAGGAGCAGGCGGCCGCGGAGCTGGGGCAGCGTTCCAGCGGCAGTGGTCCGACTCCGGAGCTGTGGTGTTCCGACAGCAGCGGCGATCCGGCCTCGGAGCTGGGGCAGCGGCCACCCGGCCTCGGAGCTGGGGCAGCGGCAGCGGCCACCCATCCTCGGAGCTGGGGCAGTGGCAACGGCGACCCGGCCTCAAGCTGGGGCAGTAGCAGTGGCCACTCGGCCTCGGAGCTGGGGCAGCGGCGACCTGGCCTCGGAGCTGGGGTAGCGGCGACCAGACCTCGGAGCTGGGGCAGCGGCGGCCCGGCCTCGGAGCTGGGGCAGCGGCAGCGGCCACCCGGCCTCGGAGCTGGGGCAGCGGCCACATGGCCTCGGAGCTGGGGCAGCGGCAGCGGCAACCCGGCCTCGGAGCTGGGGCAGTGTTCCGGCGGCAGCAGCCACCCGACCCGACTGCGGGCCCAGTGTCGGGAGCTGGTCACTGGTTGCTGACCTGTTCTCCGGAACTCCCGCAACAACAGCTGCGTCCGCTGGACTGGAGGGCCGCAGCTTCGGCAGCTTCGACCACCCCGGGCCGCGGAGTTGAACCGGCCCGTTCGCGGAGCTCGGATTCAGCCGCGGGACTGACATTACTTACCATCGCCCGGCGGGGTCACAACATCTGAAGCCTGGATCGCCTCGGCGCAGAGGGAGAATAAGAAGGGATGAGACAAAGACTTAAGACTTTTGCCTTCCATCACAGTGAGGAGGTGCCTGGTGAACTCACTGTAGTGGATGTTAATTTGTGTTTATTGTGTGTTTTTGTCATTTTGTACTATATGTAGGACTGCAAGGCAACAAAATTTTGTTCAGACCGCAAGGTCTAAATGACAATAAAGGCTACTTTGACTTTGATATAATGAGAACATTTCATTGATATTTTGGCTTACCAGCTCTAAGAGGTCTAGGAACACCACCTACAAAAATAGTCTTCCGTGGATCAAGTGGCTGAGAACCATCCATTACAAAGTCACTATCATTGAGATTCCATGGGCGAATCTGAACCTGCATTTAAAATTATGCATATTTAAAACACAAGTTGACAGAATATAGCAATTCATTCATTGATTTGAGGATACTGATAGCTTTGCTATAATGTGACAGTTGTGTTCTAAGAAATCTCATGTTTAGGAAACAGCATTATAAAAACAATTGTGTCAATGGGGTTAGGGACTCGAAGGTTTCAGGTTTTGCAATAAGAATTATTTTGCCAGCAAGATTTAGAAAGATGAAGGTCTTTTCAATAGCCTATTTTTGTTAACGCAAGCTAAAAATACTTAAGGCTGTATGTTACATTGCTTAACAGAGTATCAATTGAAACAACACTTTTCATTTTCAAGGATCGCCTGCAGTTAAAGTTGCAGCCATGTTGTTAAGAGACAATGATTACTGCGCTGAAACAGGTTTATAATTTCCTCCCTACACTGTTTAAATCTAAGACAGCTTTTTTTAAATTTGCTTGTCAATTTTCAAAGTAACTTTAGTTCTCTAGTTCCCAATTGTGTATTTAACAAATTTGGCCTGCGTAATGCAAATATTGTTTCCTAATTCACAAATTGCATTATATCAAATTGGAGTTATGGAAACATTTGTTATAACTGAATTACCTATACTTCAATACAGTGATCATGGCTGTTGCTCTCTTGGAAAACCCAAATCGTCTAATAAAGCATTGGAAATTAAACAAGTACATCAGTTGTCGTATTGGACTACAAATTGAAATTAAGATTTTATTTTAAAGGAGATGATTTTTGTATCAGCATTCTGGTTCTTGACAGTTTTCGTTTGTTATACATCTGAATATTAATATATTAGATTAAATATGAAATTAGAGCATATATAATGTTAAAAATAGATATTAGTTTCCTGGGCAAAGGCAAATAAGATTGAAAGCTCAATTATGTACATAAAAAAAGACTCACACCTGCATTTGGAGAGCAGTAAAGACAAGAGCACCTACCCAAGGATGCTCAAGTAAACCAGAAACCAAGTTGTCTCTTCCTAACTATTTAACTACATTGATCTTTGATTATTTATGTTAGTAATTATGCATTTGCTTACTGGTTTATCTTTGATGGTTGGACTCGACACACAAAGATACAGCTTTCCCTCTTCTTCAATGCAAGCATCAATTAAAGCTTGTACAGAACCTTCCTCCTGGAAGAGCAGAAATGCATAGCCTGCAAAATAAGACAAAGAATAAGCTGATGCATCTCAACTAATGTGGTTGCTTTGCCACCTGGTATATTGGAATAAAGATTGGAAGAGCACAGATTATTATTGCAAGCAATTATTCTTTTCATCATGTGACATACCAGCTTCACGTTAGGAGAATAAAAATCATTAAAAGCATAAAAAATATTGGATTAACTTTCTAGGATATTATTTAGGACCTAAACATTGAACTTTGAGTTGTCGCTGGCTATTTGTAGACTGCAAGAAAGTCTGAAAACTGCAACAACTCATTCCAAATGGTTCTGTGAATCACACATGTTGAAATTGTCATGAAATCACACAGAGAGAGAGGGGCAGAGAGAGAGAGAGGGGGCAGAGAGAGAGGGGGGGGGCAGAGAGCGAGAGGGGGGCAGAGCGAGAGGGGGGCAGAGCGAGAGGGGGGCAGAGTGAGAGGGGGGCAGAGCGAGAGACCGAGAGAGGCAGAGAGAGAGAGAGGCAGAGAGAGAGGCAGAGAGAGAGAGAGGCAGAGAGAGAGAGAGGCAGAGAGAGAGAGAGGCAGAGAGAGAGAGAGGCAGAGAGAGAGAGAGAGGCAGAGAGAGAGAGAGGCAGAGAGAGAGAGAGGCAGAGAGAGAGAGAGGCAGAGAGAGAGAGAGGCAGAGAGAGAGAGAGGCAGAGAGAGAGAGAGGCAGAGAGAGAGAGAGGCAGAGAGAGAGAGAGAGAGAGAGAGAGAGAGAGAGAGAGAGAGAGAGGAGCAGAGAGAGAGAGAGAGAGAGAGAGGAGCAGAGAGAGAGATAGAGAGAGAGGAGCAGAGAGAGGCGGAGAGAGAGAGAGGGAGAGATGACAGATGAGGTTGAAACAGAGGTGCACTTCCTCCTAAAATGCAAAAAAATTGACAAAACAAGGAAAGCATACTTTGACAAACTCAGTGTGGCAACCCCTGATTTTAAAGAACTAGATGATACATCAAAACTAAGAATAATCCTTGGCGAAGGAAATACGGCACATCTTGGTGCACAATACGTAACAGCATGCCATAACCTGAGAGACGGTGAATGACCAACATGCACATATGTACGCACACACTAATTGACATTAACTAACACTAAGAAATTAATATTGAATTGCTAAACTTGCTATTGTGTTGTACTGCTTACAGCTGCAAGAACGTGTAGCAATCAATAAAGGGCTATAGGCCTATTGCGAGTTTATGTACAAGGAATATCTATCCATGCACTGTATACTTGTATTTATACTTATGCATTTTAAACATGTATGTCATGTTTTATACTTTGGCAATATAACAATGTTTTTTTATCATGCCAATAAAGTTTTTAAATTGAAAATTGAATTGAATTGAGAGAGAGGCAGTGAGAGAGAGGCAGAGAGAGAGGCAGAGAGAGAGAGAGGCAGAGAGAGAGAGAGAGAGAGAAAGGCAGAGAGAGAGAGAGAGGCAGAGAGAGAGAGAAAGGCAGAGAGAGAGAAAGGCAGAGAGAGAGAGAGGCAGAGAGAGGGAGGCAGAGAGAGGGAGGCAGAGAGAGGGAGGCAGAGCGAGGGAGGCAGAGAGAGGGAGGCAGAGAGAGGGAGGCAGAGAGAGGGAGGCAGAGAGAGGGAGGCAGAGAGAGCGAGGCAGAGAGAGCGAGGCAGAGAGAGAGCGCCAGGCTCGGCCCGCGGCAGCAACCTCCCCACCAGGCGGCGGACCCGAGCTAGGCTGCGGACGGGCGTGGACCCGAGCAAGGCAGCGGGCGTGCATGGACCCGAGGATCGCGAGTTCGGCCGCCGCAGTCTCCAGTCCAGCGCCTGACTTCATCTCCGGGCTCGTCCTTTCTTCCACCTGCGGTGTCTTTTGAACAACCCGGGGGTGGGTGTGAATGACCCTTGAGAGGGCGTCGGGAGGTGACGTCACTCGAAGCGCATGGAAGATTCCGTGTGTGAGATGGAGCCTAGCAGAGCCATTGTGACGTCATCAGTGAATGCTCGTCGTTTAAAATTCAGTCTTTTGATATTTTTATACATTTGCAATAATAAGTCGAGAAATAAAGCATGAAATGTTCAGATAAGGCGAAAAATGTCAACCGGAATATGTAAAAATATTATCGTTACCGCATAGTTTTTTCGCGGAGATGTAAAGACACACACACGTACAAGATAAGAGTTTTAGCGTTATACTAGACCAAGTGGGACCCGTTGGATCCCGTACCCTCAACGCGAGGTTCCGGGGGGAGGGGGGGCGGCCTGCGTCATCACACACACATACTAACCACCCCCACTTGATATTATATTAATATTAATTTGCTCCTTTTACCCCATCCCCCGCCCTATCCACTCATGCATAGCCCCCAATTCGCAGGCGCAGCTAGAGAGGGAGAGGGAGGGGGATAGAGAGAGCGAGGGCAGAGGCAGGCAGAGGGCAGAAAGGCAGAGACAGTGGGCAGAGGCAGAGGGCAGAAAGGAGGAGGGGCAGAGGCAAAGGAGCAGAGGACTGGGGGCAGAGGCCAGAGGACTGGGGGCAGAGGCCAGAGGGCTGGGGGCAGAGCCCAGAGGGCTGGGGGCAGAGGCCAGAGGGCTGGGGGCAGAGGCCTGAGGGTTGGGGGCAGAGGCCTGAGGGCTGGGGGCAGAGGCCTGAGGGCAGAGACAGAAGGCAGAGGGCAGAGGGCAAAGGCAAAGGGCAGGGGGCAGAGGTAGTGGGTAGAGGGCAAAGGCAGTGGGTAGAGGCAGAGGGCAGAGGCAGAGAGCGGCAGCAACCTCCCCACCATGCGCCGAGCGAGGCGGCGAGCGAGCATCGACCAAAGGACTGCGAGTTGGGCCGCCACAGTCTTCAGCTATGATCTTTGGTTTTCAGTCAACGGCCCGATTTCATCTCCGGCTGTGTCTTTTGAGTAACTGGGAGGGGTGACGTCACTCGCAGCGCGAGGAAGAAGGCATGCAGACCCATTATGATGTCATCAGGAAAAGACAGTCGTTTTTAAATTCAAAGTTTAGTCAGATTTTTGAACATTTTTATTAATAACTCGAGAAATAAAGCATGACATTTTCAGATAAGCATATTTTGGACTCCAGGGGAAAAATGTCTATCGGAATATGTACAAATATTACCATTACCGCGTCGTTTTTCCGCGAAGATATGATTACACAAAACACAAATAAATACACATCCAAGATCAGAGTTTTATAAGTATAGAAATAGATTTAGGGCAAGTTTGTATTTTTCTCAAGTATACCATGTATTAATATTAATTTGAAGTGAAAGTGGATATAATTTGGCTTACCTTTTGGTGGAAAATATGACTTGCTCTCTGCTTTGTGAGGCCAGTCAACAACCAGAGAGCCAAAACGACGAAAACTAGCTGTGATTTCATCTGTTTGAATAAAGTGCATTCACTATCTTACTGGTGATAGTTTCTGAGCTCAAATCCAATATACTCTACATTTATGAGCATGGAAGACCACATACAATAAAATCACACTGAGTTTTTTGGCCAGAAATCGCTAACTTGATGTACATAACGTGCACATTATTTTACACAATATAAAAGTTTAGGTAAACGTGCATTGCATTGTAGATGATTTCAAGTAAAATAACTTTAACTGGTGTTTATAACCAAAAAAGGAAGCCTTTCATAACTTTAGATCATAATGTTGCAGAGGGGCATTCAGCCAAACCGATCAATTCAATATTTTTGAACAATTTAATTTCATAATTTCCACCCACAATCCAATTTTAAAATCGTAACCCTACCTTCATCGATATCAGGCGGCAGACCACCAACAAATACTTTGCGGGAATATCGTTCCACTCGTTCACCATTTTGATGAGGAAAACAATGTGGAGAACTTAAGCCACTATGAAGAGTTTGATCCCCACGCCCATCATCAAGGAAACCATCTTCAACTGGGAAGAGGGATGAATGACCTGGATGAAACAAAATATTAAATGATATCAATATCAACATAGAACGACTCAGCTACATTTTTAGGCCTGCTGTTCTATATTTGTTGGATTGTATTAAACTATACAATATTGTCCACTGTTCTAAAGAAACCCCTTGTTTAGACACCGTCTTTCCTCTCCTTCAGTCAAACAGTTCACTGTAGATTTAAAAAAGTCTATTTAACTTGCACTGCTGTAATGCATGTTGGGAGGTCATCCTATGTTATTAGTTGTAAAGGCAAATTATTTTTATACAGCATTCTGAGGCTTCAAATATTAAAAACAAAAATCACATTTCACAATTATAAAATAGGAAATGTTACGGTTTTAAAAAAGCACAATAACCTTTCTGCTCAAAGTTATTGAATTCAATAGTAATGATTTAGATCCAGAGATGATTAATAACATGACAATTTAAATGTATTACGTGATAATTTTTTGTATACAGTTTATATCCTCTTGGCAATTATAAAACCAATACAATCATAACTGCTTAAAATGAATGTAATGATTGTACTTGTCAAAATTCTCCCAAGATCACTTATCAACTAAAGTGTTTGATTAATAATAAAATATTGGCTTTGCAAAACATACTGCTTAATAATAAAATATTGGTTTTGCAAAACATTTCCCCTTTCATGATCAGATTCACGCCTTACAAGACAACCAAAATAATTAGTACAGCTACCATTAGCACTGGTTGTCCTCTTGCACAGGACATTAGGCGAGAAAATGTTTTGCAAGACACTTATTAAATTTAAGACATTTTAAACACAAAAAAAAAATGTACGCCTCAGGATATACAAGAATGAAATCAATGGTTATGTTGGCCTCGGAGAATAAAATTAACTTGCAAATTTAAAGACTACTTCTTAAAGGAAAATAGTGTTATTTCCTATCACCATCCTGCAGTCTGGTCCACCTTCACCCTCCCCTTCTCTAGCTTCCCACAATATCCTTAGATATAACTGATCATGCCCAGGAGATTAATCTACCTTCATACATCTTGAGATATCCAGCACCTGCTTGACTGTAGTACAGACTGTCCTCAAGACAACTCCATTAACTATCCCTAGTTCTCCAGTCACGTCTTTCACACGGTATAAACAGCAAAGAAATGACATGATAGACTAGTAATTTAATTTACCCGTTACATAAAAGCATGCAATTAGTTTGGCACAGGAGTGCAACTCCTTCAGTGTCACCTCTCTGCTATTTTACCATATTTCTGCAAATTATTTGCTTTCAGATGCTTAGCCAATTCTGTCTTACAGGTACCCAATCAGTTTGCATTACCTTTAAAGGAAATCAATACCACATCTTAACAACTCCCAAACAACTCTGCACATTTTGCCCAAAATCTTAAGTGCATCCCCTGTTCTTAAAATTATATGTTAATAGGAACAGCTTCTCTCTTTTTATCTCCTTTTCACTAGTCATGATCCTGTATATTTCAAGCAAATCTACTGTCAACCTGAGCAAATCCACACGAGCTTCTCCATTCTAACTGAAAGCTGCAATCTTCCCCCTTTGGAGCCATTTTTGCAAAATCTTTTCTGTACTGTTTAACATCAATCTTCCCAGTGGTATGGTGATAAGAAATGGACACAATGCTCCAGTTGCTGATCAAGATCCAGCTGTAATTCTTGATAACCATCTTCACTGTCGATGATACTACATATTTTAATGTAATCTTCAAATTTATTAATCATGCCTTGTATAATCTTGTATGATTTGTTGATTACAAACAGTAACCCATTGCAATCCATTCATCAGTCATAAAATTCTAGAAATGGACAAAATTGCAAACCGATTTTAAGTGAGGAGACACATGCACACAAAAAAAACATGAAGGGGCAGAGAATTCAAGATTATACAATCCTAATATAGTGACAGTAATCTGGCTATAGTTTGATGTGGGTTTAAAATCCAACTCTACTTGCGGTTCATTTTTATTCTTACTGTACAGAAATTGAAACTATATACAAAATGCAACTTATTTCAACATTAGATAGGTTTGAAAAATTAGTTTATGACTGATTATTCCATTAAAAATATTTACAGAATTACAAGAAAGATGGTGCAAATTAAATTTATACCCTTGATTTGTCAGTTCCATTGTTTACAATAACATAATTGAGATTGGATTTACTACTTTTTACTAGATGTTGCTACAGTGGAGCAAATATTAGGCATTAGGCATTCTTGATGTCACTGTGTGACCTCTACATTTCTCCAGAAAACTCAGTTGATTCACTGTAGTTGATTCACTGTACAGTTCTAACACAAAACGTAGAAATCACGATTTATGAGTATTGTGTGCAATTGGAACTTTTGAATGCAATCTGCTGTTGATTCAATGGCATGGAAGCTATTTTACTACCAGCAACATTGTATTTACTTTCAAGACCAAGCTATGAAAAATACATTGAATGGCAATGATAGTGCTGGTGGCTAGTACCTCTCCTTTAAAAAAAAAGTATGCATAAAGGAAGCTGACAAGCTTGAATAGTGAATTAAAAGGAGGGGGGGGGGGGGGGGGGGGGGGGGGGAGAGATCACACACATTTGTAAATATTAGTGTAATACAGTTAAAACATTAAATTGGCAATGCCATTTGGTCTCAATTTTTCTTTAAATTTTGCCAATAGAATTGAAAATTACATTCATTGTGTTTAATATGAGATTTAAACAATATTTGCGAAGGACTAATATTGACTATTTATTCATGCAGCAATGGGAAAAGAACACAGTAATAAGAACACTTTACTTTATGGAATGAAACATCAGGAGACTATCATTCTAAAGGTGGCAAATTAAAACTAGCTCCCAAGAATAGAGTTTTTTCTTAGGAGGTTGATAATATTTCCATTCAGGAAATAAAGATTGCACAAAGGAATGCTTTCTTCTTATTGTTCACAATTAGACACATTATAGAAAGAAGATGGAATACATTAAACAGTCTGGAATACAGCCCCACATGCACTCGTATTTTTATTTATTTATTTTTAAATTTTTATTAGAAGCAAGTACATAATGTAGTACATAAGTATCTACTACATAATGAGATACAGTTCATGTACAACTTCTATTTTCAAATTTAGCAGAATAGAACAGAAAATGAGAAAAGTCAGGATAGAGGAGAAAAGAATATCATAAGCCGTAGTGTTAGTTCGTGAGATAGTAAAGAAAGCCCAAAGAAAAGGTAGAAAGGGATAGAGTAGAAAAAAGAGAAGAAAAAGACATAAAGAGAAAGGAAATAAAAATAAAGAGATTGAGATATACCTATTTAATATCTTTATCCACCCTTTACCCCGTTCTGAAACGTTTAATTTCTAAGGTTGTGTTGCACCATATGCTTGTAAAAAGTCGATAAAAGACCAAATCATTAAGAATTGGTCTGTTTTGCCTAACAGGAGAAGTCTCATTTCTTCAAGATGTAACATTTCAGACATATTTGTTATCCACATTTTGAGCGTTGGTGTGGCTGGATTTTTCCCAAATTTAAGTATGAGTTTTTTTGCCGTTATTAAGCCAATGTTAAGAAGAGATTTTTGAGACGTAGTTAATTTACATCCGTCTTCCATTGATCCGAAGATAATCAGTTCTATATTGGGGTTCAGTTTTGTGTTAAATAGTTTTGTGATAGTTCCAAAAATGTCATTCCAGAATTTATGAAGTTTTGCACAGGAGACACAAAAGAGTGTGTTATAATGGCGTTTTGAGATGCACATTTGTCACAGATGGGAGAGACATTTGGAAAATTTTTATTCAGTCTAGTTTTCGAGTAATATAATCTATGTAAAATTTTAAATTGAATTAAATTATGTCTTACACTAATCGAACATTTGTGTACATAGCAAGTGTTTTTCCCATCTGTCTTTCGGAATTTTTATCAGTAATTCTTGTTCCCAATCCATTCTAATTGCCTCTGTTGAAGGTATTTCTATATTTAAAATAATATTATATAAATATGATATTATATTACTTGAGTCTGTCTTTCTATTCATTCCTTCATCTAATAAATCTGAAGTTAGAGATTGATATCCTTGTATGTGTTTTTTCAAGTAATCTCGAACTTGAAGGTATTTGAAATATTGATTACATTTCAGGTTGTATTTTAATTGTAATTTGTGAAATGATAGGTTTCCCATTTCATACATATCTCCAAACGTTTTAATTTCTACTCTTTCCCAGTGGGTAAACGAGTTATCAATAATAGATGGTTTGAATGAGGGATTATTAACTATTGGAGAAAGAAGCGATAAATTCCTTAATTTTAAAGTTAGTTTTACTTGTTTCCAAATTCGTATTGTGCTGTGAATAATTGGGTTCTTCTTATATATTATATTGTTCAATTTTATCGGGGAGAGAAGGATCGCTCCTAAATTAAAAGGGGAGCAATCCTTTTTCTCCATTCTTATCCAATCTATTTGTTGGGCAGAGCTGTCCAACCAATGAATAATATTTTTGATATTCACTGCCCAATAGTAGTACAGAAAGTTGGGGCGTGTCAGTCCCCCAAATTCTTTGGGTTTACACATGTGTTTTCTTTGGATTCTATGTGATCTATAGTCCCATATGAAATTTGTAATGTCAGAGTCTAGTTTTTTAAAATAATTTTTTAGGTAAATATATTGGAGTTGATTGAAATAAATATAGAATTTGTGGTAGAAAGATCATTTTTATGGCGTTTATTCTGCCTATTAAAGACATCGGCAGTGTTTTCCAGAATTTAATCAACGCATTCAATTTAGTTAGTAAAGGCTTATAATTTGCATTAAATAGTGATTTATATTTTCTAGTAATTTGGATACCCAAATTTCTCTGTTGCAATTTTAAAAGGGAATTTTAACAGGTGTGTCTGCTCTTGAGGTTTTATCGTCATGATTTCGCTTTTATTCCAATTTATTCTATATCCTGAAAAGGAACCAAATTCCCTTATTAAATTTAATATATTAGGTATACTAATTTGCGAATTTGTAATGTACAATAATACATCGTCTGCGTATAATGAGGTTTTATTATTTGAGTGTTTGGTATTATAACCGTGAATATTCGGATGACTTCTTATACTTTCTGCTAGGGGCTCTATAACAAGAGCAAATAACAGGGGCAAAAGTGCACACCACTGTCTATTGCCCCTTGATAGTTGAAATTTCAAAGATAACATGTTGTTGGTCAGTATTCTAGCAGACGGCTTGTCATATAATAATTTTACCCATGAAATAAAGTTCTCTTCCAAATTAAATTTTTGCAATACTTTAAACAGATATTGCCATTGGTCAAATGCTTTTTCTGCATCCAATGAAATAATTGATAAATCTACTTCTTCAGTTTTATGTGAATACATTATATTAAACAAACGTCTCAAATTGTTGGATGAGTATCTTTTAGGTATAAACCCCGTTTGATCCGGGTTTATTAGTTTACCAACGTATTTACTCAGTCTTCTCGCTAGGGTCTTTGCTAATATTTTCTGATCTGTGTTAAACAGTGCTATGGCTCTATATGAACCTGGTTCTTCTAGATCTTTGTCTTTTTTAGGTATAAGTATAATGGTTGATTCGGCTAATGTTTCTGGTAGTATGTTTTCTTTAAAAGTGTGTGTGTATAAATTTAGTAAACGTGGAGAAATTATCTCGTAAAATCGTTTATAGAATTCATTACCATACTTCAACTGTGATCTGGGCTCCTAATTCCTCTTGTTCCATCGGATTGAGTTTGGGAAGATTACAATTATCTAAGAAATTTATGATTTTAGTGTTATCTGCTGAGGTTTTAGATGTATATAAATTTTGATTAAATTGTGCAAATCTTTTGATAATGTCTTTAGGTAGTGTTAATAATTCACCTTTATCTGATTTAATTTTGATAATTGTATTTTCCTTTTCCCGTTTTTTCAGTTGTCGTGCTAAATGTTTATGTGGTTTATCGCCGAATTCAAAGTTTTCCTGTTTTGTGATTTGAAATAGTCTTATTACTCTTGTCGATAATATTTTATTTAGCTTAAATTTCAATATAGTTATCTTATTATGTTTGTCTATGGTTGGGTCTTTGGCATTATCTAAATCTCATTATCTAATTTGTTGTTCTAGCTGCAATTGTTCAGTGTTGTTCTTTTTATTTTGGAAAGCTTGGTATGAAATTATAACTCCTCTAATGAATGCTTTAAAAGCTTCCCATAATAGTGAGATTGAGATACCTGGTGTGTCGTTAGTCTCACTGTTTTAAATATGTACAGCCTTGTGAGTTGTTTAAGATTTGTGGGTTAAACCTCCAAAACGCTTTTTTATCAGACATTCCTTCTAGTTTTAAGAAAAAGGTTAACGGGGAGTGATCAGAAATAATGCTATTATGATATTTAGTTAGTTATGTACGGAATTAATTTCGTATCCACTAAAAAATAGTTGATACGTGAATAAGTTTTATGTACCGTTGAATAAAACGAGTATTCCCTACCCACTGGATGAGCAATCCTCCATACGTCTGTTATGTTTGTATTTCTTATATATGTATTTAAGAGTTCACTAGTTTTAGATTTTATGTTAGTCCTCTTTTGATTTGCAGATTTGTCTAGATATGGATCTAGAACACAGTTAAAATCTCCCCCTATTATCATGTTTTGATAATTAAACTCTGAAATTGTATGCAGAATTTTATTAAAGAATTGAGGGTTATCAAAGTTAGGAGCATAGATGTTTATCATAGTGAGTGGGGTGGAAATGCACTCGTATTTTGACTGCACATTCTCTCGCTCTCCTTCCTGCAAGGAAGCCACCCCATTCTCCCAATTTCTCCTGTTCCATTGTATCTATTGCTACAATGACATTTGCCACATATGCGCATCCTTGACACTTTTCTCACCTGTGGCTTCCCTGTCATGTTAATCAACAGGATTCTCAACTGCAGCTGTTTCACTTCCCCACTTCTGTTCCCATTCCTTCTCAGATTCTCTTTGTTATCACCTTCCACCCCATCAGATTTGAAACAACAGATTATTCTAATTTCCCAAAACTTCAACAAGTTTCCACCATCAGGCTCTTTTCAGCCTACAGGAGGAACCTTTCCATCCACGATTTGTTTGTTTATTCTTCCATCTCTGAAAATACCAACTCATCTTATAGCAATTTCCCTTACAACATCTGTCCATTTATCTCCTAATTTTACACCATACAGGGACCCAAACATTTCACTTGCAATTTAGTGCACTGCATTTGGTGCTCACAAGGTAACCTCCTCCACATCAGAATAACTACAGACACACAAGCTAACCTTTCTCCAGAACACCTTCAATCCATCTGTATGGATGCCACAGAATTTACAGCTACCACTTAAATCCTCCATCATACTGACCCTTCAGTTTTTGTCATCTCACACTGGCCTTCATTTGAAGAGTGCAAACTTCTGGAATAACATCTTATCTTCTGATAGAATACATTTGTAGGTTCAGGATTCAGCACCAATTCAACCATGTCCAAAAAAACAGCTTTTCCATTTGCAATCAAAATTTGCCAGCTCTGAAGAAAGGTCAGTAAACTGAAACATTAACTTACCAACTTATCATTGTCCTGCTGAATATTTAAATGTTTATATTTTCTAGTTTCATTTCTGTACTATTTTCAAATGCATTGTGATATTCTTTAAAAACCGAACAGCCTTCAAGTTGTGTGGCAATTTATCAGAACATTAAAACACCACTTTGACTTGGTTAAATAGTTGTAATTGGAATCTTATATTTAAAGCTTTATTAATTGAAGTACATACCAATGATTTTTTTTTAAAAAGGGCATTTTTCCTCCACGACTCAAAAATCTTGACAAACCAAACTAAAACCAGGGGTAAAACACAAGGTGCTGGAAGAACTCAGGAGGTCAGGCACGATATGTGGAAGGAATGGAGATGATTTTTTTTTTTTTGGAACGTAGTAGTGAGTTAATTATTTTTACCTTGAGCAAATCTGATATAACCTCTTTTCCATTACTTTGTGAAAGTTGAATAATTCAAGCATGTATTTTTATATCTGAAGTCAATATACTCATGAAATAAAATGGAAACGAGCTTAGTGAATCTCAAAAAAGAGCTCAGTTCTATAATTACAGACATATTCCGAAAACATGATATGAATTTTAATTTAATGTAATGAAAAAATCGACGTTCTCTTACAAGACTTAAATATTTGAAGTGCTGGGTAAAAAAAATGATCCAAATAAAAGTTGATTGTTTTGAGATGCAATGCCATGAATACATTATACAAATTTTTACCTCTCCTTCGCCCATATGTCCTTGCTGCATGTAAAGAGAAAGAAAATACTTTTCAATAATATGAGAGAATGGAATGGTTGGTCATTTTTTAATCTTCAAATGATAAAGGACAGAAAATACCAGATGTCGAAATGCCAGCAAAGCCATCATTACGGTAATAATTGGGATGCAATGCCAGTCAAGTTAATTGTGACAAAGGGACAAAGGCCGAAGAGAATGCATTGATGAAGAAATAAAAAATGATTATTGAACAATTAAACAAATTCCTCTTGGTGAGTTCTTGACTTGCTATGAAAACAGCAGTTTCAAAAATTAGAATACTCATAAATAATCCACTAAATTGACAGTATAGAAAGCATGTAGTTAGACATTTAATAAACATATTTTATTTGAAATGTTTCTACCAGAGGGATGTTTTTAACTGCTCAGAGCAAGCTATGTACACCACCTTTTTGATTTGTTGCAACTTATGTGATGGTTGGTGCTCCCACACTTAATAAATTGGGCCACTGAGCTTTTCACGTGATGAAAAAAGTAAAACAAGCCAACATTAATACTGTGTGCAACTTGGGTGAATAAGAATAGAAGTGAAACTGTTTCCATACCATCTGCTGCCATTTTACATCCAGGGTTGAGAGTTTGGGACTTGCTGCAAGAGATGTTGTGGTGAATTACTGAAACACATTACATAGTTTGTCTGCAGCTGCAGTAATGTGAAGGACAGAGTGGATATTTAAGTCAGTAGATTGGATCCCGATCAAACTGATTTCTTGGAAAGCCTTAAATCGCAAGTGATTTCATACAAATGCTATTTTGGGCAAGTGAAATGTAGAGTATTCAGTCACGTTACAACATTTTTTGGGGTGAAAAAACTTTTGGAATTGAGCCTTCAGTGGAGTACTGGACAAAATGTGTAGGAAAGAACTACAGATGCTGGTTTAAATCAAAGGTAGACACAAAATGCTGGAGTAACTCAGCTGGGACAGGCAGTATCTCTGGAGAGAATGAATGGGTTACGTTTCGGGTCGAGACCCTTCTTCAGACTGATTAAGGGTCTGTCTGAAGAAGGGTCTCGATCCTAAAGTCTGAAGAGGGGTCTCGACTCGAAACATCACCCATTCCTTCTCTCCTGAGATGCTGCCTGCCCCGCTGAGTTACTCCAACATTGTGTCTACAGTGGGGTACTCTTGGCCATGACCTAATTTGTTACCCATAACATTTTTATTAACATTAAAAAGTGAGCATTATTGGACCCCAAAACTGTAAATAACAGACTATTCACATCAGCGTTAATACATCTTAAAAAGTCTTGAAAAATTCTGAAACTGCTAGCTCAGTCTCTTGACAGCATTCTTGCCCCAAGTGTAAACACTGCACGGCATGCAACGTGCAAGTAGTTCTGGTATAACATGATAGTTGCGCTCTGAAGAAACTTGGTGTTATAGAAAATATCATTATAAAAACAATAGTGTCAATGGGGGTTTATAGGAGTAGAGCGTTTCAGACTCGCCACAAGTTATTTTTCTCACAGGATTTTTAAATGCAAAGGTCTTTACAAGATCATTTATTTTTGTTACTGTGCTAAAAATACCAAAGGTTGTTTGTTAAATTGTTTCATAGAGTATCATTGCACATGTCAATAGAAGCAACCGTTTATCAATCTCGACGCGATCCAGAGTTAAAGTAGCGGTTGTGTTCTCAAGAGAAAATAGTGTCTGATTACTGAGGTGAGGTTACATGGAACCCCCACATATCAATTTCTAAAGCAACTTTTAAGTGGTTCTGGTATAAAGAGTTTAGGATATTCTTGACCTTGGTTCATTGATTTGATATAGCCAATGCTATTCAGCAATGACAACAAATACTTAAATGTTCCTATTCCACAACAATGTGCATCTTTGATGTTATCCTGTGAGAAATCTGAAGCATCTCACTTGCAAACAGGAATAGAGTATGTTTAAATAGTTTTATGGTATTTGCAAACAGGAATGGGTATGTTTAAATAGTTTTTATGGTCAGCTTTGTTCCTGCAATTTAAAAAAAGTCACAGGATCAAGTCTTTCATTACAATTATGGTCACAACCATGAAAAACATTCTGATAAACCTACTCAGCCATTCTGTAACTGCGCACAATCTTAGGTACATGCTCTGGCATGCACCATTTCAAATGTTTTTCAGATCCATTGGTCCTTATGGCTGTATTCACTTTCTGGCACTTATGGACTCATTTGAGAATCTAAATTTAGTGTGTTCATTCACATTACAAATTACACTTCTTTAAAAAAGGTGCTATTGCACATATTTGCAGACTGGACAGGCAAGTAAGGGTACAAAGCAATAAAGGAAACCAGGAACTGCAAATGACAAAAAAAGACAAAGTGCTGGAGTAACAGCAGGTCAGAAAGCATTTATGGAGAACATAGGATAGGTGACGTTTTGGGTAAGATCCTTTCCTCAGGCTGATTCTGGTGGTGGGTGATGGAGAGAAAACTGGAAGAGGTGGTGGCAGGATAAAGCTTGGCAATTGATAGGTGGATACATCTGTCACTTGCCAGGCTTTATTCTTCCCTCACCTCTCTCCCAGGTTTCTACCCACCCCACCCCTAAAATTTAATTCAGACTGAAATGTCTGAATGACAATAAAGGATACTTTACAATCGGTCTGAAGAAGGGTCCAGACCCAAAATGTCATGTCTCCATATTCTCCAAAGATGCTGCGTGGCCCGCCGAGTTACTCCTAGACTTTGTGTATGTTTTAAATATCGCAATAAAGACAGGTTAAGTGAAGGGCAAAGATGTGACAAATGGGAGTACCGTGGGCAAAGTGTGAAATTGTCCCATATGGAGGAAAATTATTAGTTTTTAAAAAGATGAGAGATTGCAGAGTTCTGTGATGCAGAAGGATCTGGATGAACCAGTACATAATTCTAAGGCTAACAGGCATCTGCAGCAGATAATTAGGCAAGTTAACAGAATGTTATAGTTTATTACTCGGGCAATTGAACACAAAGTAGGGAGACTTTAAAGAGGCATTAGCGAGACCACACCTGGATGTTTGCCTTAGTAGTCGAGTCCTTGGCAGATGGAGTTTAATCCAGAGGAATGCAAGATGAGGCATTATGGGAGTACTCAAATGCTAGCATGTACATCATGAATGTTGAATCTTGGGGAGTATTGAAAGGAATCTTGGATTACAAGCCCACAGATCCTTGAAAGTGCCAACACAGGTAATGCAGTTAGGAAGGATTACTGGGCTCCATTTGACTGGGCACTAAAGGCAGAAGTACGGAGGTTATGCTCCAACTTTATAACACCTTGGTAGAGGACTGTGTGCAGTTCTGGTCACCATGCCATGCGAATGGTGTAATAGTGCTGGAGAAGGTGCAGAGAGATTCACCAGGATTTGAAGTGGATTGAATAGGAAAGACTGCAGGAAACCTTTCCCCACATCAGAGATGGATAAAACTGGAAGACAGATTTCAGGCGAGGCGGAGATTTAGATGGAATATGTAGGCGACCTTCAGCCTAGAATGCACTGCCTGAGAGGGTGTTTGAAACCAAGTTGCTGACACCTTTTAAATAGTCTATATGAGCACTTGAATTGCCTTGAAGGCATAGAAAGCTATGGACCAAGTGCTGGGAGATAGAATTAATAATTACTACTATTTGGCATGGAGAAATAGACCTGGAGTCGTAGAATCTTACACCATTTCCATACAGTAAGATACCACAACTCCAGGTCTACTTGACTGATACCTAGAATGGACAGGTTCTCAAATGAGAAAGGCTAAACAGGTTCAGCTTCTGTCTGCTGGCATTTAAGAGAGGGAACTTGACAGAAATTTGAAAGATCCTGAAGAATCTTGACAGAATGGATGTGGTCAAAATGTGACCTCTGAAGGGATAATCTAGAACCAGAGATCATCGATTATGAATAAGGGGTCACCCTATTTAAATCAGGTGATGAAAAATATTTTCTCTCAGTCTTGAGAGCAGCAAAGCAAAGTCTATTGGTAAGGCAGAAATAGATGTGGATGAAAGGCAGGAAAGTAGTTGGTTGAAATCAAATTAGTCACTATCTTTCTAAATGCTAGCGTAGGGATAGGTGTAAGGGAAGAGGCTGTCATGTCATATCCCTAATTTTTTATTTTATTTATAGTCTATTTCCATTTCAACATTTACCAGGCTCAAACACTTCCTACCTACTTTCTCTCCTCACACAACTCATTGAGGTCAAAAATTATATGTTTCTGCTCAAATGTATAAATGTGCTTCAAAAACTAAATTGTTCTAAACATTCTAAGTAGATTGTACTCAGAAATTGTAAAATTGCCATTTTAACCATGTTTAAAACCTTGCGTTTGAATAAACAACCAGGAAATGATGAATTATGTCAAAAGGAATTACCATTCAGATAACTGTGATTTACATTACAAGTCAAGCCTACTTTCCAATGTTCAAAACCAAAAGGCTAAGAGTAAATAACATCTTGATATCTGGAAATTGGAGGCACTGACGCAAGATTCAAGTTAAGTTTCAGACAAATTTATAGATTGACTAAAATTTGAGATTCCATCAATATAGGTCAGTCGTGTTTAAATCAATTACTTAAGTGAAGAATGCCAAAATATGTCTAGGAAACACTAAAATGTTAAGATACTTTGAAAAATTAAATATCAATTAATTACAAAATGAGCAAGCTAATAATTTTGCAGCCAAACTAAACTGGGATGAGGCTCCTGTTGGGCAACATGAAATTATAAAAAAAAACACCAAAATAGTATGTTCTACTGTGGAAGCATCCATCAAAAGCAGATTTTTGGGGGGATATTGTTTAAGATCATTAATCTGCAATTTAAAAGTTGAAATGTATAACTGGTGACCACAGGCAAAGATTCATGTGAATATTCTATTTCTATGATGAACAAAAAACAATAAAGTAACAATATGTGTGACTTAAGTTATTGATTATTAATAGAAATGTTCTGAAAATCTTGGAGCAGAAAATGTTTAGAGAAAATAAAACTTTGGGTAAAGAAATATTTCTCCCTCATACATTTAGCAGCATAAGGAATGGAACCAATTTTTTTGCATCCCTATAAACTATGAAGACTAGCCTTCATCTGACAAAGAGCCACTGCTTAGTTCAAATTTCGCAATACAGCCATGAGGAAGAATCGCTGTTGCAGTCAATTCCAAAATAATTAACAGAAATTTGTTTTAGTTTGTTTCTGGTTTCATTTTGTTTTAAGAAGTTTGAGTGTTTAAGGTAAGCATGTTCCTGACTGAGTGAGTAGTAAGTGTAACAAACCCTGGATGACGAGAGAAATTGAGGCTTGGGCAGGAAAAAAGAGGCACGAGTCAGGAACAGGCAACAAGGATCATATGTATCTGAGGAACGTAGGACATTAAGGAGCATACCAAGGAAGATCCTCAATAAATATTTCTCCTTTGTTTTTACCATGGAGAAAGACATAAGGATGAGGGAACTTGAGATAATTAATGGTGATATCTTGAGGACAGTCCATATTACAGTCAATGAGGTGCTGAATGTCCCAAGAAGTACAAAGGTAGGTAAATCTCCTGGGCCTGTTAGGGATAGACTGCATGGTTTTCTGCTGAGAGATTGTGTCTCAAGAAGGTTGACGAGGGCAGGGCAATAGACGTAGCCTTAATGGACATCAGCAAAGCCTTTGAAAGGTACCATATGGCAGGCAGCTCTGAAAGGTTAGATTGCATGGGATCCAGGGGGAGCTGGCTAACTGGATACAGAATTGGCTTCATTGGTAGATGCAGTGGGTGGTGACAGAAGGATGTTTTTCATAATGGAAGCCTGTGACTAGAGATATGCCGCAGAGATCTGTGCTGGAGCCATTGCTGTTTGTAATCTGCATCAACGAATTTGATGTGAAGGTATAATTAGTAAGTTTGCAGATGCAAAATAGGAGTAGCCGAGATACTGGAGATGGTTATCAAAAATTACAGCAGGACCTTGATCAGCTGGGCAAGTGGGCAAAGGAATAGCTAATGAGTTTAATTCAAACAGGTGTGAGGTGTATTTGGGGAAGTCAAACCAGGGCAGGAGCTTCACAGAGAATTGTAGGACATTGGGGAGTGTTGTAGAGCAGAGGGATCTCGGAGTACAGTACATACTTCTCTGAAAGTGGCATCACAGGTACATAGGGTGAAGTTGGCATTTAGCTCGCTGGTCGTTAGTCAGGGAATTGAGCATAGAAGTTGGGACATTATGTTACAGTTGTACTAAACGCTGGGGAGGCTGCACTTTGGGTATTATGTTCAGTTTTGGTCACCTTGTTGTCGGAAAGATACCATGAATCTGAAAAGAGTGCAGAGAAGATGTACAGGCATGAGATAGGAAAAATCTGAAAAAAGAGGAAGAGAGATGGGGGTCCCTGGCAGGGCTCCATGGGGCAATGCCCCAGGCGGCGTTAAACGCCTATATGCAGATTTCTTTTTGATAAATGTACCTTGAAATGACACCGTTTTCTTGCCTGTTTACCCTCAATTTATACTGTAATTTTTTTAATAGTACCTTAAAATAACACATTTTACTTGCTTGTCACTTCTTAATTTACACAGAAAATTTGTGATAATCATACCTTAAAATGACACAAACTCCTTGCCTGTGTACACTTAATATATTGAAAATATTTTATATTACACCTACACCTACTTGTAACATGGTACCTGTTCCTTGCTTGGTTACTCTAATTAGAGGGAAGTATCCTTTACCTTTATATTTAAACGCCAAATGAGTTACAAATCCAACTCTTAACAGTTAGGATGAAAATGATGATCCATCTACTTCAAAGATGATCATATCGTGCTACATAGCTACTCGGTCAAATTAAGTAAAGTGGACAAAATATCAACCTGGAATTTAAGACATTATTTGAAAATAACACTTCCGAAAATTTTAAATTGAAGATTTAATTTCTCTAAATCAAATTATTAAAAAAAAAAGAATGAGAGAATAATCTTTTATCTTCTTTTGATTCTGAACATTTTCTGATTTCCAGAATTTGCAAAGTCAGTGACTATTTAGGAATGCTAATTGCTGACTCAATGGCAAGTCCAAGTTGAAAATGCAACGATACATTGTATTGCGCGGCCAGAAGGCTTCCGGACGGCCCGAGCAGCCAGAAGGCATCCCGACAGGTCATGGCTGTGGGCTGGGAACGCGGTCAGAGGCCTTTATCGAGGCGCCGTGGTCTAGATGCCTCCCGCATCGCCGCTTAGAACCCCGGCCGGGGCTTCAGGGGTAGAAGCCCTGATCGGACGAAGCGGCCGACGGCGCCCGCGGCTGGGGCCCGGGTTGGCACCATGGAGGCATGAAGTGGGGCGTCGACAGGGGTGAGGCCTCGGCAGCGGTGAAGCCTCGCGATGATGGGGCCAAGGCGGCGGTGGAGCTTCGCAGCGGGGGCGATGCCTTACCAGATTTCAAAATCCGCAGATGTGCGGAGAAATCTCATATCTGAGATGTATTAGGTTGTTACCTGGACTCAAGGGGCTGAACTTTAGGGAGGGGTTGGACTGTTTAGGACTTTATTCCATGGAGTGCAGGAGGCTCTGGGGTGATCTTTGAGAGGTGTATAAAATCACTAGGGTAATTGGATAGGGTGAATGCACAGTCTTTTTCACACGGTAGGGGAATCAAGAACGAGAGGTTTAAGGTGAGAGGGGAAAGAATTAATAGGAACCGAAGGTTAATCTACACAGAGGCCTGACAAATTTACTTCCTCAAATTTTTTGAGGAAGTAAATAACAGAATAAAAAGGCCATTGCTAAGATGCCACATGCAAGGCTATTCATCTAAGATGAACCCATGTTAATAGAGAGAAGATACTTACATGGAAAAAAGGTTGGCTGAATGGCAGAAAGCAAAAAGTGGGAATAAAGGGGGCTTTTCCAGATTGTCTGCCGGTGATTAGTGGTGTTCCGCAGGGGTTGATGGTGGGTCCGCTACTTTTCACATTGTATATTATTGATTTGGATGTTGGAATTGATGGCTTTGTGGCCAGGTTTGCGAATGATAGGAAGATAGGTGGAGGGCCAGGTTGTGTAGTGGAAGCAGGGAGTCTGCAGAAGGACTTGGACAGGTTGGGAGAGTGTGGAAAAAAAAGTGACAGATGGAATACAGTGTGGAAAAGTGTGCGGTCATGCATTTTGGTAGTCGGAATAAAGGTGGAGACCATTATCTAAATGGGGAGAGGATTCAGAAATCGGAGGTGCAAAAGGGCTCGAGTGCTGGTGTTGGCATACCAAAAGGTTCATTTGCAGGTTGAATCGGTAATAAGGAAGGCAAATGTAATGTTGGCATTCATTTTGAGAGGATTAGAATATAATAAAAGCAGGAATGTAATACTGAGGCTTTATATAAATACAGGTCAGACTGCATTAGAAGTATTGTAAGCAGTTTTAGGCCCTATATCTGAGGAGGGAGGGATGTGCTGCGTTGGAGAACGTCCAGAAGAGGTTTATGAGAATTGTCCAAGGGATGATTGGGTTAATGTACAAGGAGCATTTGATGGCTTTGGGTCTGTACTCGCTGTACTAGATGGATGAGGGGCTGGATCTAATTGGAACTTAACAAATAGTGAAAGGCCTCCACTTGTGAGAGAGTCTAGGACTAGAGGAGATAGTCTCAGAATAAAAGGGCGTACTTTCAGAAATGAGATGGAGGAATTTCTTTAGCCAAAGGGTGGTGAATCTGTGGAATTGATTGCAGCAGACAGCTGAGGAGGTCGTCATTGGGTATTTTTAAAGCGGAAATTGACAGGTTCTTGGTTAGTTAGGGGGTCAAAGGTTAGGCAGAGAAGGCAGGATATGGGGATGAGGGAAAGATAGATCAGACATGACTGAATGGCAGAGAAGACGCAATGGCCCAAATGACCTACTTCTGCTCCTATGACTCATGGACTTATGCAAGTGGAACGAGCTGCCTGAGGAAATAGTTGAGACAGATACAATGATATTTAAAAGGCATTTGAACATTTGTAAGTCATTGAGGTAGATAAAAAATGACATTTAAAGACATTTGGACAGGTACACAGATTGGAAAACTTTAAAATTATATCGGACAAACGTGGGCAAATCGCATCTTGATCGGCATGGAACAAATTGGGCCAAAGGGCCATTTTCTGTGCTGTATTGATTGCGACTCCAAGTACCTTTTGCATGCTATTTTTGCTCTGGTCATCATGTTTCCCACTTTTATTTGGTTTCACTTTTCTATCACATGTCCGGGCTATC